>NW_027453840.1:332824-665648 GCF_040206685.1 Ascaphus truei | reverse complement strand
TTTTTATAGTCACTAGGAGTCTCTATGTTATATGTGCAGTGTGTGTATTAGTGTAGACCTGTTTTAACCCTACAGTGTTGCACTATGATCTGTGTCTGTTTGTGTTTTTCCCCCTATATGGCCTGTCAAGCAAGTGTGCTGATCCCCTGAGGAGTACAGGATTATCCAATGAACTTTTGGCGCCAGGTTTTTCTTTGTTTTCACTTTCTCTCTCTCTCCCGCTCCCTCTGTCTCTCTCTCCCGCCCCCTCTGTCTCTCTCTCCCGCCCCCTCTGTCTCTCTCTCTCCCGCCCCCCTCTGTCTCTCTCTCTCTCTCGCCCCCTCTCTCTCTCTCTCCCGCTCCCTCTCTCTCTCCCGCCCCCTCTCTCTCTCTCCCGCCCCCTCTCTCTCTCTCCGCCCCCTCTGTCTGTCTCTCTCTCTCCCGCCCCCCTCTCTCTCTCTCCCGCCCCCTCTGTCTGTCTCTCTCTCTCCCGCCCCCTCTGTCTGTCTCTCAGTCTCTCTGCCCCCTCTGTCTCTCTCAGTCTCTCTGCCCCCTCTGTCTCTCTGTCTCTCTCAGTCTCTCTGCCCCCTCTGTCTCTCTGTCTCTCTCACTCTCCTATACCTGGACATTGAAAGACTGCGGATCTCTCTCTGTCTCTCTCTCTCTCTCTCTCTCTCTCTGTGTCTCCCCCTCTGTCTCTCTCTCTCTGCCGCCCCCTCTGTCTTCCTCTCTGCCGCCCCCTCTCTCTTTCCCTCTCTCCCTTTCCCCCCCTCCCCCTCTCTCCCTTTCCCTCTGTGTCTGTGTCTCTCTCTCTCTCCCGCTCCCTCTGTCTCTCTCTCCCGCCCCCTCTGTCTCTCTCTCTCTCCCGCCCCCTCTGTTTGTCTCTCTCTCTCTCCGCCCCCTCTGTTTGTCTCTCTCTCTCTCTGCCCCCTCTGTCTCTCTAGTCTATCTGCCCCTCTGTCTCTCTGTCTTTCTCACTCTCCTATACCTGGACATTGAAAGACTGCGGATCTCTCTCTGTGTCTCTCTCTCTCTCTCTCTCTCTCTCTCTCTCTCTCTCTCTCTCTCTCTCTCTCTCTCTCAAGACATCAGCAGCAGCCGGAAGACTCTTTGTTGCATTGCCTGTATTTGCTTGCTGCTTGTAAGTAGGGCTCTGATTTTTCATATCTGGATGACCAGCGGTGTTCTCATTTGTCCAAACCATTTTATGGCTTAGTTCTTTTTATTTAATAAATAGTTTTTATAGTCACTAGGAGTCTCTATGTTATATGTGCAGTGTGTGTATTAGTGTAGACCTGTTTTAACCCTACAGTGTTGCACTATGATCTGTGTCTGTTTGTGTTTTTCCCCCTATATGGCCTGTCAAGCAAGTGTGCTGATCCCTGAGGAGTACAGGATTATCCAATGAACTTTTGCGCCAGGTTTTTCTTTGTTTTCACTTTCTCTCTCTCTCCCGCTCCCTCTGTCTCTCTCTCCCGCCCCCTCTGTCTCCCTCTCCCGCCCCCTCTGTCTCTCTCTCTCTCCCGCCCCCTCTGTTTGTCTCTCTGCCCCCTCTGTCTCTCTCAGTCTATCTGCCCCCTCTGTCTCTCTGTCTCTCTCACTCTCCTATACCTGGACATTGAAAGACTGCGGATCTCTCTCTGTGTGTCTCTCTCTCTCTCTCTCTCTCTCTCTCTCTCTCTCTCTCTCTCTCTCTCTCTCTCTCTCTCTCTCTCTCTCTCCCCCTCTGTCTCTCTCTCTCTGCCGCCCCCTCTGTCTCTCTCTCTGCCGCCCCCTTTCTCTTTCCCTCTCTCCTTTCCCCCTCTCCCACTCTCTCCCTTTCCCTCTGTGTCTGTGTCTCTCTCTCCCGCCCCCTCTGTCTCTCTCTCTTTCTCTCTCTGTCTCTCTCTCTCTCTCTCTGTCTCTCTCTCTCTCTCTCTGTCTCTCTCTCTCTCTGTCTCTCTCTCTCTCTCTGTCTCTGTCTCTCTCTCTGTCTCTGTCTCTGTCTCTCTCTCTCTCTCTCTCTCTCTCTCTCTCTGTGTCTCTGTGCCTCTCTCTCTGTGTCTCTGTGCCTCTCTCTCTGTGTCTCTCTGTCTTCTCTCTCTGCATCTCTCTCTCTCTCTCTCTCTCTCTCTCTATCTCGCCCCCCCTATCTCTCTCTCTCCCGCCCCCTCTCTCTCTTTCCCGCCCCCCTCTCTCTCTCTCCCGCCCCCTCTCTCTCTCTCCCGCCCCCTCTCTCTCTCCCGCCCCCTCTGTCTGTCTCTCTCTCTCCCGCCCCCCTCTCTCTCTCTCCCGCCCCCTCTGTCTGTCTCTCTCTCTCTCCTGCCCCCTCTGTCTGTCTCTCTCTCTCTCTGCCCCCTCTGTCTCTCTCAGTCTCTCTGCCCCCTCTGTCTCTCTGTCTCTCTCACTCTCCTATACCTGGACATGAAAGACTGCGGATCTCTCTCTGTCTCTCTGTCTCTCTGTCTCTCTCTCTCTCTCTCTCTCTCTCTCTCTGTGTCTCCCCCTCTGTCTCTCTCTCTCTGCCGCCCCCTCTGTCTCTCTCTCTGCCGCCCCCTCTCTCTTTCCTTCTCTCCCTTTCCCTCTGTGTCTCTCTCTCTCTCTCGCCCCCTCTCTCTCACTCCCACCCCCTGTCTCTCTCTCCCGCCCCCTCTGTCTCTCTCTCCCGCCCCCTCTGTCTCTCTCTCTCTCCCGCCCCCTCTGTCTGTCTCTCTATCTGCCCCCTCTGTCTCTCTGTCTCTCTCAGTCTCTCTGCCCCCTCTGTCTCTCTGTCTCTCTCACTCTCCTATACTTCTTTCTTCCAGATCTGACTCAAGCTTCACACGGGAGACATCGGAATCCCTCCTAACCCAGAAGACAGGTAGGGAACACCTCCCCTCCAACATATAACATTGCGGGAATGAGGGTACCTGGACATTGAAAGACTGCGGATCAGGTAAGATTCCAGGTGAGATTGCTGCTTTAGATATTGTGAAGCGGGGACGTCCAGACACTGCTTAAAGGGTTCAGGAAACTAGTCATTCACACCTGGCTTTTTTTTTCTAAATCTGACATATACATACACACACAGATACAGATATACACACACATACACACACATATACACACATACACTTAACAAGGACTAATTGTAGTATAATGTAATACAATAAATAAACTTATGTCAACAACGAATGTTGTTCTTACTAGGAATTTATTCAAAACATTTTTTAAAGCGGGCCTTGGGGGTGGGACTAGTGGTGGGGCGAGACTAGGGTAGGGCTAGGTGGCGAGTAGATT
The DNA here is from genome assembly GCF_040206685.1 of Ascaphus truei. NCBI lineage: Eukaryota > Metazoa > Chordata > Amphibia > Anura > Ascaphidae > Ascaphus > Ascaphus truei. The sequence continues at coordinate 662,411 of NW_027453840.1, read as the reverse complement.
TTTTTGGTCCGTCAAGTAGATTTTTGGGTGATTTGATGACCACTGATTATGGCTATTCACACTGCCCAGAGCGCAGGGCCAGGAGTGATGGTTGCTGTGCAACATCTGCACTGTGATTGGTCACAAGGTAATCTATGTAAGGGGATAGGGACCTTCGAGACCTCTCTGGTGCAATATGTGGCAGAGAACTTTCAAATTCTCAACTTTAAAGTCCTGCTCTCTGCTTCTCCGGCAACTCGGCACAGAAGCACTTATAATGTCCCACTCGGTTAGACTCCCAGTTCGGTTTCAGGTGTCTCCAGCACAGCCTCGGAGCACACCACTTAGTTCACTTCCACGCTAGGATCAGACAGACCTGGCACTCTGATCAGGTTCCACTAACATTGACACACCCCGGCCATATGAAATTTGTTATAGGGTAAATTACAATCGGTAACGGGAGACCAGAACTTTCAATACAGGACACAATAGTTGAATAAACAAAAATGTATATCTTGCAAACATACAAAACACACCATGTACACTCACTAACTGGGCCTGGAGGAGAATATAGACTGAACTATGTGCAGAGGCCTGCTTTAGCTCCTCCTCCTGCTTCTCTGTGCTATTTGTCCAATAGCACTTTCAAAAAACCAGCCAGTCGCGTCTCAGATCAACTCCAAAACTTGTCTGGTACTCTGATTGGCAGCTCCCCTTACATAGCCCTCGGTTGCCTATTGTTTCCATGGAGCAGGGGCCACCGGCCAATCAAAGGGCATATTGTGACGGTGCAGCCAATCAAAGGACAAGAGCTCGCCAGGCTGCACCAATCATATAAGGGACCGGCTTAAGGACTTTAGGGCGCCCATCGTGGAGTGAGCGTCTGGCGAGCGAGAAATTCAAACTGACCATTGGAAATCGTGCTATGGGGCTCAGACCCGGCAATGGCTCCCTGGCGAGCCCCATACGTCCCGCTGGGTAGGTGCCTTAGCGTCTCGGGTAAACAAAGGGTCTGCACTGCCGAGAACCAGTTCTCCGTACCTGAATCACAACCCTTCCCCACTCACCATAGTCAAGGTACTAAGCCGCTCCCGATCTCTGACACAAACCGGCATTTCTCTGCATGCATCTTAGCTAAGTGAATTACTGTGTCTGCATGCAGAGAAATGCTAACACAAAAGGACAGTGCTGGTTGCCTTACTAACTGTATGGGAACAATCCCTGTTCCCCAAGACACAGTTTCCCCCCTTCCAAATATCACACAGTGATATAGCTCTCATCTGGAATAGGTTACACACAATACTTTACATTCCAGGCAAAATGAGCCTTACAGAGGTGACCATTACACACGGCTTTGTGGCAGCCAGACGGGCTTCACCTTTATTATGTGAGGGGTGCTGCACTGGAACCAATCAATAAACTGGTCAATGGTAGCAGCGGCTACAGGCGGGAGCTCGGCAATGGATTCCCCGGATAGCAGAATATCCCCCGCTGGGCTTGGTGCCGTTATATCTGGAGGAACATTCAAATACTCCGATTTTCAGGCAGATGCCTCCCCCCCTCCGCCCCCCCCCCCCCCCGAGTTGTGTGCAGGGCTAGTAACTCCTCTATGGACGTGGCCTTAGCCAGCATGCACACACAGAAATCTGGGTTTGTTATCCAAATGGGTGTGGGTGAAGTGCTTAAGACATTGTTAGTCAGGAGGGGTGTGTACTCTGGTTTAGGGAACGATGACTCGAGGAGCGGAGCCTTTGTTCATCCCAGACTCTTAGTAGTCTTTCTCTGTGGTAGGTATCAGGCCGGCCCTGGGAGCCGTTGCTGGGTATTGGCCCTGTCGGCATGATTCCTGGTGGTCATTTTGAATTTCCCATTGTGCTTAAGCCTGCACCTTTGGGCTGTGCTTGAAACACTTTGTCACGGGAGACCATGACAATTACACCGGGGGATCCGTATACTAGACAGAACTGCAGAGTTGAACAAAAGGGAATGCATTAGAACATTTCACAAACCTCTAGTACAGGCCTGCACAACTCCAGTCCTCGAGGGCCGCAAACAGGCCAGGGTTTCAGGATATCACTACTTCAGCACAGCTGGCTCAATTAGTGGCTCAGTATGACTGAGACACTAATTGAGCCAGTTGTGCTGAAGTAGGGATATCCTGAAAATCTGGCCTGTTTGTGGCCCTCGAGGACTGGAGTTGTGCAGGCCTGCTCTAGTACATAAAACATATACACAAACTCACCCAACGCGGGGAACAACAAACAACCTAAAGTCCTACGTGTGGGGACATCTGTCTTGAATATTTACCCTCATCCACATTCCCAAATTTGCGCCACTGTCCTTGGTAGTATGGGCAGCACTGGTTTGCTCTCCATGAGCCAGCATTTTCAAAGTTTCTTCCATTGCTTCCCTCCGGATCACCCATTAACGACTTTGAATATGTAATGTGTCCACTTTGGCTTTCTGATAACTCTGGAGCCAAAGCCGGGTTCCCACTTATATATCCCTCAGTCACCATTCACCACCATGGAGGAAGAAGAGGGCCGGCTAATCCCAGGGCGGATAGTATTCAGGGTCCAATCAGTGAGTGAAGGCTCGCCTGCATCGGACCAATCCTTAGTGACGGCGGGTTACAAGACTTCCAGTACAGCCCACAGGGGCATGCTTAAGTTTAGCGGGGCATTTGAATGGACCAATGGGAATCACAACAGGGCACATTCCCGGCAACGGTTCCCTATGTCCGGTCAAAAGCCCCTGAAGGTTTAGGCGACTCAGTGTCTGGACCAAACACTGGTACCCCTGCGGGGAGCCACTTTTCCCACACCTGAGTCCAGAGCCCTGCCACGCTCGATAATATTTCAGGCCACTCGCCTTATCTTGCCCAAGATCTCTTGTGTTTAGATTGGATACTGATATACCAATTATCCGCACATTTAACATATTTAACATCGGTTAACTCCTGGTTCCAAAAGTGCTGAATCCAGGCTACAACATATAACATCAGACCAATGTAGTCACAGTATACAGATATGTGACTACAGGCGGGCCCCGCTAATACGGCAAGTTCTGCTCTACGGTACCCTAACCGGATATTTTCTGTGCATCTGCAGACCTGCACATCCACCTTCTGTGCATGCGCGACCTCATGCGCAGACATGGCGGCCCCCTTCTCTGTACCACAGAATCAGCGGAACACTGAAAAGTGGGGCCCTACTGTATTCATACATGAATAAATATAGCATATTATTGACAGGTAGGGATAATGGTGTGTTTGACCTTTATTAAAGAGCAGCCACATTTACCCCTACTGTCATAGTCTCTTTGTCAGGCTAACATATTTCTTATTACAAGAGCATTTGATAATATAAACCACATCTGTGGTGTTGCAGTTCAAATGGCATTATGTCTTCATGTTCTCAATGTGCTGTTCTTCTGTCTCTGTAACAACTTAAATTAAAGTGAATGTCTATGTTAGGGTTCTGGTCCTGGCTTTGGCTGCAATTCCCCCTTACAAGCATTCAGAGCTTCCAGACAAAGGCCTCCCTATACTTGGCAATTGGAATCACCTGGGTCTGGACTCACACTGCAGTCTGCTTCTTGCTGCCTGCTTTGCAGCTCTGTCCCTATTGGCTGCCTATGCTATTTAGGGTCAGCCCTTCCCCCAGGAAGTGGCTGAGCATAATCCTTTCTTGGTGTTACTGTGCTGACCACAAGCTCCTTTGCTTGTCTCTTCTTTGCCTTCCTGTGCTTAAGCTTCCTGTATCCTGGAGCCTCCTTTGTCCAGAGTCCATTCCTGTGCCGAAGCCCCTGTGCTGAAGCTTCCTTGTTCTCTTAAGTCTTTGCCTTGTTTACGCTGCAGCATCTATGCTGAAGCACCCTTGCCAAAGCTCTTCCTGTTTCTGAGGACCTCCTGTGCTGGACCCCCTGCACTGCAGGATTCCTGTCCCGGAGACCTCCCCTTGCACTGCAGTGCCTATGCTGAAACCCTACACTGACGCTCTCCCTGATGCTGACCCCGGTCTGTGACCTCAACCTATGCTCCTTTTGTCACGCTTGTGCTCGCCACAAACCAAGACCGGACCGTGGTGCTGAGGTGGGGCTGTGAATACACGGACCTTAGGCCAAAAAGCCTGTTCTGGATTGCGCAGTTCATAGTCGTTCATAGCAGGTTCAGGGCTGGAGAGGCCAGGGTAATCCTTTGACATGCATGGGTCTTGGTTGGAGACAGTAGAAAAAATGTTATCCAAGCAGGGGTTCGGCAACAGGAAATCAGGTGCGCTCCACTTCAGCGTAGGAGCAGCAGCAGTGCGGGAGTGGCCTCTGTGCGAGGAGTGGGAATGGCCCATGGTACCGGTCGCAGCAAAGGGAGAAGGAGGCCGGAACAGGCACACCTACGGGCAGCGTTGGCGAACCAACGCTTCAGCACGGAAGTCCAAAACAGGCCTCTGCGAGGCGAGAGCAGCAGACCTTGGACTCAGTACGCAGACCTCTGCTATGGGAAAAGGCAGCAGGTCACAGGAACAGGGATCAGGAACAAGAATACAGGAACAGGGCGGCCAAACAGGTAGCTTGTGGCAAACACAGTAACATCCTAAGTGAAAGGACTATGCTCGGCAGTGAGGCAGTGTGAGAGCACAGTATAAGAAAGCCAGCGGGCTAATCCCAGGAGAGAGGTGTGAGGGCATTCCTCCACTGAGAGCACCGAGGCAGGGCGACAGTAATTGTGAGGGGTGGTTATCTGGAAACAGCACAGTTCTGTAAAGAAAGGGTTTCCACCAAACCCAGAAACTAATTCCTTACAGTAACCCCCCCCCTCCCCTTTCAGGTGAGAACTCTGGGCGAACAGGACCACTCATAGATCTGGGAGACATATCATTGTCCCTGAACTGTCTTGGCGAGGAGTAGATCCATAATCCCACAAATCATTGGCAAGTGCCATCTTTAGATCAGAGAGCAGTAGCACTGCAATTCTTGGTATATGGAAAGCAACACAAAATGTCTTGGAAATCCAGAGCTGTGGAAAAGCAGGTGATTCCCGAACAGGGAAGTCTAAAGTACACCAGCCAGGTGCCCGGTCCCTAGTAATAGTCTGAGAGTATAGGACAAAGACACTGATTGTTGGTCGGATATAGCAGAGAGGCCTACTGGACAGGCAATGTTTTTGCTGGAATCGGTACGTAGAAGCTTGAGAGAATCTTTTGCTCCCCAGGAATTCCGGACCGTTGTTAGTAAGGGTATAGGGCTGGAGGGTTCACTGCAAGATATTGATGCAACCCCTTTGGTACAGTCCAGGCCTGTTCCCCCAAAGAAGTCAAAAGTGGAGGTTATAGTGTTTAAGTAGTTTCCTGCCGTGGCACTGGCAAACGATAGGTCAGCATTCCTGGGCATCTGAGGTCTACGAAGCATCCGGTCCGAAGTCTGGACATCCGGGAAGAGAGCAGTAGGCACCAAAGAACAAGCAGAGAAAAGCATGCCCGTATTCACCGTGGGAGGACAAGAAACAGGAACGGACACCACAGGGGTGAAACAGTCCAATAGGGGTGTTTCAATATTTGGCGAGGGCAACATGAAATCCAGAGGAAACATCTCAGCTGCCACACGGGGCCCTGCGGGCATAGGATCTGCTAGCAAAGTGAGAAAGCTTGGATCCATACAGACTTTATCCGGTACAGCAGGAAGCAAGGTGAGCAGTAAACCTGATTTAGAAACAGAAGTCTTGTATTTAGAACTGGGTATTTCAAGCACAGAGGAAGGATCGGGAGAACATGAACTTGACTGAGGAGTGGAAGTCCCAGAGTCAGAGGCTTCACGCGATACTGTTGGGGAGACAGTATCAGATATCTCTATTTCGAACACAGGGTCCTTGAAAGCAGTAGATACATTAGGTACTAGCGAAACCTCACTGGAAGGTAAGCCTGAGTTTGCAGCTGAAGTAGAGCGATCTTTAGTAGGTACCCCAAATATTGTGGAAAATAAGAGAAGTGTAACTTGGTTTTGAACCCTGGGTCCTTTGAATCTGTAGGATAAACAGTCACTACAGAAGATTCCAAGAGAGATAACCCTTAGTTGGTTGTAGCAGCCATGTAGTCTGTAGCGGATACCTCGAATATTGTGGGAAAAACAGCGAGAGAGTATTATCTGAGGAGTCGGAATGCCAGACTCTAAGGCTAAGCGTGGAGTAATAGGGAAGTTAGGAAGAAAAAAGCGTTCTCAGCAGTGAGGAGCTTAAAGTCATTCTTGGTTATCACAGAAGCTGCGGGAAAATCAGTGGAGAAACAGTTTGTTCCTGAACCAAAGGATTGAACAGCAACAGTGGTTATACTAAGTACAGCACCGGAGTCCGAGGAAGGTATACTGGACACTGCCGAGAGTACTTGAGGAGTCAGACTGGGTGTTTCCATGGGGTTCAAGGACATTGTGCTTGTCTCTGAAATGGGTGGTTGGGAAATAGCAGAAACCGGACCGAACACTCCAATTACATTCTAAGAGAAAGAACTATGCTCGGCACTGAGGAAGTGTGAGAGCCGAGTATAAGAAGGCCAGTGAGAGAGGTGTGAGGGCATTCCTCCAATGAGAGAGCACCAAGGCAGGGCAACACTAATTGCCAGCACAGGTGGATGTGAGGGGAGGTTGTCTGGAAACAGCACAGTTCTGTAAGGAAAGGGTTTCCACCAAACCCAGGAACGGATTCCTTACACCTATGCCGCCTGCCCTAACCCCGGCCTGGATATATATTGTTAACCCTGACTTCTCCAATCCTGACCCGGCTACGTTTGACCACGGAATTCGCACTCCAGACCCGTCTTTGTGGTCTAAGGTTGGTGTATAACCATCCCCACCTCAGCCCTGCAGTCCAGTCCTGGTTTGTGGCGAGCACAAACCTGACAGTCTACTACTTTTCATAATACACTTGTATGTTTCCCTGAAGATCCTGGCAGACTTACATGGTCACTCTACCTTATAATTTCAATGCTATTTTTTCTGGTGTCCTTTGCAAGAATTGTGGCAGGGTGAGCGTGCACTTTCAGAGAGAGGTATGTGGGTCTGAATACCAGAATCCTTGTCTAAATGAAATAATATCTGGAGGCTGAAAAAAAAGAGGACGCTCTGAAGAAGTAAACGTGGAAGCAGACTTGTGAGAGACGAAATGTGACCACTAAGTTTAGAGTTGTGTATCTGAGGCCCTGAATTTTGTCAGCCTCCAGATTGTGCTACTAGCTAAGATTGTGCTACTGGCTAGAGCCACAACAAGTGATCTAAACATCCGGGCCTTAGAGCCAGGATTTACAAGCATAAAGGCCCTTCTCAAAGTCAAACACAATGTCCATAAAAAGCTTTGTCACATTGGACCTTCTATAGGAGAATCTCAACTCTCTAAACATTGAATAAAAGTCTGAGGCAAGAAGACTTCCATTTTACCCAACCAACAGTGGTGTGAATATTTATGGTATCCTTTGTGTGGTTATTAGACACTTTGGGGCCTATTCACTAAACTTTGATTAGTTCAGAGCATTGCTGAATGAGTTTGCATTTTTGTTTGAGTCTATAGATGTAAGGCTGCCTGTCTATATGCCAGGGGTCCCAAACGCGCACCAAGATGCCTGCCAAGCATTTGTGGGTGGCCGTGACTAGCCATTTCATAGATCAGGGGTCGCAAACATGTTGATCGTGAGCTACGGGTAGCTTGCCGGCTGCCAGTGAGTAGCTTGCCGCAGTGCAGCCAACAGCTGTTGTGCTTCTTGCTCTTTCCTTCTGCTCCGGACGTCGGGCACAACTTCCGCATCTGTGACACTGGGGGCCACCCCCAAGGTAATTGTGTGTTTGTATGTTAATTGGTTGCTGCCTGCTACTCTCCTGGACTCTCAAGTGTGCGCCTTGGACACAAAAAGGTTGGGACCACATGTGTAGTGAAAAATAGGGTAAATACTACACACCATCAAATGAGGGGGAAAAAATCTGATACTAATATCTGTGGTCCTGGTTCCAAGGACAGCCTGCCAATAATCCAGAATGAATCAAAACTAATGTAGCTGAAACATAGCACTATGGATTTTCATCAAGCTAAATGTATTGTGCCAAAACGAAACACATTGTTTCTGCCTCTAACTGGCCTTTCACTTGATAAAAGCCAGTTCGAGGCTGAAACATTGTGTTTCCTTTTGGCACAATAAATGGAACTTGATGAAAATCTGTAATGCTCTGATTCATCTACATTAGTTTGGACCCCAAGTGTAGGACATTCAAGTACCAGCAAACGTGGCAGGCACCAGAATGTGTCATATGGCCTGTCACAAGAGACCAGAACTTATCACTGTGACCAGACAGGACAAAGCAGTTCAATAAATGTGTATATTCCAGCCAGAGCCAGCAACCTCAAAACAAAAAACATAATTGAGCTATTCTCACTAAAACAGGAGCATACAGAAGGGATCTGAGCTGGCTAGGTGCTGAGCACCACATTGAAGGCTTACCCGGGACTTGCTTCCACTCTCTGTTGAGGCAAATATCGTCTACACTCCTCTGGTACAATTTGCAGCAGAGACCTTTCAAAAGTAATGCTTAATAGTCCTGCTCTCCACTTCTTCTCTGTCAAGATACAGTTCATAGTACAAAAGTTCTTTTGAATGTCCCACTGGGTTAGACTTCCAGGCTCATGTCTGGGTGTCTCCAGCACAGTCTTGGAGCTCACCGCTTAGTTCACTTCGACGGCAAGATCAGAGTGAACTATGGAATGCTGATTGGGTTCCCCTTTCATAGATTCCCTGCTTCCATAGGAAATCATGGTAGAATTGCAGGTGACCAATCAGTAGGTGAGGGTTCATCTGTAATTGGCCAATCAGATGAGGTGGGGCTAAGAGATGTAAGGGCCTGTGGAGGGAAATACAAACGAGTCAATGGGAGCAGCACCTATCAGTGTGGACTCAGCAATGGCTTCCCCCAGCTGGCTGGAATGATTTCCCCCCCTTGGTTGGCACCACTCTGGCTGAGGAGGTAACAAAATGCTCCACTTTTATGGTGGATGCCCCCCCCCCCCAGTCAGATGTCCGCCAATTGCCACTCTCCTTTCTTTCTACACTTCACCTGCTCCTCCAGTCACAGCAGCAGCCATTTTCCCCAAACATGTGGTCTGCACAAAGGGTTTCTCATCCCCACATGCCCAGACTTTGGATATGCTTAACTGTTGCATAAAGTAAAGAAAAAAAAAACATTTCTACACTTGCAGTTGAATAAAGAGTATATTTTACATAGGATGCATAGGCTACCGGGCTTTTAAATACAGGGTAGCTAACGTGTCTGATGGTTAGATGAGCCCCAGGTAAGGACGAACCCCAGGTATTAACCTTTATTATACTTGTGTGTGTGTATTATAGTACAGTATATGCAAGTGATACAATGCTAGGTAAAAAAACATCTCTAAATCCTCTCATTGAAGCCTTTGCTGTGTGTATTATAATATATGCAAGTGATACAATGCTAGGTAAAAACCATCTTTGAATCCTGTTTCATCCTACCCTTAATTAAATTAAGCATTGAAACCTAGGCAGGGAACACCCTGTGTAGAAAACCTTCTGTTTGAATGTGCCTCAGATGTGCTAATTAAGCAGACAAAAGTTTAAAAGGAAATTCAGAAGAAGTGGACACCCCCAACTGGCCCTGATTCCTGCATTTGAATTACGCTGGAAAGGAGGATATCATCTATACCAGACTGCATCATTACTGCTGTGATGCTGCCTTTACCATTTATATTTGCTGTGTGTTCACTTCTTCTCAAATTATGCACTTCTTTTTACCAGCCTCAGTATGTCTCTAACTCCATTCATATATCTCCATCTCTCCTTCCTTTACCACTTCTCCGCTCACAGGAACTCCTTTCTTACCTGCGTCCTCTGACACCACACAGCTATATCCCCTGCACTAAAAAACACCCCTACAAATCATCCTCACACATCCTCTTTCTATCCATGCTTCTCCTCCTTGCTTCTGGGGATATCTCTCCCAATCCTGGTCCCTGCCTTATTCCTACATGCTCTCGTCCTCGCCTGCCAATTACAACCTTTACTCCTTCTGGTGTGAACCCCTCCAACCTCACACCCATCCCCTGCCACCCTCCCTCCTCTCTCCCTTTCTCCTGTGCCCTTTGGAATGCTCGCTCCCTTACTCACAAGTGCCTCTCTGTGCATGACTTCTTTCTCTCTCACTCTGCTCCTATTTGCTATAACTGAGACCTGCTCACTCAGTCTGACACTGCTCTGGAAGCTGCGCTCTCCTATGGTGGCCTTTCTTTCTCCCACACTCACTCAGTGTCCTGACGGCAGGGGTGGAGGCGTGGGACTCCTGCTCTTTCTCTGCCGTTACCGAACCATTCCTATTCCTCCATCTCTTGCTTTTCCCTCCTTTGAGGCTCACACTGTCCAGATCTTCTCTCCCTGTCCATGTGGTGGTCATTTATCGCCCACCTACCTCTTCTCACCCCCCTTCTGCCTTTCTCACTTTGAATCCTGGCTCTCTTTCTCTCCTCAGACTCCCCTGTTCTTCTCCTTGGGGACTTCAATTGTCATATTGATGGCCCCTCTCTCCCTTGGACATCCCACTTTCTCTCTCTAACCTCTTCTTTTGGCCTTCAACAGTGGTCTGCAGCCAGCACCCACAAGGATGGCCATTACTTAGACCTGGTTTTCACTAAAAACGTCTCTCCGATTTCTCCATTTCCTCTTTTCCTCTCTCTGACCATCACCTCATCTCATTCTATCTCGCTTCTCCCTTTCTCCACCTCCATCTAACCCCCGGTTCTTCAGAAACCTGCGCTCTATTCACTTTCCTGACTTTGAATCCACGTTACGCTCCTCTCTCAGCTCTGCTACAGACCCTGACAACTTGGTCAGGAACTACAACTCTGCCTTGTCCTCCTCTCTTGATCTTCTTGCCCCGCTTTCTCTCTGCCGCCCTCGCCTTTCTAACCCTAGACCCTGGCTAAATTCCCACATGCTGCGTTCCTCCACTCGTTCCTCTGAACGCCTCTGGAGGAAATCGCATACTCTCGCAGACTTCCTTCACTACAAATTTATGCTATCCTGTTTCAACTCTGCCCTCTCGCAAGCTAAACATGTCTACTTTTCTTAACTAATCAAAATGCACAAGTCTAACCCACGCCGACTGTTCTCTGTCTTTGATGCTCTACTCAAACCACCCTCAGCTGCCTCTCCTTCCTCCATCTCCGCTGAGGACTTTGCTGACTATTTTAAGGAAAAGGTAGAATCCATACGTCAGAACATCCCCTCTGTTTCTTCCTCCCATCCTACACCTCTTTCTAACTCTCCTCCTGCCTTCCTTGACTCTTTTTCCACTGTCTCAGAGGAGGATGTGTCGCTGTTGATCGCCTCTTCTCCCTCTACCACTTGCTCTCTTGACCCCATTCCCTCCCATCTCCTAAAACCTCTTGGTCCTACTATAATCCCTACACCCACACACATTTTTAAATCCTTCCTCTGCTCTGGAACCTTTCCATCCTCCTTCAAACATGATACAGTTATACCATTACTGAAAACAGCAAGCTTGACCCTACCTGTTTTTCTAACTATTGACCTGTCTCCCTCCTGCCTTTTGCCTCTAAACTCCTTGAACATCTTGTATTCTCTTGCTTGCTCCATTTTCTCAACACCTATTCTCTCCTAAACCCTCTACAATCTGGCTTCCACACTGCTCACTCCACGGAAACAGCCCTCACTAAAATAGCTGATGACCTCCATGTCCATGCTGCCAAAGACAGAGGTCATTACACTCTGCTCATATTACTCGACCTCTGCAGCATTTGACACCGTGGACTACCCTCTTCTCCTCCACATTCTCCATACTCTTGGTATTCGGAACAAAGCTCTATCCTGGATCTCATCCTACCTCTCCCATCGTACTTTCAGTGTCTCTTCTGGTAACACCTCCTCCTCCTCTATTGATCTCTCTGTGGGGGTACCCCAGAGCTCTGTACTGGAACCTCTTCTCTTTTCTCTGTACACACTCTCTCTAGGTGACCTAATAACATCTTTTGGGTTTAAATATGACCTCTATGCTGACGACACACACATGTGCTTTTCAACACCCGACCTTACGCCTGCTGTACAAACCAAAGTTGCTGAATGTCTCACTGCTATATTATCCTGGATGGCCCTCTGCCGCCATAAACTCAACATGGCAAAAACCGAACTCCTCATACTTGCTCCCAAACCTGGCCCTACTACCTCCTTCCACATTACTGTTGGAACTATGATCATTCACCCATTAGAGCAAGCACGCTGCCTAGGGGTCACACTCGACTACTCCCTCACATTCAAAACATATCTAAAACTTGTTGCTTTTTCCTCCGCAATATAACACAGATGTGCCCTTTCCTCTGTTGCTCGACTGCTAAAACTCTGACTCAGGCCCTCATTCTCTCCCGTCTTGATTACTGTAACCTCATGCTGTCTGGCCTTCCTGCCTCTCACCTGTCTCCACTACAATCTATCCTAAACGCTGCTGCCAGAATCACTCTACTCTTTTCTAGATCTGTCTCAGAATCTCCCCTCATGAAATTGCTCTCCTGGCTTCCGATCAAATCCCACATCTCACACTCCATTCTCCTCCTCACTTTTAAAGCTTTACACTCTTCTGCCCCACCTTACATCTCAGCCCTAAGTTCTCGTTATGCACCATCCAGACTCTTGCATTCTTCTCAAGGATGTCTTCTTTCTATCCCCTTTGTATTTAAAGCCCTCTCCCGCCTTAAACCTTTTTCACTGACTGCCCCACACCTCTGGAATGCCCTTCCCCCTCAATACCCAACTAGCACCCTCTCTATCCACCTTTAAGACCCACCTTAAGACACTTGCTTAAAGAAGTGTCTGAATAGCACTGTGGATATTACTGGACACATGTTACATAAAGCTTAGCCCCCTGCAGACGCACTTACCAGAATTCCCTCCTACTGTCTCTGTACGTTCTCCCTACCTACCAATTAGACTGTTAGCTCCTCGGAGCAGGGACTCCTCTTCCTTAATGTTACTTTCATGCATGTAGCACTTATTCCCATGACCTGTTATTTATATTATCTGTTATTTATTTGATTACCACATGTATTGCTACTGTGAAGCGCTATGTACATTAATGGTGCTATATAAATAAAGACATACAATACAGTACTTGTTCCTGGTTACCTTTCTGTCACACCTCCCCCTCTAACCCAAGAGTTCATGGGAAAGACCCATCCTGGGATGACCCCCCCCCCCAAGATTAAGGCCAGCAGGGGCTCCAGAGTCATCCTCTCCAGTATACCTGGAAGTCCAAGTCCTCTGGAGTTTTGGTAGCAGGCTCTGGACCGTGCTAGGACCCTATGGCACCCACGATCTACTGGTGGGCCTGGGTGAACCCCTGGTTTACCCAGGGACGCAGACTCTTGGGATCAGCCTGGACAGCATGGGAGTTGATCCTGGTAGGGTTCAGGATTTATCTCCTACTGATTTGAGACAATCTCCCCTGGTATAGAGCAGAGTGTTACAGTTGTGATTGGGGCCGCTGGAAGGTCCTTTGGAACATACAGAAATAATTTCCCAAATCAGAACTGAGCAGCATATCAGTATTGAGACTGGGCAGCACACCTACCTTGCAGATCCCATTGCCAACGGCCCAGTCCAGGCACTACTGGGCAGTACCACACACAAATGTACCGGGGCACAGGATGAGAGATTTGACTGGGCCTCACCCCCATGTAAGTAGCCTTACAAGAACCCCCATCCTTTTCAGACATTGTAAGCCCCCTTTACTATTCCGCCCTTTCGTACCTCTTTGTGGGCCCCCTCCTCTCCCCATGTATTTCTCTTCCCCAGTCTGTCTCTCTTCACTCACTCTCCCCCCTCCACTATCATTAAATTAACCCCCTCTACCTCAATCCCCTGTACACACACAACACTGGTACAACCCCCTACCGCACAATAATACACCCCACACCCAAAATGCAATACTCTTCCACACTCAAAATACAATACCCCCCACAAACCCAGCATACAATACTTTGCCACACCCAAAGTACAATACAACCCACCCCCAAAAAAACATACCCCTCACACACACCACAATACAATACCCCTCCTCACACACACAAAATACAATACCACCCCTCCACACATCCAAAGGCAGTGCTGGCTGCAAGTTGAAAACTGACAGACTGGTTTAAATGTCGTGCTTCAGGAAGGCAGACAGCCTCATCTTGGGGTGTCTTTGACACAGCCTTGCTTAAGACTTATTAGTACCTCTGTGATGGGCAAGGGTAACCAGGCTATATAATAAAGGCCCTCTATTTGCCCTTGGGTCCCTGGCAGCTACCTATCCCTGTAAGCCAGGGGCCAGGTATCTTTGCATGAAAGTTAAATTGACCCCTGCTTTTCACTTTCCATGTTCCCTTTACCCCAGACTCATGACACTTTCTGTGTGTAAGTTTTAGGTAGGCTATTTGGGTAAGAATGCAATTATTTTGTTTGTAGGAGTTTGGGGAGACCGGAGCTACCGGTAGTACCTTTATTCTACCCGTGAGCAGGCATGATTTGCCTGTACACGTGCAAAATGACATCTGGGCAGCCCCGTGTGCCCCAGACTCCAGGTTTTCGAGCCCTGATATCTCACTCCTATATCCCTTACAGCCACGAGTCTCCCCATGTATTAAAATATGTTTTATGTTTCATACATGTATTTTAAGGCTCGGTGCAGTCAGACAGGGCAGCTGCTTAAGGTGCCAGCAAGTCTGCATAATGTCTTTCAAAGAGGAGACAAGATGTTGAGAGGTGTGGTGGTGCTAAGTGGACAGGGCAGGGCGGAGTACTGAGTCTGGAGAACAGAGACAAACTGTGGGGAGGATCCTCTGGCCTGCCAGACTTAATGGAGCCTACTCAGTAGGTGGCAATGGGTTGACTGGGGCAAGTGGAAGTATGTTGGTGCGTTTCCCATTGGCCAATTCATATGTCCTGTCCCCCACATCCCGAACTGGCATGGCATGCCCCCTCCTCTGATGTCAGCCAAGAGATGAGCCCCTGTTTCTATTTTCTAGTGGAATAGGGTTTCCACGCTCTGATTGGTCGCTCCTCCTAACACCATGCTAAGTATAGCTTAGTGGAGTGTATGTAAGGAGATGACCAAGGCAGAGAACCAGACCATCCAGGGACTTGTGTCGATGAAGGTAAGGTGGGCTTTTCAAAGTTACTCTTTTCGAAAAAGCAGGGGAACCGGGGGTATATTCCAGTCAGGGTAAGCCCACTCCAAGCGGGCGCCCAGCACTTAGGAAAGTGTACATTACCCCCCAGACCTCCATTAAGTGTGCTTTTGTTGTCTGTCTATTGTGTATATCTTCTTGTTGTACGCAAGTTTTCCAAAATAAACTCCATTTTGTTTCTACTACTCAGTTTTGCCTAATGTATGATCAATGAACAAATATAAAAGGTGTTACAAGTACCTGGTCTCCCATGACAACCTCTCCACGCTAGCCTGAGCGAAGTCTCTAGAGCTGAGATTGGCTGCCCTTTTTACAGATTCCCAGCCTCCATAGGAAATCATGGAGAAAAGGGCAGAACTGATCACAGCTCAGATACCGTGAGTTGGGCCAATAACAGCACGATGGGCAATCTGGGCGACGAGTATGATGGGGAGGCTGAGGTAAGGAGGGTGGAATTATAAACTAAAAATGAGAACCGCTCTTACCTGCCAATGTTCTCAATACTGACCCGATATCTCTTTATACGCCTCTCTGTCTGGGCAGACTGGCACCCAGATAGGAGGTCGACCAATCCCCACTCTTTTTTGTCATTAACACATTACTCAAAAACAGCAAGCTTGACCCTACCTGTCTTTCTAACTATCGACCTGTCTCCCTCCTGCCTTTTGCCTCAAAACTCCTTGAACGTCTTGTATTCTCTCGGTTGCTCCATTTTCTCAACCCCTATTCTCTCCTAGACCCTCTACAATCCTCCATCCTGCCAAAGACAGAGGTCATTACACTCTGCTCATATTACTCGACCTCTCTGCAGCATTTGGCACAGTGGACCACCCTCTTCTCCTCCACATTCTCCATACTCTTGGTATTCGGAACAAAGCTCTATCCTGGATCTCATCCTACCTCTCCCATCATACTTTCAGTGTCTCTTCTGCTAACACTTCCTCCTCCTCTATTGATCTCTCTGTGGGGGTACCCCAGGGCTCTGTACTGGGACCTCTTCTCTTTTCTCTGTACACACTCTCTCTAGGTGACCTAATAACATATTTTGGGTTAAATTATCACCTCTATTCCGACGACACACAAATATACTTTTCAACACCTGACCTTACACCTGCTGTACAAACCAAAGTTTCTGAATGTCTCCGCTATATCATCCTGGATGGCCCTCCGAAGCCTTAAACTCAACATGGCTAAAACAGAGCTCCTCATACTTCCTCCCAAACCTGGCCCTACTACCTCCTTCCACATTACTGTTGGAACTACAATCATTCACCCAGTAGCCCAAGCACGCTGCCTAGGGGTCACACTCGACTCCTCTCTCACATTCGCCCCTCACATTCAAAACATTTCTAAAACTTGTCGCTTTTTCCTCCGCAATATAACAAAAATACGCCCTTTCCTCTGTTGCTCGACTGCTAAAACTCTGACTCAGGCCCTCATTCTCTCCTGTCTTGATTACTGTAACCTCCTGCTGTCCGTCCTTCCTGCCTCTCACCTGTCTCCCACACAATCTATCCTAAATGCTGCTGCCAGAATCACTCTACTCTTTCCTAGATCTGTCTCAGCATCTCCCCTCATGAAATCCCTCTCCTGGCTTCCGATCAAATCCCACATCTCACACTCCATTCTTCTCCTCACTTTTAAAGCTTTGCATTATTCTGCCCCTCCTTACATCTCATCCCTAATTTCTCATTATGCACCATCCAGACTCTTGCGTTCTTCTCAAGGATGTCTTCTTTCTACCCCCTTTGTATCTAAAGCCCTCTCCCGCCTTAAACCTTTCTCACTGGGAGGCGCATGCGCGACGGTACAGAGTATGGACGTGTAAGTTTCATGCTCCGTGCTCCGTGCTCCGTGCCCCGCTCGAGAAATAAATTATAAAATAACCACAGAAACGAGTAAAAAACAGCATATACAACACAGTTAAAAAGCACAGGATCCCAAGATGTCCAAAAGAGGGGTGCGAGTAACAAGAAAGAAGGGGCTGCCAGAATACTTCGGAAGAACATGGCCGGGCAGAGCGGAGTCAGAAATGGCGCCGATTTTAAACGCGGGCTCAGAGTCAGAGCCAGACGGAGAAGGAGAATAAATCAGCGATCAGGGCCTGGGGCCGGTCCGGCAGGGCGACTTCATGCGGCTTTATAACGATCTACGGTCCATGTTACAGGCTGAGATGTGGGATCTTAAAAAGGAGGTATCAGGCCTGGGAGAAAGGACGGGGGTCCTCAAGACGAAAATGGACCAGTCCATCAAAGCCATTAAACGACAGGACAAAAGGTCTGGGGATTTACAGGCACAAATAAATGAGATCCGAGACAGGCAGGAGGACGCGGAGAACCGCGATAGGAGAAACAACCTGCAGATCAGAGGAGTGCCAGAATCAGTCCTGGACTGTGATGAATACATCACGCGGTGGATGGAGTCAATACTGATGGAGACGCAGCAAAGCCTGCTGGCTATGGATCGCTGCCATAGGGCACTAAGGGCCAAACCGCTGTAAAATGAGCAGCCAAGGGACATTGTGATCAGACTGCACCACTATAGAACGAAGGAGGCTGTGCTCCAGAAAACAAGACCACTACCAGCAGTGGAGTTTGAAGGAGCCCGGTTACTAATATTCCAGGATCTTTCCCCAGTAACGTTGGCTAGACGGAGAAACCTGGGCCCCCTAACCAAAACTCTGAGAGACAATGGGGTGAGGTACCGGTGGACCTTCCCCTTTGGCCTTTCGGTAACGAGAGGTGGCAAGACCATGCTAATAAGAGAGCCAGAGGAAGGCCCTGCCATGATGCACAAGCTAGGGCTAGTGGAGGCCCCCGTGCACTCGAAGCCCCCATGAACCAACCCTGGACCCAATCTGGTCACAGAGCCCCAAAGCTCCACGAGCGAGAAGAGACAATTAAAGGCCAAAGAAGTAATAAACAAAAAGCAAAGAAAGTTAAAAAGTTACTCTGTTTTAAAGTTTAAGAAATGTCCCCAGCAGCTACAGAAGTTGTGCAATTTATCAGCCAGTTTTAAGGTGATAATCGCACGCCACCAAAGACTCAATCACTGAGACCTGCAAAAGAAATAAAGGTACCTGGAATCGCTGGCCTTCAAAGCAGAGAAAGCATGGTCTCCAAAGATGGCGGTGTAAATGGAGGCACCGCTGGATCCACGCTGAACCGCAGGAGCAGGAAGGTAAAGGAAGGCGGTAACCTGGAGAGAGCGCGAACACCTCAGTCCGGCCGAGCAACGAAATCCAAAATGGCGGCAGAGCGGAAGGACGTCATCACCCTGAGTCGGAAGATCGGGCGCCATCTTGGAGGTGGCAGCTACGGACGCGCACGGCGGGCCCGGATGACGACAGACGGAGGAAGGCAAGACTAATAGGGACCCTAGAGGTGGCCGAACATTGCCGGACCGGCTTTTCTACACTAGTATAGAGGAGGAAGTGGACGGGGAAGGGTAGCGGAGGGAAGGGGAAGTAGCGGGAGATAGAAGGGGTATGTTAATAGTAGAAAGAAGAGGGGAGAAGGCACTCCACAATAGAAGGATAAGAGGAAGAGGCTTAAGAAGGTTAAAGTAGGTTATACAGCAAGGGGTATCAAGGAGAGGAGAGGGAGGTACGGCGATAAAGGGGAGGGGAAGGAAGGAAGTCAGAGCTAGGGAAGTGAAGAAGTGGGGCAGTAGCAGATGAGAGGAGGGGGAAGTTACGACAGGGAGGCAGCAGGTGTACAGAAGGGTCAAATAGGTAGATAGAAGGGCAGCGTAGGTGATGAGGGAAGAGGTAGGTAAAACTAGAGAGGGTAAGATTGGAAGAGGTAGAAGGGAACAAGGGAGCTGGAAGGCAGGGAACAAGGGAGCCAGAAGGAAAAGAAAGATAGAAGGGAAGTCAGGCAGGGAGTAGAAGACCGGCAGCAACACGGAGCACGGCAGCGACCATCTAAGCGATAGAGGGACCAGGTGAAAAAAGAGAGGAAAGCACTAGTGAGGAAGGTGCAGGACTCAGGAGCAAGGGTGGCGGGTCAAGAATGCTAGGAGGGGATAATTAAGTTTCTATGTGGTTTCAGTTTCAAATTTAGGGGAGGGAGGCTCTTCGCTGGCCTAACAAAGTCATTTGAGCCTGAGCAGCTGGAGAGGGCTACACACACTCCAGGATGTCGGAACTAGCCCCGCAGACCGGGCTGGAGCTCAAAGGCAGCAGTCTCGGGGCCGGAGGAGGAAAGAAGAGGCACCGAGAAATGTCATTTTATGTTAATTGTGGTCTTGTGTTTATGTTCCCCCAGGTTCCCCCTTTTGTGTGTTCCCCATCTCTTGTTTCCTCAGGGGAGCGTGTCAGATGGAGTGAAGAAAGAAGAAGCGAAGAGGATCAGTGGCATGCGAGGCCAGTAAGAATACGACAGATCAAAAGGCTGAAGCTCACAAATGAGTAAGGAAATAGTCTTAATCTCGCACAACGTTAAGGGTTTCAATAGTCCAGCTAAAAGAAGGATTGCATTCAGGGACTATAAGCGGAAGGGAGCAGAAATACTGTTTATACAAGAAACGCATTTTTCAAGGAATAATAGGCCAAACTTTTTAGATAAAGATTTCCGGACGAGCTTCCTGTCTGTTGCACAAGTTAAAAAAAGAGGTGTAGCCATCTTAGAGGTGTAGCTATCTTAATCCATAACAAACTACCATTTACAGCTGACAGAACATACACGGACAGGGAGGGACGGTACATAATAGTGACCGGGACTATTCAAGCCCACCCCATCACTCTGGCGACAGTATATGCCCCATGTGAATCTTCCAACGACTTTTTCACAGTATTTTTTTCTAAGTTACACAAGGTAGCGACAGGCAATATCATACTGGCAGGAGACTTGAACCGAGCACTCAACAGCGACTTGGACAGATGCTCTAGCACTAACAAAGCCCACAGACAGGACGTACTAACCATATCAAGCGGGATGAGACAGTGTCAACTCTTGGATATATGGAGGGAACAACACCAGGGAATGAGGGAATATACGTTCTACTCCCACCCACACAACAGTTACAGCAGGATAGATTATTTCCTTGTGTCTAATAGATTGGTTACTGGGGTCACTCGTTCAGAGATACATGTAATTTCATGGTCTGACCATGCATCAATAGAGCTGCGATGCACCTTAATTCCACTAAACAGACCCAGAGCGAATTGGAAACTAAATGAGATCCTGTTAAAAATACCGGCTGTAGAAAAGGAGGTGGGGGACAAAATTGAAGAATATTTTCTGGAGAATGAGGGGAGTGTGACCACACACTCCACGCTGTGGGAGGCCCATAAGGCAACCCTCAGGGGGATATTAATGAATTGGCCACCAGTCGAAGAAGGGAAAGAGAAAAAAAGATAAGAGAGTTAGAAAAACAATTAGCAGACCTTGCAGCCAATCATAAAGCGAACAAGCAAGATCATATTCTGAAACAATTACTAGATACCAAAACAAAGCTCAATCTCCTGCTCTCCTCCCACGCAGAGAAGGAAATGACTTGGTCTAAGCGCAAATTTTATGAAAAAGCTAACAAGCCAGATACCCTACTTGCCAACAAGCTAAAAAATAAGCTTCCAAAGTCCCACATTCACGCAATACGAACCCAGAGTGGGGAACTGACATCCATTCCTTGGAAAATAGTAGAAGAATTTAAAACCTACTATGAAACACTATATAAGGGAGATAAAGCCACCCACACTCGCAAAACACAAGAGATGTTACAAACAATTCTGACAGAGGCAAAACTACCCACACTGAGCAGGGATGAGAGAGGCGCTACAAGCTGACTTCACGTTAGAAGAGCTGTCAGAGGCGAACCTGTATTACAAAAAATATCTGAAATTATTGGCCCCTCACATGCTCCGATTATTTAATGAGATTCTAGCGGGGGCCTCCTTCCCAACTCAAATGCTGCAAGCCTCAATATCAGTGATCCACAAACCTGGAAAGGACCCGGCAGACTGTAAGAGCTACCGGCCTATATCTCTGATTAATTCCGACATTAAAATATGCTCCAAACTCATAGCCAACAGAGTGGGTAGCGTCCTTCCTGGGTTGATTCATGCGGATCAAGTAGGGTTTATCGGGGGTAGGCAGGCGGCAGACAACACCAGGAGGATCAATTGATTTGATTGATCTGGCCAAACAGAAAAACATTCACTCCATGGTGTTAAGTCTGTACGCAGAGAAAGCCTTCGATAGAATAGACTGGCCCTACCTAACAGCAACACTTGGGGAGTTTGGTTTTGAAGGACGCCTCCTAAAAGCCATTTTGGCACTATACGAGAGCCCAACGGCTCGGGTGAGACATCAGGGATTCCCCTCCGAGCAATTTAGTATTAAAAGTGGAACAAGACAGGGGTGCCCGCTGTCCCCGCTCTTGTTTGCCCTTTGTATTGAGCCCCTGGCAGCCCACATCAGACATAGTCCAGATATTGCACGAATCTCGATTGGTGATCAAACACACAAAATAGCCTTGTATGCTGACGACGTCATTTTGACGCTGTCAAAACCTCTCACATCCCTGCCCAATGCATTTGAGGTATTAAGTAAATTCAACCAAATTTCGGGTTTTAAAATCAATCAGGCCAAATCGGAAGCCCTCAACATAAATCTACCCAAAGAGGTGGAAAAATTGATAGAAATAAATTTTAATTTCAAATGGCAACCCTCCGCAATCAAATATTTATATATTCCACGGGACTACAAAACGATATACAAAGCCAATTTTCCCAGGTTAATTAAGACGCTGAGAGAAGATCTTCGAACCTGGATGAAAGGTAGTATCTCATGGATCGGGAGGATTCATAGCGTGAAAATGAACCTCCTCCCAAGAATGTTATATCTTTTCCAGAGTCTACCGATACCTTTTGTAACAGCAGACATCCTCTCTCTGCAGTCCCAAATTATGAAATTCATTTGGAATAAGAGAAACCCAAGAATCGCAAAGGGGATCTTAAAGAGATCCACCGTTAGAGGAGGACTAGCGGTACCTTGCTTGATAGCTTACTATAAAGCGCATTAAAGGAGAACGCATATAAAGTCCTTATGCGCTGGTACTACACCCCGTTAAGGTTAGCTAAATTTGTTAGGGGCCACTCCCCTCTGCCCAAAGCAGTGTGGGGAGGTGGCAGACTTGCAACACATGCTGTGGTCCTGCAACAGAGTAGTCCCGATTTGGGAACAAATTAGAGATTGGCTACAGAGGATTCTCGGTTTGGAGATCCCCCTGGACCCATGGTTGTTCCTATTGGGCAGGCGGATCCAGGGTATATCAAATGCGTCGCATAAATTGATCGCGCATTTGGCAACCACCACTAGATGCGATATCGCAGCATTATGGAAGCAACAGATAATACCAATCATCCCCACAATTAGAAATAGGATTTGTTATGTCTGCCGGATGGAACAATTAACGAGTCTAGTTAATGACACCTGCGAAAATTTTCTAAAAGTCTGGACGCCATGGCTGGCCCAGACAGATATTCCAGGGGTAAGTGCCACAGCAATCTTCCAATGATAGCAACAAATGCGTTCTCCTTTGAGGGCAGCGAGACGTCGACATCACACAGCGACGGACAGGTAGGCGGACATCAGACGACGGTCCCGACCACACTTAGGGGAGAGATGTCGGGCTCAAGCTAAAGCCCCTCCGCGAAAAAGTTGGAATGAGACTCCACAGGAACCCAAGACGGATCCAAAAAGCCTCAGAGGTCGACACCTTACCTCGCACAACGACTCCTCATACCCACCCCCCCTCCTCCCCCTTCCCCCCCGGCCCTATGTCATGTATGTCTGGTGTGTCGTGTCTATTGTGTTAGGTAATTCCCAATGTTCGTCGTGTTTAATATGGTGTTCTTTGTTCTATTAACAAAAGAAATGGTGTACTCTACAATGGGTTGTGATATACTGTATGCTTGAAAACACCAATAAAAAATTGAAGTTGAAAAAAAAAAACCTTTTTCACTGACTGCCCCACACCTCTGGAATGCCCTTCCCCTCAGTACCCGACTAGCACCCTCTCTATCCACCTTTAAGACCCACCTTAAGACACACTTGCTTAAAGAAGCATATGAATAGCACTGTGGATATTCTGAACACATGATACATAAAGCTTGGCCCCCTGCAGACACACTTACCAGAACTCCCTCCTACTGCCTCTGTACGTTCTACTTACCTACCAATTAGACTGTAAGCTCCTCGGGGCAGGGACTCCTCTTCCGAAATATTACTTTTATGTCTAAAGCACTTATTCCCATGATCTGTTATTTATATTATCTGTTATTTATTTGATTACCACATGTATTACTACTGTGAAGCGCTATGTACATTAATGGCGCTATATAAATAAAGACATACAATACAACACACTCGTGGAACCAGATAAACCCAGATATTTGGATGTTTTTGCTGGGTAAGTGTATTACCAGCCTAGCATTCCCAGGGAACAAAGAAACACACAATTACACAGACACAAATACATTTCACAGAAAATACAAGTTTACACATAACATGCTGGCCACATGAGCCACAGGTAGATAGGTGTACAAGGTAATCCTGTATATCCATCAGACAGATATGGGGCCAGGGAGTGGGCTTACCTTTAATACTCTGGTTTCTGGGACCCTACCGTTATAGTGAGCACCACATTGAAGGCTTACCAAGGGTTTTCTTCCACACCCCATTGGGTTGGGATCGTCCAAACCTCTCTGGAACAATTTGCAGCAGAAGACTTTCTAATCTCCTTCTTTAAAGTCCTGCTCTCCGCTTCTCCGGAAGAGCCACAGTTCCACAACACAAATCATGTTTGAATTTCCCGCTGGCAAGGATCTCAGCCTCGTTTTCAGGTGGCACAGCATCAGAGCTCAGCGCTTTGTTCACCACCATGTTAAGATCAGAATGAACTCTGGAGCGCTAATCGGGTGCCACTTATCTAGCTTTCCCGCTACCGTAGGAAAGCATGGAAGAGGGGATGGGACCAATCACCGCGTGGAGTTACTCTTGCAGAATACTTTAGAGTAAAACAAATACCTCTGGGGTTAAGAGAATTTAATGCCTACAATATTTAGTGACAATAAGTGATGTTGTAACGCAAAAGAAAGTGCTTAGGCGCTACAAACCATAAAAATAGAAATACAACCAATATAGAAACTAAATAGAACATGTAACAGTACACAATGTATGCAGGGCAGCCAGGAACACTAGCAGAACACCACCAGAGAAAGCACAAAGAACATATACAGACCAGCGCCCACAAAGTCCAATAAAGCCCAAATAGAGTCCAAACAAATGAAGGGGGGGGAGAATCCAGTACTTCTCCAAGGCGCCGTGACCTCTGACCCTAAGCGTTTCGTGACTGACGTCACTTCCTCAGGGGAACATCCCCTGAGGAAGTGACGTCAGTCACAAAACACCTAGGGTCAGAGGTCACGGCGCCTTGGAGAAGTACTGGTTGTGAGAACGTGTAAGTCAAGTAAAGCAGAGAACAACGTCATCGAGACATTGCGAGAGCGGCTGTTTTGCATGCGTGCAGGTGTGTGTGGATTTCCCTTCCTCGGCATCCATCTTGGAGAGTGCTCCGAAGTCAGAGGAAAATGGGACATA
Organism: Ascaphus truei; assembly: GCF_040206685.1. Lineage (NCBI taxonomy): Eukaryota > Metazoa > Chordata > Amphibia > Anura > Ascaphidae > Ascaphus > Ascaphus truei. Next base: position 637,595 of record NW_027453840.1, on the reverse strand, counting down.
TATCACACATTGGGGAGCCCACGAGGACCCTTACTGCTGCCGGCGTCTGCCTTACTTGGTCACACACGTGTTATTCCAGTCCTGCTGTAAGTAGGGTTTTGGGTTTTAACCCCCCTGATGACCCGCTGCAGCAGGCTCCGTTTGTTTTAATAAATAGTTATTTTATTTTCAGCTTGTTTGTTTAGTGTTATGTCTCTTGTTATGTGTTCTATGTTGTTTGTTTAATTTTAATATTACGTATTACACTATTATATTATTTTTGTTTCTGTCCCTATGTCACTGACCACCGGATTGGAGATCTTTCAGTGATTGGACCATCTGGATTCTCTCCCCCTTCATTTGTTTGGACTCTGTTTGGGACTTATTGGACTTTTTGGGCGCTGGTCTGTAAATGTTCTTAATAAGTGATGTTGTGACAATGTGAGAGAATTCTGAATAAGTGTTCTTTCGATATTATAATCCTAACCATCGAAGAGATCCAGAAACTGCCACAGTACTGATATCTACAGAAAAAAAGCACAGAATTGGAGAACAAGATACTACAGAAATTCACCATTGAAGAGATTGAAGCCTTAAAATGTAAAATCAGGCCTGACGGCTGAACTGCATGGACGTATGAGCCATTAGCTCCGTTCACAGCCGGCGGCAAATTTAATAAAAAATAGCATCACAGCGTAAACACCAACACCAGAACCTTACCCAAGGCTGCCTTATATAGCCAGGATGTCGAAAGGGACCCATTCGAAGTGAACCTCCACAGTCCTGACTGATTATTTTGCGAAAGGGGACTCAGCACGCGCCAAAAGCCAAGAGGGAATGGCGCGAAGTGGCTCAGACTCGGAGGAGGAAGACAGAGTGGAGAATCCCAGTGACAATCAGATTCTGAGAAGGAGGGACATGAGGGAATTCTGTCTCGATATCAAGAGATGTTTACAGACGGAACTGGCTGCATTGCGTGCTGATATATGCGGGATCGGAGAGATGACAGACTCCCTAGAGAAGAAAATGGACACCACAATGAAAGCGCTACAAAGAGCCGACAAGGAAGTGGCACAGGTACAAGAGTCGGTCAGGCATCTCATGGATAGGCAGGAAGATGCCGACAACCGAGACCGCCGGAATAATGTGAATCGGGAGTGCCAGAAACCGAGACAGACCCAGAGGAGTTTATGGGAAGATGGCTCAAACACTTAATGCCCGATCGAGCAGAGCAAGACCTGCATCTGGATCGTTGCCACAGAGCTTTGAGGTCACGGCCTCAGCAAGGGGACCCCCCACGAGACATTATCACTCGGTTCTATTTCTTCAGAATAAAGGAGGCGTTCGGACAAATGACCAGGAGTGAAGTGGAATTCGAGGGCTATAAAATACAAGTCTATCAGGACATCTCCCCCACCACCCTCTTAAAAAGGAAGCAGCTAGCCCCCGTCACCAAAGTGCTGCGGGAGGAAGGAACACGGTACAGGTGGCTATACCTGTTTGGGCTACTGGTAGTCCAAAACGGAGCGGCCAACACACTGAGGCACCCGGAAGACGGAGCAAATTTCCTCACCAAATTGGGGCTCCAGGACAAAATACCAGAGGAGATATCCGCAGGGGGATCAGCCCCAGAACCATCCTGGAAGGATAACAGGAGAGGAGACAAGAAAAAGAAATCCCGAAATCCAAAGTGAGGTTGTGCTCCAAGTTGCAGATCAGTGCCTTCACCTACCTTTTCCAGTTGATATTTCGTTGTTGCGAGCCTATTTAAAGACTTCTTAAGGTCAATTGACGCTCCCGTCCCACAGCCCCGACAGCGCTCCTCTGAGAATGGTGGCCATCTTGGATCGGCTCTCGCTCACACTGGAGAGGGGGCGGAGCAACATGGCGACGTAGGAGGAATTGCCACTTCTCGCGAGAGGCCGGATCGCAAAGAGACTTGCCACACACAAAATAGCGCCGGAACCGGATGGAGAGGATGACTAAACGATTACCTTCCGGAAGTCTCCTAAAGGGTACTGGCCAGGACCAGAGGCGGCAGTAAAGCTCGGAAGCAACACCACAAGGCGAAGGCACAGTGGACTATGCACGACACGGGATGAGGGGGAGTGGGGGAATGGGCAGCAGCAACATGAATATAGGACCTACTGTCTCTATTAGTAAATTAAAAATCTGGAATGTTAAAGGAAAAGGGAAAGGAGTATGGGAGGAAGGGAACGCTAAGGGGGCTCAACAAATAAAAACATATTTCATAAAAAAAAAAAAAAATGAGAACCCAATCACGCAGCAATATATCATAGCACCCCTAGCAAGAGAGAGTAGCAGTTGGCTAGACATATACATGAGACATAGTAGGCACACCAGGGCTCCCTGCTCATAGAACCCCCACATAACTATCTCCAATTTACTGGGGCTCACTTCCGAGCTACTCACGCTGAGGGTAGCAGAGAAGGAGGGAGTACATAATTCAGGACACAGGCCCCCCGAGCTTTACATGAGGGCGAAGTTACTAGAGTAGCAGATAGGGTTTAAATAAGTTTGAGGTTAAAGTTGGTAGTTAATGTTTGAAGTTAAACAAACAGAGTTCAATAGAGTCTAAAGGAACAACTAAAGCGAGGAATAGAGAGTAACACTACATGCGAGTTCAGAGGTAGTTGCAAATCTGAAGGGACTGTGACGGATGTGGATCAAGAAGAGTTTAAGATTGGATTATGAGATGAGAACTAGATTTAACCGAAAGTTAGGGGATAGGTTAGACATCACACAGGACCTTTTAAGCAACTATCTAACAGCTACAGTAAATACTGTATATTAGGAAATATAGATGAAGAGGGATCCATCGAGGAGCATAGAGAGGGTAGCTTGCATGTAGCAGGTCATGATCATAAGAACAACAGTTGCTAAGATAATTCCAGACGCAGTCGTCGGCTGGAGCTGCAGTCTGGTCGGTTCCGTGGGCCTACAACCTCAACTCGGGGCTTTCACCCCGAAGTCTGAGAAAGTCCTTGGAAGGAGTGGGATCGGAGCCACCAGGTCGGAGGGAAGTGTACTGGAAGAGGCTTCAAGGGATCACCACATCCCAAAGGCATGGGAAGGACAATGGTCATGGGCCATTGATTTATTTCCCATTTTGTGTATCTTTCCTTATGTGTCCTTTGTCCCTTGTGTGTCCTCCCCCCCTATCTTCTGCCTAGGTGGAGCAACGTTGTGGCCCGAGGCACTGCAGGACATCACAAGGCGGCAGGGGCTCCCGGGAGTCGACGCGTCACCTATCATGGGATCTCGACTGAAGATAGGTGAGAAAAGACACACACCATGACGCTGACGGTTATATCACAACGCTAAAGGGTTAAACTGCCCCCGTAAGAGAAAGGTGGCCCTCACGGATTACAGGAGAAAGGGAGCGGATGTGGTCTTAATACAAGAGACTCATTTTAGCATAATAGAGTAGATATGGTTGTAGACACAATCAAAAAAGACAGAGAAGGGTGGTTCCTCCTGTTGACAGGATCTATACATCAGCAACCCATCACACTAGTGATGATATATGCTCCAAACGGTCATGATACTGATTTTTACGCAGCAACTTTTAAAGCAATCCAGAAGCACGCCAAGGGCACCCTAATAGTAGGCGGAGATTTTAATGCAGTGCTGAACACAGACCTAGATAGATCAGGGCCCCCCAGGACTGGATCGCAGACAAGACTAAAATCTCTAGAAAAGGGTCTATGAGATTTAGAATTGGTAGACATATGGAGGGAATCTCACCCCCTGGACAAAAACTATACATTTTATTCACACCCATATAACTCCTTCAGCAGAATCGATTACTTCTTTGTCATTAGTAGACTGGTCCTGCAGATCTCCCACACTGGGACCCACAATATTTTGTGGTCAGATCATGCACCCATTGAGCTAAGGTGCGCACAAATAGGGCTGGACAGGCCGGGAGCAAATTTGGAAACTGAATGAATCCCTAATTAAAATACCGGAATTACAAGAGAAGATAGGAAGGGAAATTACACATTTCTTTAGAGAAAATACAGGAAGCATCAGATCTCATATCACCCTCTGGGAGGCACATAAAGCAACACTAAGAGGGGTCGTCATCAGTATAGCGGTCAAAAGAGAGAGAGAGATAGAAACGCTGAAAAACATGTGGGATCAGCATAAGCGGGATCCTGATTCACTTCGGATCCCTTCTTGATTAGGAGCGGAATGAGGCAAGGCTGCCCGCTCTCCCCACTTCTCTTTTATTATGCATAGAACCCTTAGCTGCTCAGATATGAGACAGCAAAGACATCTCAGGTATTGCCACCGGAAGCCAGTCGCATAAGGTGGCACTGTATGCAGATGATGTTTTCCTGACAATAACTAGGCCCCTTACCTCTCTACCAAACTTATTCAAATTACTGGGGAAATTTAACAGGATCTCCGGATTCAAAATTAATCAATCTAAATCTGAGGCCATGAATATAAACTTACCAAAACCGTTGGAGAAGCTGATCACCCTCAACTTCAACTTTAAATGGCAGCAAACGCAAATGAAGTATTTCGGAATAAACGTAACTAAGACAACCAAACTGCTGTATCAGGCCAATTATCCCAAATTGATACACGCCCTGAAAGGGGACGTGAGGCGATGGGCCACCTACTGTATAACATTTCTTGGATAGGGAAGATCCACTGCATTAAGATGAATCTGCTACCTCGCCTCCTATATCTCTACCAAACAATACCGGTGACACTTCGATTGAGGGACACCCTCGCGCTGCAATCAGAGATAGATAAATGTATCTGGGGAGGGAAGAGAGCGAGAGTGGGCAAGCAGATAATGCGGAAAAAATCAGGGGCAGGAGGGCTAGCGGTACCTTGCTTGTTTTCCTATTACAAGGCGGCACAATTATGCCAAATTGTGCAATGGCACACTGACCCGGACTCAAAAAGATGGGTCGAGATAGAAAGGGAGATTTGCTCCCCAATTGAACTGAAAAGTCTAATTTGGCTCCCCAAAAAGGTGCGATCAAACACCAAATTGCCGCTTTCCTCAATGACCAACTCACTCTCGGTGTGGGAGAGCATGAGGATCAAATGCAACTTGACCCACAAAACATCGGGTATGACCCCCTTATGGGATAATCCTCTATTTGCTCCGGGACTGATCAGTACCGATTTCACAATCTGGAAAGCTAAACACCTTAATAGATTAGTAGGCCTGGAGGGTAGAAGAGGCATACACACATTTGATATCCTTAAAACCAATAAAAACATCCCAAATGCTGAATTATTTAGATACCTCCAGGTCAGAGCATTCTACCAGGCTCAACAACCTATAAACCAATTAACAAACTTTGAAAAGCTCTGTCGATCAGGGACGACTACCAAGGGACTCATATCGCAGTTGTACAAAGAAGTAACGGGTTCGGGCGCTGCAGTGACAGAAAAACTAGGTGATATTACCAAATGGGAGATGGACTTAGGGGAAGTCTTGGAACTGGAGGAGTGGACGAAAATTGCAGCGGCAGTTTCCAAAAGCTCCATGTGCACGACCCTAAGGGAGAAAGCATATAAAGTTATGTTGAGATGGTACTAGACCCCAACAAAATTGGCTACATTTCGGCCTAGTTACTCCCCATTGTGCCCTAGACAATGTGGACAGCAAGCAGACTTGTTACACATGCTGTGGTCTTGCCCCAAAATAGCTATGGTCTGGGACTCAATCAAAGATTGGCTGAACTGAATCCTAGACGTAGAGGTCCCGTTAGACCTGGGGCTGTTCCTCCTTAATAGACCGTTAAAAGGCCTACCCAAACATGCTCATAAATTGATAACACATTTCGCAACGGCAGTACGGGGGGAGATCACAGCACGTTGGAAACAAAATGAGATTCCATTGATAGCTAAAATTCGGAACAGAATTTGGACAGTCTGTCAGATGGAGAAGCTGACCACAGGCGAAAACTACCTAAAAGTCTGGATGCCGTGGCTGGCCCAGACAGATACACTGGGGGTGGAAAGGTCCACGATTTGGCAGTGATAGAGAGAAATGCGTTCTCCCCTGGGGTGGTAGCGCAAAAATAGATGGACATGATGATTCAGAGTTATCAGGACTGATCTGAAAGGAGTCCCGCGAGGGGGCTGCAGACCAGGGAGACTCCAATCCCCCCAGTAAGCGATGAGTCAGAAGTAATAGAGCTCACAGCGGAACCACGGCAGAAGATATCACCCCCCTAACCCCCTCCAGACACCCCTACCCCCCTTCTATTAGACTAGCATTGTATGTCTGTTTGTATGTCTCCCCAGTACGTCTTGTGATGATATGTGGTTAGTTAGAATGCATGGACACTGGATAATGTTCTGACATTGATGTGGATAATAATGTAAGCACTGCCTGCCTGATGTACATGTGAATTACCAATAAAATTCAAGTTGAAAAAAAAAAATGTAAAATCAATGAATGTATTGATAAATTCCGGGTTAAGCCCATCTTGTTACCCCTGAAACTGTTGGTCCCTGGCAGCTGCATAGCACCATAAGCCATTTCCATGGGTTATAACATGTAAAATTTAAAGTGTCCCCTGCTTTTCCTCTTTTCCTCTTTTCATGTTCACTTTATCCCAGACTCATGACACTTTCTGTGTGCAACTCTTATGTGGGAATTTTTGGTAGAAATGCAGTGGTTTTGTTTGCAGGAGTTTGGGGGACAAATATACCTGTAGTCAACTAATTCTCCCCGGTGTGCAGGCATGATTTGCCGGTATGCGGGTTGAATTACACCGTGGCTGCCCTGTATCCCCCAGACTCCAGGTTTTCAAGCTCAGATATCCCAACTCTATTTCCCTCATATATATGGGTTTTCCCAAAGTATATCATGTATTTAAATATGTTTTATCATGGTTGTGCATTTTCTGTAAATGTCTATTCAGTCAGTACAGGCTCTATACAAGTTCCGGGAAGTCTGGACAGATATCGGAGTTCAAAGAGGAGACAGGATGTGGAGAGGTGTTGGGGTGTTAAGTGGCTAGAGCATGGTGAAGTACTGTATCCGGAGAACAGAGACCCCCTGTGGGGAGGGCACTCTAATCTGCCAGAGTCAGTTGAGCCGTAGTAGGTGGCAATGGGTTGACTGGGGAAATCCAGAGAATATCAGTGCATTTCCCATTGGTCAAATCATATGTCCCACCCATTTGGGCAAGCTCAGCCGGCTTAACTTGCCCCCTCCTCTGACGTCAGCCAAAGAATGAGCCCCTATTCCTAATAGGTAGTGGGAATAAATTCCCACACTCTGATTGGTTGTTCCTCCATGCTGAACATAGAACAGTGGAGGGTATGTAAGGAGGTAGCCGACTGAGAGAGCCATACCATCAAGTGGCTTGTGTCGATGAAGCTAGGTCACGCTTTTCAAAGTTGCTCTGTTTGAAATTGCTGAGCAACTGGCTTTGTTTTGAAGCTAGGACAGTCTGCCCTGCAGGGACTAAGTCAGACGTGAAGTCAAAGTTCTGAGAATTGAACATAGCGGTCACGGCTAGGATCTTTAGCCAAAAAGAGGACCAGGAAGCCCGGGTGTATATCTTGGTCAGGGTAAGCCTTCCGAAGCAGGCACCTATTTGAGCCTAGATTTCACTACCCAGACCCCCAGTAAGTGTGTATGTTGTCTGTATTTTGTGTATTCATTGTGTGCATGCGGGTTTACCCGAATAAACTTCATTTTGTTTTATTACCTTGTTTTGCCTAGTGATTGATCCCGGTATAAATATGTGAAAAATCCTGGTCTCCCGTGACAAAATGTAAGAAAATAACGTTCCAAAGGGATCTTTAGGGCTACCAGTCGAGCAGAGTGTATCGTTGGACATATCAATGCTTTGAAGCACAATGTGGTTCATTGCCCTTCCCGAGAATATTCCACACTAGAAGTGATTATCAACAATCCTCAGACTCTTATTACTCTGATTTTTTAGAACGAGGATACTCACAACATCCCTCACCGATCATGACCAGTCTCATTGGAGACCAACAGTATTAACACACTACCACTGAGATCAATATCACCAGACAGGGCACAATAGTTGAATAAACAAAAGTTTATTCACTCTTTCTCCGACTCGGTGGTACAAACACTCACTATCAAAATAAAATGTACATTTCACTGTTTGGTTGCCTACAAGTTATGGCGCAAAGTTTGGGTTAACTGGACCGCTTGCATCTCGGAGTGCTGAGCAGCAGAGTATGGCTGCATATTGCCACAACATCACCTATCTAGTGAGGGACATGAACACTCTACCCCAGGGTTTCAGGCCAAACCTGAAAAATAAGAGACTTACCTGCAATCCCGGCGACATTGGCTGCCCCGCAACCCGGAAGAAGCGCGTGGTACGCATCCATGGAAGATGGAGGCATCGCGACTCGTGGCGGGAAGAAAGCTTCATCGCCGGAAGAAGAAGGGCCCAGCGCGGGAAGACGTCCGCCTCCATCGGCATCCGGCTGCTAAAGACCAAAGACCGGAAGGACGTCACCGGATATGGCCGCACGGCCATCTTGGTAGAGGCGACCTGACGGGGAAAAGAAGACTCACGTCATTCAGGAGCGCCGGAACCGCAGCAGGACCCGGAAGGACAGATACCCCGGACCGAACGCAGGGTCATAAGACCCACACATAGCCCGGACACACAGCATTAGGGCACCAGGGGAGGTAGGGAGAGGGAGAATATCCAACAAGGATAAGATAAACCCCGGTAGTACCGAAAAGAGGGCACCAGCCGCGGAAGCAGTCAGAGGGGCGAATGACATAATAGGCACAAGCACTCGAGGTAAGGGCCAAGAAGGGAGAGTCCCTACAATAGAAGGAATAGAGGGAAGGGAATAAAAAAAACCCAAGGCCCATAAGGGTAAAAGGGTGCGGTGGGATTACACGGAGGGCATGAGCAGAGAGGTAGGAAGAGTACCCCACATAGATAGGATACATACAAAGCAACTATGCTCGCGGTCCTCGAGATGCTGGACGATCGCATTGGCTATAACGGTTTGCCATGAACACTGGTTAAAAGAGGTGGGGGAGGGGGTTGTTGCCCTCTCGCCGTCGCCATGAGTCTCCTCATGGATACTTGGGGGTTTGACCCCAAGGGACCCATGCAAGACCCCGGTGGGCCGGTGGAAACGGGTCAAGCTCACCCTGACTTGTTCAGAGGTGAGCCCACCCGAACCGGAATCCCACAAGGGGCAGTTCAGGCGTCCCAGGGGACTCGGTCCCCTGAAGTCGCCGAAAGTTATCAAGGTTTATTTGTTGTCTCCCCCATGCTCCCGATGTGTGTACCCCAATGTTTCCCCCCTGTACAGATGAGCAGTGTACAAAGCAGTTCACAGAACCACACTCTGAAGAGAGTCGTGACCCAGACAGAAAGAGGTAACGCAGCACATCATACTGAAAACACCAATGGGTAAGGATTTTACTATCTTATCACATAACGTAAAAGGTTTTAATGGCCCCCCTGAAAAGGAAACTAGCCTTCACAGACTACCGACGACAGGACCCCGACATAATACTACTCCAAGAGACCCACTTCTCAAGGACCAGTTCCCCAAAGTTTCTGGATAGCAGATATAGAACATGGCTCTCTGCGTCAGCCAATAAAAAGAAAAGAGGAGTAGCAATTTTATTACACAACCGCCTTGCGTTTAACACAACACTAACAAAAAAGGATAAGAATGGGCGCTTCTTAATACTAGTAGGCGTTGTGGGAGGACAACCTCTCACAATAGCCAATGTATACGCACCCAATGAAGGAGCTGATACCTTCTTTACAAGATTTTTTACAACCCTACATAGAGTGGCACAAGGCGGTATAATACTAGGCGGTGATTTCAACCTCACATTAGATCCTAAGGCCGACAGGTGCACACCCAGAGTACTGAAGCACACACAAAGCAGAGCAACTTGGACCCACGGTCTCAGGATAAACAGACTAGTAGATATCTGGCGGGAACAGCACCCAGGAGAAAAGGAGTACACATTTTATTCACACCCACACGACAGATACAGCAGGATAGACTACCTCTTTGTGTCCAACAGAATGGTTTCGCAGATCTCCCATACGGGCATCCATGATATTTCATGGTCAGATCACGCACCCATAGAGCTGCGGTGCACAGACTTCAGACTAGACAGACCAGGAGCGACGTGGAAGCTTAATTGTATTGTATTGTATTGTATGTCTTTATTTATATAGCGCCATTAGTGTACATAGCGCTTAATGGATTTCTTCTGAAAATCCCTGAAATTGAAACGGCAATAAGGGATAAAATCAGGGTCTACTTTGAGGAGAATGTCGGTAGTGTGACATCTCAATCCACCCTATGGGAGGCCCATAAGGCGACTCTTCGTGGAGAGCTCATAGGGATAGCAAGTAGGCGGAAAAAAGCAAGGGAAAATAAGATTAAGATTCTCCAATCCGAGTTAACAGCCCTCTCCGCCCTACACAAAACTAACAAACAAGCGCAGACCCTACAGGCCTGGCGCGACACTAAAACAAAACTAAATTTATTGATGTCCTCCCGAGCTGAGAAGGAGCTGACCTTGTCTAGGCGACAATTTTACGAGAAAGCGAACAAGCCAGATACCCCACTTGCCAATAAACTCAAAAATAGTAACCGTAATTTCCATATTCAAGCAATTCGAACCAAGAATGGTGACCTTACTTCTGATCCCAAACAAATCGTAGAGGAATTCAAAAATTACTATGAGACCCTGTACGATGGGGCGAAGGTCTCCCATTGTGAGAGCACTCATAGGCAGCTGAAGACATTTCTAACTGAGGCAAAACTACCCAGTCTGAGCAGATTGGAAAGGGAAGCATTACAGGAGGACTTTTCAGGTGAGGAGATATCAGAGGTAATAAAAGCACTAAAGCCATCCAAAGCCCCAGGCCCGGATGGTTTCTCTAATCTTTACTATAAAAAATTCAGAAAAACCTTAGTACCTCACCTGGTCCGACTATTTAACTCATTTTTAGATGGTGCCCCTATCCCTAGCCAGATGCTCCAAGCGTCTATAACAGTGATCCCCAAACCAGGGAAGGACCCAGCAGATTGCAAAAGCTACCGGCCAATATCTCTCATCAATTCAGACACCAAAATTTTCTCCAAATTACTAGCTAACCGTCTGAATTCAGTCATGCCGAAGCTGGTCCACCCCGATCAAGTAGGGTTCATATGCGGGAGGCAAGCTACAGACAATACCAGACGGATAATAGACCTAATTGATTTGGCACATAGAAAACATATCCCGTCTATGGCATTGAGTCTGGATGCTGAAAAGGCCTTCAACCGCATCGATTGGCCCTATCTCACAGAGACGCTGAGAGTGTTTGGCATAGGGGGGAGAATGTTGGGCGCTATTCTGGCTCTCTATAGGGAACCGAAGGCGAAGGTCAGACACCAGGGCTTCCCGTCGGAAGATTTCCCAATAAAGAGCGGCACCAGGCAGGGATGCCCCCTGTCCCCACTTATTTTTGCATTATGTATAGAACCCCTAGCGGCACACATTCGCAACTCCCCCGATATAACAGGTATACAGATTAAGGATCAGTCACACAAAGTGGCCCTGTATGCAGATGACATTATACTAATGTTGTCCAAACCCCTTACCTCCCTGCCAAATGTTTTCAGCTTGCTAGACGAATTTAATAAGATTTCGTGTTTCAAAATCAATCAGACAAAGTCAGAAGCCTTAAATATCAACCTGCCAAAGGTCACAGAAAAATTAATCGAATTGAATTTTAATTTCAAATGGCAAGCCTCCTCCATTAAATATTTAGGTTTCTATATAACCAAAGAGTACAATGCCCTCTACAAGGCCAACTACCCCAGGCTAATTAGGACTCTGAAGGAGGATCTACGGATCTGGTCAGGCCACACAATTTCATGGATCGGCAGGATCCAGTGCCTTAAGATGAATCTCCTCCCCCGAATCTTGTATCTGTTTCAGACCCTTCCGATACAAGTGATCAGAGACGACATCCTCCGTTTACAGTCCTCTATGGTGAAATTCGTCTGGGGTAATAAAAAACCACGTATAAAAAATAGCATTCTCACTAGGCCAACAGTTAGAGGAAGTTTAGGGGTACCTTGCTTGATATCGTACTTCAAAGCGGCACAATTAACCCAAATTATTCAGTGGCACATGCATCCTAGCCTGCGACGATGGGTTGAGTTAGAAACAGCATGCTGTGACCCCGTAGAGATACAAGACCTAATTTGGCTACCCAAAAAGATATATCAGACCTTGAGTGAGCCGCTGGCCGCAGTGAATTGCTCGTTGGCTACTTGGGAGAACACCAAACACAAGTGTGCCCTGACAACCCAGCACACACTTATGACCCCGATTATGGGGAACACTGATTTCGCTCCGGATATGTTACGCAAGAACCTAGCGGTCTGGAAAGCAAAAGGCCTTACTAGGCTACTACACCTGGAAGGAGGCCAAGCTATCAAAACATTCAAACAAATTCGATCAGAAACAGAGATGCCCAATTCTGAATTTTTTAGATACCTCAAGGTGCGAGCATTTTACACGAAAATTCCCAAACGCCCCAAGCGCACAAATTTTGAGCAGCTGTGTTCCAGAGGCATGGACACCACGGGACTCACTTCTCGGATATACAGAGAGGTGGTCTGCCCAAGGCAGGACGTTGACACTAAACTTAACTATAGAATCAAATGGGAAACGGACTTAGGGGAGACAGTAGAAGACAAAGACTGGTCCACAATAGTACTGGCAGCAGCGAAAAGCTCTATATGCACCACCTTGAAGGAGAATGCATATAAAGTCCTAATGAGGTGGTATCTCACCCCAACACGATTAGCAAAGTTCGTCAAAGGTTACCCCCCATTGTGTCCAAAACAATGCGGGGAACAGGCAGACTTGCTTCACATGCTGTGGGGTTGCCCCAAAGTGGCTCCTTTATGGGAGGAAATCCAGGATTGGCTAACGAGTATTCTCGGACAACCGGTCCCCCTGGACCCCTGGCTGTTCTTGCTGGGCAGGCGCACTCGGGGAATAGGCAGACCGGCACAAAAACTGATTGCACACTTTGCAACAGCCATGCGGTGCGAACTTGCAGCTTTGTGGAAGCTACCAGACTTACCCACGATTACAAAAATTCGGAACAGAATCTGGTATATCTGCCGGATGGAACAGTTGACAAGTCTGGTCAACGACACCGGCACAAATTTCCTTAAAATCTGGACCAAGTGGCTAGACCACTCAGACATCCCGGGGGTGAATGCCACCACCATCATGCCATAATATAACTAGATGCATTCTCCTATGAAGAGCCAGTACAGACAACGCGTAGGAGGGGTACAGGTAGGGAAGACGTCAAATAGGTTTGACACAGTTACAGGCTGCTCCTCAGAGGAAAGGCAAGAGTAGAGTTTGTGAACACACAGAAGACTTTGGGCTCTCCCCCCCCCCTCCCCGACCCCCATTTGTGTCTGTGTGGTTTGTTAGGTACGTGAGTTGGTCTACCCAGTATGTCTGTGTCTAAACGGAGGACGTTGGAAAAATAAAAAAATTGGGTTTTGGTACATTAAAGAAAGACAGCGGGTTGGTAGACACTGTATGCAATGTACTGTAACCTAATAATAAAAACCTTTTTGTGGAAAAAAAAAACAAAAGTTTATTCTGGCAAGCCAGCAAACACACAAATCACACAATCACAGTATGACACTCACCAAGTGGGGCAATAATCTAGCCTCAGGCAGGTGCAGGAGCCTACTTCGGAAGGCTTGGCATTAACTGCTTCTTCCCCGGGTTCTCTGTGCTCTTCTGCAAGCAACACTTTTAAAATAGCCCACCATCCGTGACATCACTGTCTCCGAGGCACTCTGCAAACTTGTATGGTACTGTGATCGGCTATGCTCCTTACATAGGCCTAAGTCTCCTATCTTTTTTGCTGGAGCAGAGACCGCCGGCCAATCAGAGCACAGATTGTGACGGTGCAGCCAATCATAGGATGAGTGCTTGTCCGGTTGCACCAATTAGGGCAGGAGTCTGGCTTATTGACTCTGGACTGCTTCTCGGGGTGTGAGCTGCTGGCGGGTGGGAAATTAGATCTGGCCAATGGAAATCATGCCTAAGGGGCTGAGACCCAGTAAAGGAACCCCTGGCCAGCCCAATTTCTCAGTGTCTCGGGGAACAAAGGCTCTGAACTGTCGATTACCAGTTCCTGGACCTGAATTACAGCCCTTACCCACTCACCATTGTCCAGGTACTCAGCTGCTCCCAAGCTCTGTCACGGACAGACATTTCTCTGTATGCAGCCAAGCTAAGTGAATTACTGTGTCTGCATACAGATAAATGCTAGCAACACAAAGGACAATGCTGGATTACTAACTGTGTGGGGAAAACACAAACACAGGGAAAGACAGTGATTTTTTACAATCCCGGCTCCCCAAGACACATAGCTTCCCCCCCTTCTAGATATCACACAGTGATTATCTCTTTTCTGGAAGAGATTTACACAAAACACATTGCACAAAGGCCAAAATGACCCTGACAGAAGTGGCAATTAAACATGGATTTGGGGTAGCCTGCCTGGCTTAACTTTTATTATGTTAGGCTGGCTACCCCTACAGTCACAACCGGTCCAACGTGGAAAGAAATTATACCGGATAAGGACACAAATGCAGGTCAGCTAAGAGTCGGATTGTCACAAGATCACAAAGCCTCAGGTTTTACCAATGGTGAATATTTCTGATTTATATTCTCACGGACATAGAGACTAATAAGATGCAAAAATAACTGATTTGTGCCCACAAATCGGGTTATTTTTTTTTTAACTTGATTTGGATTTGATGAAGTTATTTCGGAACTTGCTTTGGAAAGCATTATTTGTGCCTACCGGAGTACACTCTTCTTCGGACATGGTATGTACACAGGTTAACACACTTACCAACAGTATGACTACAAGCATTGATAATTATGTTATTAGTCAATGAACGTCTACCAGGGGTGCTCGGCAACGGCTTCCCCAGCTGACAGGATATCTCTCCCTTGGCTGGCACCGCTCTGGCTGGGGAGGCAGCAAATGTGCATGGCCCGATCTCCGCCCCTGGATGCTGTTGCCTTTGTACTTTGCCCCTCTCCTCCGCCTCCAGACCCTGCAGTTACCATTTTCTTTTGAAATGCTGGCTGAACAAAGGGTTTCTCAGCCCTGCATGTCTAGAGATATTAAATGCATTTATTTATTCCCTGGGCATGCAAGCTGGAAAAATACAATTACCCAGTCTCCACGACCATGAACCCTGGTTAGGCTGGTTCCACAGGGAGTTTGTAGACAATAGAGGATGGGGATGGGCAGGCCTCCAATCTCACAGGCGTCGGTCCGAAGAGCAAAGTCATTGTCTGCCCAGACAGAGGCCAGAGGGAACACAGAAGAATTCTGCTGCCAGTGCTCAAGGGCCAAAGCATAGAATGTCTTATTCTTAGAATATAATGGCACACATCTGCAGCATATAACTATCACTCTAAACAAGCGTATTAAGCGGTCCCAGTGGAGCAGACTGGGGGGAGGGATAAGGTGAGGTGACGCTAAGAGGCGGCGACCATCCAGAGAACAGCCAGGCTGACGCTAAGTCACCCACCGTCTCCTCTGCCAATGATAATACCTGCTGTCACGCTGCTTGATCCGGTGTAGCCAAAGAGATAAAGTTGAAGCACCGTTCAGTGAATGCCTGCAGTGATGTGTGTCCTGGAATCCACGTGCAACCAGCAAAGGTACCGGAACAGCCAAACAAAGAAGCGGTGCACTGAGGTAAGTAGATAACCACACGCAGCTCTAACAAAAAAACGACTAATTTATTGAAAAAAAGGGAACAAACATCATGAAGCTAGGAACCTCTTACGCGTTTCATCCCGCAAGGGACTTTGTCAAAGAGTGAGTGGTGAACTATCTCATACACCTCTATATACCACCAGCTTGACTGTGATAGGTCAATAATAAATTGCTTTAGAACGGCAACTCCTATATGCAGCTGCAGGTTAATTAATGAGACTGCCGTTCCATCTATACAAGCATAGTGGTGTGTAGAAGGGGAGAGAAGGATAACAACATACAAGTGTATACATAGTACATATATAACAACAAATAAACAACTTATTGCAAAACTACTGTAAAATAGTATAAACAGTAGTAGCAAAAGATCATTTAAAACCAACATTCAAGCAACATAGATGAAAACAAGGAATGGATTAGAATATAAAGAAATGATATAATAAAGAAAGATAAAAGACAGGTAAAAAATATATATTATTTACAATAAGCAATATTGAAAAGTGTATTATAATCACTCAACATAATAAAACAATTATAATAATCATAAATAATAACCTGTCTTATATCAATATAAATGAAATAAATAAAAATAAGAAATTGTCAAAAATGAAAACAATAATAAAGAAGATAAATATAAAAATAAATATATTAATAATAGAAATATAGCATATCATAAATATACTGATAATAAAGTATACATAATATCCCATATGGTGAGCAACAGCATATATCTAAATGACATTATAACAACACCAGGGAAGCAAAAAGCAGAAGCAAGCAAAAACTTAAACATATTTCTTTAGATAGACTAGGAAATGTTTAAGCTCCCAATCGGTATTAATACCGTAGGGATGCAATGTATTCATGATATGAATAAATCAGAAATATTCACCATTGGTAAAACCTGAGGCTTTGTGATCTTGTGACAATCCGACTCTTAGCTGACCTGCATTTGTGTCCTTATCCGGTATAATTTCTTTCCACGTTGGACCGGTTGTGACTGTAGGGGTAGCCAGCCTAACATAATAAATGTCTAGAGATATTAAATGCATTTATTTATTCCCTGGGCATGCAAGCTGGAAAAATACAATTACCCAGTCTCCACGACCATGAACCCTGGTTAGGCTGGTTCCACAGGGAGTTTGTAGACAATAGAGGATGGGGATGGGCAGGCCTCCAATCTCACAGGCGTCGGTCCGAAGAGCAAAGTCATTGTCTGCCCAGACAGAGGCCAGAGGGAACACAGAAGAATTCTGCTGCCAGTGCTCAAGGGCCAAAGCATAGAATGTCTTATTCTTAGAATATAATGGCACACATCTGCAGCATATAACTATCACTCTAAACAAGCGTATTAAGCGGTCCCAGTGGAGCAGACTGGGGGGAGGGATAAGGTGAGGTGACGCTAAGAGGCGGCGACCATCCAGAGAACAGCCAGGCTGACGCTAAGTCACCCACCGTCTCCTCTGCCAATGATAATACCTGCTGTCACGCTGCTTGATCCGGTGTAGCCAAAGAGATAAAGTTGAAGCACCGTTCAGTGAATGCCTGCAGTGATGTGTGTCCTGGAATCCACGTGCAACCAGCAAAGGTACCGGAACAGCCAAACAAAGAAGCGGTGCACTGAGGTAAGTAGATAACCACACGCAGCTCTAACAAAAAAACGACTAATTTATTGAAAAAAAGGGAACAAACATCATGAAGCTAGGAACCTCTTACGCGTTTCATCCCGCAAGGGACTTTGTCAAAGAGTGAGTGGTGAACTATCTCATACACCTCTATATACCACCAGCTTGACTGTGATAGGTCAATAATAAATTGCTTTAGAACGGCAACTCCTATATGCAGCTGCAGGTTAATTAATGAGACTGCCGTTCCATCTATACAAGCATAGTGGTGTGTAGAAGGGGAGAGAAGGATAACAACATACAAGTGTATACATAGTACATATATAACAACAAATAAACAACTTATTGCAAAACTACTGTAAAATAGTATAAACAGTAGTAGCAAAAGATCATTTAAAACCAACATTCAAGCAACATAGATGAAAACAAGGAATGGATTAGAATATAAAGAAATGATATAATAAAGAAAGATAAAAGACAGGTAAAAAATATATATTATTTACAATAAGCAATATTGAAAAGTGTATTATAATCACTCAACATAATAAAACAATTATAATAATCATAAATAATAACCTGTCTTATATCAATATAAATGAAATAAATAAAAATAAGAAATTGTCAAAAATGAAAACAATAATAAAGAAGATAAATATAAAAATAAATATATTAATAATAGAAATATAGCATATCATAAATATACTGATAATAAAGTATACATAATATCCCATATGGTGAGCAACAGCATATATCTAAATGACATTATAACAACACCAGGGAAGCAAAAAGCAGAAGCAAGCAAAAACTTAAACATATTTCTTTAGATAGACTAGGAAATGTTTAAGCTCCCAATCGGTATTAATACCGTAGGGATGCAATGTATTCATGATATAGATCCAGTGCCCAGACACAGGCACCTATCTCACCAAGAGATAGTGAGCTGGCACTGAGAACAGGAGGGAGGGAGGCGCTGTTCTCATTGTCTGGTTCATAATTCCCACCTTCCTTGCCTCAGCCTCCCTGTCACACCCTCAGACTGGATTGGCCAACACAGATGAGCCCTCATTCTGTGATTGGATCCCCATTCAGCATCAATGCTGGGATTGGTCGTTGCCCCGTTCTACATGATTTTCCATTGAGAACTGCAACCTAGAAAAGCAGCGACCAATTTGAGTTCCACAAACCTCTCCTGGGTTGGCGTGAAGATAGACTAAGCGGGGGGCTCTGAGGATGTGCCAGAGACACCTGAAGTCGAGGCTGCTTGTACGCCAAGCGGGAGATTTGAAGTTACCTTTCCACAACTTGCATCCAGCGGTGCTTGGAAACTCATGACCTGCGGCAAAAGTGGAATCTGCTCCGTTAAAGTCATGTTGGTGGCGTCGGCCGAAATTAATACCCGTTTATTTGTTTATCTCTGTGTCCTCTCTGGTGCTTGATCCCACAAAAGAGTCCCGGTCTCTTGACAGAACACATTAGAAATAAAGCATTCCATTTACATGGGATGCAAGGTGCAACCAGGCATGCAAAAAAAACCCTGTATCTCAGGGGCCTTGGAGCCAGATGAACCCAAGTGACAGGGCAAAACCTTTATTAACCAGTCCCTGGGCCTCATTCCATCACAAGCATAGCTAAGGTCTCTGTACATGCAGGGCTGAGAAACCCTTTGTGCAGCTCGCATGTCGAGAGAACTGGCAAATTCTGCGACTGGAGGTGAAGAGCGGTGCAGGAATACAAGGGGGAGTGACCGTGGGAGAAGATCATACCAGGGGGCAATCAACCCAAAAAGCAGAACATTTTGTCATCCATCTAAATATCCGGATGCCGAGCCCAGCATGGGACATCCTGTCAGCCATGGAAGCCATTGTTGGGCCCTGTTGGTGGATGCTGCTCCCATTGGCCGATTCATATTTCTTTCCGCTGCCCTTTAATTTGCAATCACCCACTTCAAGCCCTGATTGGCCAGTTCAGACAAGACCATGTGTCCTGAATGGCTCCTGTGCATCATTAATGCTGTGATTGGCCGCAGCCCTGTTTGCCATGATTTGCTAGGGAAGCGTGAAATCTATGAAATGGGAACCCAATCAGTTTCAGATCTTATTCTGGTCCTAACGTGGTGATAGATTAAGATGTGCCCCCTGAGACTGTGCCAGAGACACTCAAAAATTAGATTGTAAGCTCCTTGGAGCAGGGACTCCTCTTCCTAAATGTTACATTTGTCTGAAGCACTTATTCCCTTCACCTGTTATTTATATGTTATGTGTTATTTATATGATTACCACGTGTATTACTAATGGGAATTGCTATGTACATTAATGGTGCTATACAAATAAAGACATAGGGGGTCATGCACTAAGCTCCGTTAAGTCGTTTTTAGAGCGCAAAGTGCTCTTAGAACGTGATGTTGCGCTGAACACGATGCACTAAGCCACGCAAACAGGCACTTTGCGCTCTAAAACTGACTTTTTTCAGGACATATTTCAAAGTCCAACTTTGCTCGTTCGTTACCCTGTTTGCGTTAAATTCTGCCCTTAAGCGGGATGCACAAAGCTACGTAACCTTAGCGTACGCGAAAGTTGCGTTCAACAGAACACGTCAGCTCAAGGTAGAAGCAAAAAAAGCTGGACTTTGAAAAATTTCTTGCTCTACATTTCTGCATGCGCAACACCCATACAACAGGCCGGCGGGTGTACCCGGCTGACCCCACGGGGGTCCCCGAGAGAGGTCGGGGGTCGCGCGGGTGTCCCCGTCTTACCCCGCGGGAGTCCCGGGGTACCCGCGGGCCTGCGGTACCAATGTTGTGCTTACAAAAATACTAAACATTATTTCTAACTAAATACACCCCCCTAACACATACAGTACAATAATGTGCAAAATAACTATTATTCAGATATGGATAATAGATTAATTTCCCATTATTAAATACTGCATTAGCATACATAAATAAAGTAAATAAATACAGTTATACTTACCACAACAACAGGTCTCTCTGTCCTCCGTTGAAAGAAAGCATACAGAATATACATAATAAAGACATTCTAATGGCCCCTAACCACTTAATCACTTTAGCGTTTACTAACCGCTATAGTCATTAAGGGGTTAACCCAGCCTGCCCCGATACACACCCGGGAGGCCTAAGCACCCACCCTGAACTGACTATACCCACCCTGTACCCATTGAGTAGTATAGTGGTACATCATACCTATATAATAATAATATGGGCATGATAAGCCTCTATAGCACTCAATGGGCACCCTAATTACAATACATTAATGCACCAGATACACAATAATAAAACCTAACTCCAAAAAAACATACTTCACTAAATAAAAACTGTAGCCAGCTAATCCAATGAATACAAGCAATAACATCAACAATGAATTAATTAAACCATTAACCAATCAAAACAATTAATTCCTAAACCAACTCAAAATGAATAGTAACACTAACCAATCAAGCCAATTAATTACTACAACATTAATGAATGTAAACATTAAAAGACAAAGAAATACATTCAAACAATATCTGAAATAACCATTAAATGCATTAGCTAACATAATACAACATTAACTACAAACGAACACCAATCGCGAACATTTTATTACATTAAGCAGGAAAAAAAAAACAATCACATCCATATAAGAAATTGAAATTTAAACAACCAACAGCAATAACAAGCCACAAATGCCCCCCAAATATTGTCATAATAATGTATTCATCTGTACCTTAAAGGGGTACAGATTAATATATTATCAGTCAATGTGCCTCCCCCAAAAAATAAAAAAAACACATCCAATGAAGAAACCTGTAAAAAGAGACATTTACAAACATTGAATATATTACTTACCATTAGAAGCGGTGCCCCTCCGACTCCCGGGGTAACAGGAAGCTCACGTACCTTGAAGGCCTCAAACAGCATCCGATACCATCGCCATGAAGATGCGGCTCAGGTACCCAAATCTTCATTTTTCTTTCTTTAATCACCTTATTCTATCTTCATCTGTCACCATGTCTTGATCTTCTTTATCTTCTATCTTCATTTGTCAATCCAAAAAAAACCCCATGGTAAATCCCAACCGATGTTGTCTCGTCGTCTTCTTGGCTCAAATGAGGCGTCACGGCCTTAAATGGGGCTGTGACATCACATTTAGCCTCAAAATGGTTAACAGCCACCTGATTGGCTGTTAAACAAATGTTCCGACTTTATTTTTTTTTTTTTTACATTACATCACTTAAAGGGAATGATGCCAGCCAATCAGAATGGCTGTGCTTCATTTGCCTTTAAGATGATTTCACTAAATCCAAGATGGCTGGCGTCACAAGGTATCACACGGCGTCCACACTCTGATTGGCTGGAATACCATGTAACGCCGGCTTCGTGACGTCATCTTAAAGGCAAATGAAGCACAGCCATTCTGATTGGCTGGCATCATTCCCTTAAAGTGACGTCATGTAAAAAAAAAAAAAAATTAAAGTCGGAACATGGTTTTTTTTTAACATCAGAAAGCAAACCCATTGAGCTTAGTGCATAGCCCCCATACAATACAATGAGGCTGGAGCTTTTCAGGCTTTTCATTCTCTCCCTTCATTTACATTTCACAAAACAATCTAACAGCTGTTTAGATTACAGATATTCAAAGACATACTAACATATGTTTTAGAAATATAAACTATATTTTAAACATGATGGAAGTTATACGATATATAGCAAGCTGTGCAAAAAAAATTCTGTATAATAAGGCAGAACTATGCTTATAGGAGATCATGTTAATATGGATATTAAGTTAAAGGTGACACTGTATGCTTATATGTGTGTTTATTTCCCAGAATCCATAGCTGCAGTAGAAACATGGTATAACACGAGATAATGGTGAAAAACCAGGTTACAGACAATATACAATATTTCCTCTACAGAGAAGAGTAGAAAGGTTTGCAGATTGATACATTAAATCAAACACTGAATGTTTTCAATTTAGAGAGATACCTTCCCCCTGAGATTATTATTGGAGATTGGTTGCAACATATATCACCGTTACACTAGTTTGTAAGAGTATCTAATGATAGCAATTGTATAGGAGATAGTTACTTAGTAGGATTGGTTAATGGAGATTGTGACACATTTGAGCACTAAGTAGTTATTTGCATAGAAAATGATCACACTAGTGTTATTAACTTGGTCGCTTGAGCACCTGTTTAGGTAAAAGTAATCACCATGTTGGTTTAGGCACATAATAATAATAATAATAATAATAATAATAATAATAATAATAATAATAATAATAATAATAATAATAATAATAATAATAATATTATTATTATTATTATTATTATTATTATTAGTTAGATTTCATTCACTGAGGTTGTCACAAACAATGTATTAATTTTATTTTACTTATTTCTGTGGGGAAAAAACTATGGTCTCCAAGAAATTAGAGTATTTAATGTATTGATTCCAATACATATGTAATGCATTTTATCTATCAATAATAAAAGAACAAAAACAGCATTGGATACGTTATAGATAATATATTAATTAGAGGATGTGAACTATTGGAAAAACAACTGTCTTTCTCTTCACCACTTAAAGTAAAGATTGGTAGGTTCATGTGTAATGTTTGTTCATAGTAATAGTGTAGCAAGTATTAAAAGTGAAGGCTTATTAAGAATGGGATATTGAGTGCAGCTTTGGGGAAAATGTCTCTTCAATTTGTAGTTACAATTAACTAACTGACTTATTCAGGATAAATAAGAAATCTATAGTTTAAAAAAGAATGAACAGTATGAGAAGATACATTAATTAATAATAAAAAAAACATTTTGAAACAATGGAAATATATCCTTATCCAGATCTGCCTAAATGGTGAAATAGTTTGACAAGCATTGGAAAATAGATGCAAAAACACAGCAACAATTAATGCATAATTAAATCGTCATCTTAAATGCTAATATTGTATCTGAAAAATAAAAAAAATAACTCTTGATATAGTTCAGCTTATGTTTAAATGTATTAGATAGTGTGTATTTACATTGGTAATTTTAATATTTCATATGCAGTGATATAGTTCAATAAATAAGGAATGAGGATACGTTTAATAGATATCTTTAAATACAGGACCCTGTTCAGTCTAGTTATATTACTCTAACATCAGATGTTCATCTTTATTTAGAAAATACATAATACACTATGGAATATTTAATTTGTGCTTAAACTATAACACATTGTGTATACACATATACAGACTTGGTATTTTAATTAAAAGCAAACTACTGTGACTGGAGCATTAGAGGGAAGCCAAAGAGCCCGGTTAGGAGCTGATCAGATCACACAGAGCAGTGACAGCGAGAAGACTGACCGTTCTGTTCTGACTGACAGATTAAATCTGTCAGTGGTGATATTGGATACCGAGGCTTGAGCCTCATTACTCCAAGTTCTCTTGTTGAGTGTATTGTCGCACTCTTTAGGAAGCTTCTTGATCTGTGTTACTTGCCACAGTTGAGTTGGTTTCACAGGTTCAGCGCTGTGATGGGTCGTGGGTAGCGGTCAAATGGGTTTGCAGAGATCGCAGCAAGCTTCTTGATCAGCGGGTTTGAGTTCTGGTCCAGTTCCTTGTAGAATTTCTTGTTGAGCTTCTTTAGATGTTCATCTAACATCTCGATACCCAGTTCCCTATGAAGGTCTGCTATTCTTGTAGGAAGTGAAGCGTTGGACGCAATCCGCAGCGCCTTGTTCTGTAATTTTTGGAGAGATGATCTTTGATGTTGGTGGCAACCACTCCACACCGGGGAGGCGTATGTCATTGTGGGTCTAATGATCGCCTTGATCACATTGACTTTGCTCTTGATGGGCATGGTCCTTGTCTTCAGCAGAGGGTACAGTGCTGCCAGCTTGGTTGTTGCCTTCTGTTGAATCTTCTCAATGTGGTTTCTCCAGCTTAGTTTGCTATCTAGGATTATACCTAGGTAAGAGCTGTTAGGCTCCCATTTGACAGCCTCTCCGTTGAGGGTGATTGGTGGGTGTGCCTTGATCCTCTTTTTGGTAAACAGTGTAGCTGTAGTCTTGCTGGAGTTCAGTCCTACTTGCCAGTCGCTGTACCATGTTGATAGCATGTCTAGTGCTTTCTGGATGTTCTTAGCTACTTCTTTCTCTCTGAAGGACTGGGAGATGACTGCCACATCGTCTGCGTAGAGTGCCAGTTGAGTCTTGTGGAGGTCTGTGGGGATGTCATTCATGAAGAGGTTGAAAAGGAAAGGTCCCAGGACTGATCCCTGTGGCACGCCAGTGCGGATGGGGCGTGTTGTTGAGAGCTCTTCTCGCACAGCCACGTGGAATGTGCGCTCCCGCAAGTAGCTTGCAGTCAGCTTAATCAGGTAGTTTGGGAATTTCAGGTTGATCATTTTGTGCAGTAGTCCTTCATGCCAAACTCTGTCAAACGCTTTGGCCACGTCCAAGAAGACAACTCCAGTTGATTTGTGGATGTTGAATCCATGGCTTATTATGTCAACGACTCGCAGCAGCTGATGGTTGGTTGAGTGGTCCTTCCGGAATCCAAATTGCTCCTTTAGTAGAATGTTTTTACCAGAGGCAAAGTGGCGGAGGCGCGTAAGAATAACTTTCTCCAGGAGTTTCGATAGTCCAGAGAGCAGGCTTATCGGACGGTAGTTTGCAGGATCCCTCCGTGGTTTTCCAGGCTTTGGAAATACAATGACCTTGGCTTCCTTCCAGGATTGAGGAAAGTGCTGGAGCCGCATGCATGCATTGAAGATTTCTGTGAGGCATTCCATGGCTGCCGGCGGAAGCTTCTTGATGGCCAGGTTGGTAATTCCGTCACTTCCTGGTGCTTTGCCATTTGCCAGCTTTTCTGCAAGTTGCGTTATCTCAGTCCTGGTGCATCCTTCAAGGGTTTCCGCTTCGGTCTCTGGTAGGTGCTCGGTAAGATGCCTGTTAACTCCTTGCTCAACTTCCCGTGCTATTTTGCTGGCTTGGTTAGGCCTAAAAGTTGTCTCCAGTGTGTCAGCGAGAACCTCTGCCTTGTCCTTGTTGCTACATGCCAGGTGGGTCTGGCCCTGGATAGGTGGATTAGGCTCCTTCTTCCCGGTCAGGCGTCGGGTCATTCTCCAAACAGAGTTGTCGGATTCCTTCAGCTTGGCTGCTGCGGCCTCCCACCTCTCCCCCCGGTGTTGGCTGATTTGCTGTCGCAGTAGTCTGGCAAGTGAGTTGTACTTTACCAGAAGGTCAGGTGTGCGGAACTTCTGCCACTGGCGTCGGGCCCTGTTTTTCTCAGCAATCGCTTGCTTGATCCCGCTCGGTAGGTCGTAGATGGAGCAGCGTTTGGGCATCTGTTTTGGGACGCTGTGCTCTATTGCATGTTGGACTGCGGTAGTAAAGGTGTTAACAGCATCATCAATGTCTCCGTTGGTGTCCAAGGGGCGGGGGTTTGTGATGTTGCTCAACTCTTCTTTGTACAGGCTCCAGTTCGCCCTGGTGAAGTTGTACCTGGGTGTTTGCTGGTGGGTTTCCATCTCGTCGCCAACAGTAATGGTAACTGGGTTGTGGTCTGAGGTCAGTTCCGCCAGGGTTTCCAACTGGACAGAATGTTTCACGTTCTTCAGTAAGACAATGTCCAGGACATCCGGTGTGTGGCTTGCAGTGCCTGGGTAGTGGGTGGGTTCTGTAGGGCCAGCCACTACAAAGTCACTCTCCTTTGAGTAAGCAAGAAGAGCTTGTCCTCTGGAGTTTGCTGTCCTTGAGTTCCAGCACCGGTGTTTGGCATTTAGGTCTCCCCCGATGATGGTTGGGACAGTGGAGTCCAGCAGGGCTTCCAAGTCTCCCAAATGTAGCTTCACCTTAGGGGGGCAGTAGGTGGCAATTAGTCGCAGTGGTCCTGTTGCAGTCTTTACCTGTACTCCAGTGGCTTCAATACTCCGGAGGGGTGGTAGTGCAATCTCATTATGGCTGACCCGTGTGTTAACAATCACAGCCGTC
The DNA here is from genome assembly GCF_040206685.1 of Ascaphus truei. NCBI lineage: Eukaryota > Metazoa > Chordata > Amphibia > Anura > Ascaphidae > Ascaphus > Ascaphus truei. The sequence continues at coordinate 611,181 of NW_027453840.1, read as the reverse complement.
CCACCACCTCTGGCTCCTGTTGCCCGGTCGGTACGGTATACCCTGTGGTTCGCCAGGCTTAGTTTTTGGTTTCCTTGAAGGTGGGTCTCCGAGAGCAGAGCTGCGCATACATTCCTCGATTCCATCAGGTGAAGGAGTTCATCTGTCTTCTTGCTGATACCATTTGCATTCCACATCACGATGACAGAACTGCGTTTAGATGTTGCTGCCATGGTGGTTAGTTTCTGTGCTCCTGAGAAGGGCCGGGATGAGATTCGCTATCATTGTCACAATGGGGTGAATATCCATTCTCGCAATAGCGCTCGCTATTTTAAGGATGATCTCTAGCCAGTTTGTTGAGCTTGCGGTTCCGCCTGCGGGGGTCCGGGTTGGCCGCCTCAACGGGGTTGGTGGATGGTGTCCTGAGAGTTTCCGCGTAGGTCTGTCCGTCTGGGTTTTGCATCCTCTGGGTGGATGCCGTGCCTTGGTCTGGGATCAGGTGTTCTGTGGTCCTCTGTCTCTCCGGCGCCAGGCGGGGAAGCTGGTATTGAGTAGTGGGTGTCTTCCTTGGTGCCTGCTCCATCAGGTGGGGTGTCCGCTTTTCCCGTGCCTCTTGCTTTGCTTTTGTGAGGTACGGGCAACCACGGTAGCTTGCCGGGTGTGGGCCTTTGCAGTTTGCACATGTCGCCGGCTCCTTCTTCCTATCTCGTGGGCATTCCTTGGAGTTGTGGTTCTCTCCACAACACACACAGCGTGGCTTCTGGTGGCAGAATGCAGAGGTATGCCCGAGCCGTTGGCAGTTGAAACACATGGTTGGGCCTTTTCTGCCCTTTGGCGCTTCTGTGGTTACCACACAGCTACAGAGCTTGGTAATCTTGGTAAGATCTGCAGGCTGGCTCTCCGGGGTTTCTGCCAGTGTGACAATAAACAAAGGGAACTTCTTGGTCTTGTCCACCGGGGATGTCAATTGGGCTACGCTCTTGACTGGAAGTCCATGTTCCGCGAGGTCGTGGGAAATCTCCCCCACGGAGGCGTTTGCTGGTAAGCCGCGAATTACAAATTTCTGGGGCTTTAGGCGCGTCAGTGGGAAGGTGTAGTATTCTATGCCCTGCTTTGCAAAGCAGTCCGTTAAGCTCCGGTAGTCGTCCACAGTTGTGGTAGTGATCTTTGCGTGGTTCGCCCGTGGTTTAACTACAAACGGGGAAGTGCAGTGCTCGGTGAGGATGTCGACAAGGTCCTTGTGGGTCTTCATATTCCTAACCATTACCGGTGGTATGCGAATCTTTTTGGGTGGGAGTGCAGTCTCTTCATCGTTGCACCTGGGCCCTGTGCAGTCATCGGCATTAGCAAGTGGCTCGAAGCGGTTTGATGTTTTGATGCCTTGGTCTTCCTTGTGCTTCTGCATCTTTGTCTTTGCTACCGATGGAGGGGAAGAACCATTGGAGCTATCAGAGTTTGCTCGCCCTCTCTTCTTCACTAAAGTGTAGTCCATGTCTTCTGCAGCATCATGTATTGCAGTCTCCATAGGTGGCACATTTGCCTCTGCCATAATAAGGCACAGACCAGAGCCACGCACCCGCACGGCGGCGGGCACACGGCACAAATCAGAGCCACACGCACGGCGGCGAGCACACTGCACAAATCAGAGCCACGCACACTGCGGCGAGCACACGGCACAAGTCAGAGCCACGCACCCGCACGGCGGCGAGCACACAGCCCAAATCAGAGCCACGCACCCGCACGGCGGAGGGCACACGGCCCAAATCAGAGCCACACACACGCACGGCGGTGAGCACACGGCCCAAAGCACGCAACGCAGGGAGCAAAAGCACACGGCGCAGGGGGGGGCACGGCACCAAGTTCAGTGGGGGCACAGCACCGAGTTCAGGGGGGGCACAGCACAGAGCGCAGGGGGGGCACAGCACAGAGCGCAGGGGGGGCACAGCACAGAGTGCAGGGGGGGCACAGCACAGAGCGCAGGGGGGCACAGCACAGAGCGCAGGGGGGGCACAGCACAGAGCGCAGGGGGGAGCAGAGAGCACAGGGGGGAGCACAGAGCACAGGGGGGCACAGCACAGAGCGCAGGGGGGCACAGCACAGAGCGCGGGGGGGCACAACACAGAGCACAGGGGGGCGCAACACAGAGCACAGGGGGGCGCAGCACAGCGCACAGGGGGGGGCACTGCACTAAACAGGGGGGGCACAGCACTAGGCAGGGGGGGGGGGGCAAGGCCGGGGGTCACAGCAAGTCACAGCTCTGGGCTCAGTACTGCACACAGAACTCAGCATACAGTGCAATAAAGCTATAAAGTAAAGCGATGGGCAATGACCCACGTGGCAGCGGTTTCTCTCCAAACGGGCCAGTCAATACATCCCCGACTGAAACTCCGGAAAGTGGTGTCGGCGGCGGGCGCTGTGATTGGAAGTGGCCCACTCGAGGAGTCATCAGCCTCTCCGGTCAGTTCAATCAATCTGAATCAATCAAAGAAAAAGAGCGAGAAGACTGACCGTTCTGTTCTGACTGACAGATTAAATCTGTCAGTGGTGATATTGGATACCGAGGCTTGAGCCTCATTACTCCAAGTTCTCTTGTTGAGTGTATTGTCGCACTCTTTAGGAAGCTTCTTGATCTGTGTTACTTGCCACAGTTGAGTTGGTTTCACAGGTTCAGCGCTGTGATGGGTCGTGGGTAGCGGTCAAATGGGTTTGCAGAGATCGCAGCAAGCTTCTTGATCAGCGGGTTTGAGTTCTGGTCCAGTTCCTTGTAGAATTTCTTGTTGAGCTTCTTTAGATGTTCATCTAACATCTCGATACCCAGTTCCCTATGAAGGTCTGCTATTCTTGTAGGAAGTGGAGCGTTGGACGCAATCCGCAGCGCCTTGTTCTGTAATTTTTGGAGAGATGATCTTTGATGTTGGTGGCAACCACTCCACACCGGGGAGGCGTATGTCATTGTGGGTCTAATGATCGCCTTGATCACATTGACTTTGCTCTTGATGGGCATGGTCCTTGTCTTCAGCAGAGGGTACAGTGCTGCCAGCTTGGTTGTTGCCTTCTGTTGAATCTTCTCAATGTGGTTTCTCCAGCTTAGTTTGCTATCTAGGATTACACCTAGGTAAGAGCTGTTTGGCTCCCATTTGACAGCCTCTCCGTTGAGGGTGATTGGCGGGTGTGCCTTGATCCTCTTTTTGGTAAACAGTGTAGCTGTAGTCTTGCTGGAGTTCAGTCCTACTTGCCAGTCGCTGTACCATGTTGATAGCATGTCTAGTGCTTTCTGGATGTTCTTAGCTACTTCTTTCTCTCTGAAGGACTGGGAGATGACTGCCACATCGTCTGCGTAGAGTGCCAGTTGAGTCTTGTGGAGGTCTGTGGGGATGTCATTCATGAAGAGGTTGAAAAGGAAAGGTCCCAGGACTGATCCCTGTGGCACGCCAGCGCAGATGGGGCGTGTTGTTGAGAGCTCTTCCCGCACAGCCATGTGGAATGTGCGCTCCCGCAAGTAGCTTGCAGTCAGCTTAATCAGGTAGTTTGGGAATTTCAGGTTGATCATTTTGTGCAGTAGTCCTTCATGCCAAACTCTGTCAAACGCTTTGGCCACGTCCAAGAAGACAACTCCAGTTGATTTGTGGATGTTGAATCCATGGCTTATTATGTCAACGACTCGCAGCAGCTGATGGTTGGTTGAGTGGTCCTTCCGGAATCCAAATTGCTCCTTTAGTAGAATGTTTTTACCAGAGGCAAAGTGGCGGAGGTGCGTAAGAATAACTTTCTCCAGGAGTTTCGATAGTCCAGAGAGCAGGCTTATCGGACGGTAGTTTGCAGGATCCCTCAGTGGTTTTCCAGGCTTTGGAAATACAATGACCTTGGCTTCCTTCCAGGATTGAGGAAAGTGCTGGAGCCGCATGCATGCATTGAAGATTTCTGTGAGGCATTCCATGGCTGCCGGCGGAAGCTTCTTGATGGCCAGGTTGGTAATTCCGTCACTTCCTGGTGCTTTGCCATTTGCCAGCTTTTCTGCAAGTTGCGTTATCTCAGTCCTGGTGCATCCTTCAAGGGTTTCCGCTTCGGTCTCTGGTAGGTGCTCGGTAAGATGCCTGTTAACTCCTTGCTCAACTTCCCGTGCTATTTTGCTGGCTTGGTTAGGCCTAAAAGTTGTCTCCAGTGTGTCAGCGAGAACCTCTGCCTTGTCCTTGTTGCTACATGCCAGGTGGGTCTGGCCCTGGATAGGTGGATTAGGCTCCTTCTTCCCGGTCAGGCGTCGGGTCATTCTCCAAACAGAGTTGTCGGATTCCTTCAGCTTGGCTGCTGCGGCCTCCCACCTCTCCCCCCGGTGTTGGCTGATTTGCTGTCGCAGTAGTCTGGCAAGTGAGTTGTACTTTACCAGAAGGTCAGGTGTGCGGAACTTCTGCCACTGGCGTCGGGCCCTGTTTTTCTCAGCAATCGCTTGCTTGATCCCGCTCGGTAGGTCGTAGATGGAGCAGCGTTTGGGCATCTGTTTCGGGACGCTGTGCTCTATTGCATGTTGGACTGCGGTAGTAAAGGTGTTAACAGCATCATCAATGTCTCCGTTGGTGTCCAAGGGGCGGGGATTTGTGATGTTGCTCAACTCTTCTTTGTACAGGCTCCAGTTCGCCCTGGTGAAGTTGTACCTGGGTGTTTGCTGGTGGGTTTCCATCTCGTCGCCAACAGTAATGGTAACTGGGTTGTGGTCTGAGGTCAGTTCCGCCAGGGTTTCCAACTGGACAGAATGTTTCACGTTCTTCAGTAAGACAATGTCCAGGACATCCGGTGTGTGGCTTGCAGTGCCTGGGTAGTGGGTGGGTTCTGTAGGGCCAGCCACTACAAAGTCACTCTCCTTTGAGTAAGCAAGAAGAGCTTGTCCTCTGGAGTTTGCTGTCCTTGAGTTCCAGCACCGGTGTTTGGCATTTAGGTCTCCCCCGATGATGGTTGGGACAGTGGAGTCCAGCAGAGCTTCCAAGTCTCCCAAATGTAGCTTCACCTTAGGGGGGCAGTAGGTGGCAATTAGTCGCAGTGGTCCTGTTGCAGTCTTTACCTGTACTCCAGTGGCTTCAATACTCCGGAGGGGTGGTAGTGCAATCTCATTATGGCTGACCCGTGTGTTAACAATCACAGCCGTCCCACCACCTCTGGCTCCTGTTGCCCGGTCGGTACGGTATACCCTGTGGTTCGCCAGGCTTAGTTTTTGGTTTCCTTGAAGGTGGGTCTCCGAGAGCAGAGCTGCGCATACATTCCTCGATTCCATCAGGTGAAGGAGTTCATCTGTCTTCTTGCTGATACCATTTGCATTCCACATCACGATGACAGAACTGCGTTTAGATGTTGCTGCCATGGTGGTTAGTTTCTGTGCTCCTGAGAAGGGCCGGGATGAGATTCGCTATCATTGTCACAATGGGGTGAATATCCATTCTCGCAATAGCGCTCGCTATTTTAAGGATGATCTCTAGCCAGTTTGTTGAGCTTGCGGTTCCGCCTGCGGGGGTCCGGGTTGGCCGCCTCAACGGGGTTGGTGGATGGTGTCCTGAGAGTTTCCGCGTAGGTCTGTCCGTCTGGGTTTTGCATCCTCTGGGTGGATGCCGTGCCTTGGTCTGGGATCAGGTGTTCTGTGGTCCTCTGTCTCTCCGGCGCCAGGCGGGGAAGCTGGTATTGAGTAGTGGGTGTCTTCCTTGGTGCCTGCTCCATCAGGTGGGGTGTCCGCTTTTCCCGTGCCTCTTGCTTTGCTTTTGTGAGGTACGGGCAACCACGGTAGCTTGCCGGGTGTGGGCCTTTGCAGTTTGCACATGTCGCCGGCTCCTTCTTCCTATCTCGTGGGCATTCCTTGGAGTTGTGGTTCTCTCCACAACACACACAGCGTGGCTTCTGGTGGCAGAATGCAGAGGTATGCCCGAGCCGTTGGCAGTTGAAACACATGGTTGGGCCTTTTCTGCCCTTTGGCGCTTCTGTGGTTACCACACAGCTACAGAGCTTGGTAATCTTGGTAAGATCTGCAGGCTGGCTCTCCGGGGTTTCTGCCAGTGTGACAATAAACAAAGGGAACTTCTTGGTCTTGTCCACCGGGGATGTCAATTGGGCTACGCTCTTGACTGGAAGTCCATGTTCCGCGAGGTCGTGGGAAATCTCCCCCACGGAGGCGTTTGCTGGTAAGCCGCGAATTACAAATTTCTGGGGCTTTAGGCGCGTCAGTGGGAAGGTGTAGTATTCTATGCCCTGCTTTGCAAAGCAGTCCGTTAAGCTCCGGTAGTCGTCCACAGTTGTGGTAGTGATCTTTGCGTGGTTCGCCCGTGGTTTAACTACAAACGGGGAAGTGCAGTGCTCGGTGAGGATGTCGACAAGGTCCTTGTGGGTCTTCATATTCCTAACCATTACCGGTGGTATGCGAATCTTTTTGGGTGGGAGTGCAGTCTCTTCATCGTTGCACCTGGGCCCTGTGCAGTCATCGGCATTAGCAAGTGGCTCGAAGCGGTTTGATGTTTTGATGCCTTGGTCTTCCTTGTGCTTCTGCATCTTTGTCTTTGCTACCGATGGAGGGGAAGAACCATTGGAGCTATCAGAGTTTGCTCGCCCTCTCTTCTTCACTAAAGTGTAGTCCATGTCTTCTGCAGCATCATGTATTGCAGTCTCCATAGGTGGCACATTTGCCTCTGCCATAATAAGGCACAGACCAGAGCCACGCACCCGCACGGCGGCGGGCACACGGCACAAATCAGAGCCACACGCACGGCGGCGAGCACACTGCACAAATCAGAGCCACGCACACTGCGGCGAGCACACGGCACAAGTCAGAGCCACGCACCCGCACGGCGGCGAGCACACAGCCCAAATCAGAGCCACGCACCCGCACGGCGGAGGGCACACGGCCCAAATCAGAGCCACACACACGCACGGCGGTGAGCACACGGCCCAAAGCACGCAACGCAGGGAGCAAAAGCACACGGCGCAGGGGGGGGCACGGCACCAAGTTCAGTGGGGGCACAGCACCGAGTTCAGGGGGGGCACAGCACAGAGCGCAGGGGGGGCACAGCACAGAGCGCAGGGGGGGCACAGCACAGAGTGCAGGGGGGGCACAGCACAGAGCGCAGGGGGGCACAGCACAGAGCGCAGGGGGGGCACAGCACAGAGCGCAGGGGGGAGCAGAGAGCACAGGGGGGAGCACAGAGCACAGGGGGGCACAGCACAGAGCGCAGGGGGGCACAGCACAGAGCGCGGGGGGGCACAACACAGAGCACAGGGGGGCGCAACACAGAGCACAGGGGGGCGCAGCACAGCGCACAGGGGGGGGCACTGAACTAAACAGGGGGGGCACAGCACTAGGCAGGGGGGGGGGGCAAGGCCGGGGGTCACAGCAAGTCACAGCTCTGGGCTCAGTACTGCACACAGAACTCAGCATACAGTGCAATAAAGCTATAAAGTAAAGCGATGGGCAATGACCCACGTGGCAGCGGTTTCTCTCCAAACGGGCCAGTCAATACATCCCCGACTGAAACTCCGGAAAGTGGTGTCGGCGGCGGGCGCTGTGATTGGAAGTGGCCCACTCGAGGAGTCATCAGCCTCTCCGGTCAGTTCAATCAATCTGAATCAATCAAAGAAAAAGAGCGAGAAGACTGACCGTTCTGTTCTGACTGACAGATTAAATCTGTCAGTGGTGATATTGGATACCGAGGCTTGAGCCTCATTACTCCAAGTTCTCTTGTTGAGTGTATTGTCGCACTCTTTAGGAAGCTTCTTGATCTGTGTTACTTGCCACAGTTGAGTTGGTTTCACAGGTTCAGCGCTGTGATGGGTCGTGGGTAGCGGTCAAATGGGTTTGCAGAGATCGCAGCAAGCTTCTTGATCAGCGGGTTTGAGTTCTGGTCCAGTTCCTTGTAGAATTTCTTGTTGAGCTTCTTTAGATGTTCATCTAACATCTCGATACCCAGTTCCCTATGAAGGTCTGCTATTCTTGTAGGAAGTGGAGCGTTGGACGCAATCCGCAGCGCCTTGTTCTGTAATTTTTGGAGAGATGATCTTTGATGTTGGTGGCAACCACTCCACACCGGGGAGGCGTATGTCATTGTGGGTCTAATGATCGCCTTGATCACATTGACTTTGCTCTTGATGGGCATGGTCCTTGTCTTCAGCAGAGGGTACAGTGCTGCCAGCTTGGTTGTTGCCTTCTGTTGAATCTTCTCAATGTGGTTTCTCCAGCTTAGTTTGCTATCTAGGATTACACCTAGGTAAGAGCTGTTTGGCTCCCATTTGACAGCCTCTCCGTTGAGGGTGATTGGCGGGTGTGCCTTGATCCTCTTTTTGGTAAACAGTGTAGCTGTAGTCTTGCTGGAGTTCAGTCCTACTTGCCAGTCGCTGTACCATGTTGATAGCATGTCTAGTGCTTTCTGGATGTTCTTAGCTACTTCTTTCTCTCTGAAGGACTGGGAGATGACTGCCACATCGTCTGCGTAGAGTGCCAGTTGAGTCTTGTGGAGGTCTGTGGGGATGTCATTCATGAAGAGGTTGAAAAGGAAAGGTCCCAGGACTGATCCCTGTGGCACGCCAGCGCAGATGGGGCGTGTTGTTGAGAGCTCTTCCCGCACAGCCATGTGGAATGTGCGCTCCCGCAAGTAGCTTGCAGTCAGCTTAATCAGGTAGTTTGGGAATTTCAGGTTGATCATTTTGTGCAGTAGTCCTTCATGCCAAACTCTGTCAAACGCTTTGGCCACGTCCAAGAAGACAACTCCAGTTGATTTGTGGATGTTGAATCCATGGCTTATTATGTCAACGACTCGCAGCAGCTGATGGTTGGTTGAGTGGTCCTTCCGGAATCCAAATTGCTCCTTTAGTAGAATGTTTTTACCAGAGGCAAAGTGGCGGAGGTGCGTAAGAATAACTTTCTCCAGGAGTTTCGATAGTCCAGAGAGCAGGCTTATCGGACGGTAGTTTGCAGGATCCCTCAGTGGTTTTCCAGGCTTTGGAAATACAATGACCTTGGCTTCCTTCCAGGATTGAGGAAAGTGCTGGAGCCGCATGCATGCATTGAAGATTTCTGTGAGGCATTCCATGGCTGCCGGCGGAAGCTTCTTGATGGCCAGGTTGGTAATTCCGTCACTTCCTGGTGCTTTGCCATTTGCCAGCTTTTCTGCAAGTTGCGTTATCTCAGTCCTGGTGCATCCTTCAAGGGTTTCCGCTTCGGTCTCTGGTAGGTGCTCGGTAAGATGCCTGTTAACTCCTTGCTCAACTTCCCGTGCTATTTTGCTGGCTTGGTTAGGCCTAAAAGTTGTCTCCAGTGTGTCAGCGAGAACCTCTGCCTTGTCCTTGTTGCTACATGCCAGGTGGGTCTGGCCCTGGATAGGTGGATTAGGCTCCTTCTTCCCGGTCAGGCGTCGGGTCATTCTCCAAACAGAGTTGTCGGATTCCTTCAGCTTGGCTGCTGCGGCCTCCCACCTCTCCCCCCGGTGTTGGCTGATTTGCTGTCGCAGTAGTCTGGCAAGTGAGTTGTACTTTACCAGAAGGTCAGGTGTGCGGAACTTCTGCCACTGGCGTCGGGCCCTGTTTTTCTCAGCAATCGCTTGCTTGATCCCGCTCGGTAGGTCGTAGATGGAGCAGCGTTTGGGCATCTGTTTCGGGACGCTGTGCTCTATTGCATGTTGGACTGCGGTAGTAAAGGTGTTAACAGCATCATCAATGTCTCCGTTGGTGTCCAAGGGGCGGGGATTTGTGATGTTGCTCAACTCTTCTTTGTACAGGCTCCAGTTCGCCCTGGTGAAGTTGTACCTGGGTGTTTGCTGGTGGGTTTCCATCTCGTCGCCAACAGTAATGGTAACTGGGTTGTGGTCTGAGGTCAGTTCCGCCAGGGTTTCCAACTGGACAGAATGTTTCACGTTCTTCAGTAAGACAATGTCCAGGACATCCGGTGTGTGGCTTGCAGTGCCTGGGTAGTGGGTGGGTTCTGTAGGGCCAGCCACTACAAAGTCACTCTCCTTTGAGTAAGCAAGAAGAGCTTGTCCTCTGGAGTTTGCTGTCCTTGAGTTCCAGCACCGGTGTTTGGCATTTAGGTCTCCCCCGATGATGGTTGGGACAGTGGAGTCCAGCAGAGCTTCCAAGTCTCCCAAATGTAGCTTCACCTTAGGGGGGCAGTAGGTGGCAATTAGTCGCAGTGGTCCTGTTGCAGTCTTTACCTGTACTCCAGTGGCTTCAATACTCCGGAGGGGTGGTAGTGCAATCTCATTATGGCTGACCCGTGTGTTAACAATCACAGCCGTCCCACCACCTCTGGCTCCTGTTGCCCGGTCGGTACGGTATACCCTGTGGTTCGCCAGGCTTAGTTTTTGGTTTCCTTGAAGGTGGGTCTCCGAGAGCAGAGCTGCGCATACATTCCTCGATTCCATCAGGTGAAGGAGTTCATCTGTCTTCTTGCTGATACCATTTGCATTCCACATCACGATGACAGAACTGCGTTTAGATGTTGCTGCCATGGTGGTTAGTTTCTGTGCTCCTGAGAAGGGCCGGGATGAGATTCGCTATCATTGTCACAATGGGGTGAATATCCATTCTCGCAATAGCGCTCGCTATTTTAAGGATGATCTCTAGCCAGTTTGTTGGGCTTGCGGTTCCGCCTGCGGGGTCCGGGTTGGCCGCCTCAACGGGGTTGGTGGATGGTGTCCTGAGAGTTTCCGCGTAGGTCTGTCCGTCTGGGTTTTGCATCCTCTGGGTGGATGCCGTGCCTTGGTCTGGGATCAGGTGTTCTGTGGTCCTCTGTCTCTCCGGCGCCAGGCGGGGAAGCTGGTATTGAGTAGTGGGTGTCTTCCTTGGTGCCTGCTCCATCAGGTGGGGTGTCCGCTTTTCCCGTTCCTCTTGCTTTGCTTTTGTGAGGTACGGGCAACCACGGTAGCTTGCCGGGTGTGGGCCTTTGCAGTTTGCACATGTCGCCGGCTCCTTCTTCCTATCTCGTGGGCATTCCTTGGAGTTGTGGTTCTCTCCACAACACACACAGCGTGGCTTCTGGTGGCAGAATGCAGAGGTATGCCCGAGCCGTTGGCAGTTGAAACACATGGTTGGGCCTTTTCTGCCCTTTGGCGCTTCTGTGGTTACCACACAGCTACAAAGCTTGGTAATCTTGGTAAGATCTGCAGGCTGGCTCTCCGGGGTTTCTGCCAGTGTGACAATAAACAAAGGGAACTTCTTGGTCTTGTCCACCGGGGATGTCAACTGGGCTACGCTCTTGACTGGAAGTCCATGTTCCGCGAGGTCGTGGGAAATCTCCCCCACGGAGGCGTTTGCTGGTAAGCCGCGAATTACAAATTTCTGGGGCTTTAGGCGCGTCAGTGGGAAGGTGTAGTATTCTATGCCCTGCTTTGCAAAGCAGTCCGTCAAGCTCCGGTAGTCGTCCACAGTTGTGGTAGTGATCTTTGCGTGGTTCGCCCGTGGTTTAACTACAAACGGGGAAGTGCAGTGTTCGGTGAGGATGTCGACAAGGTCCTTGTGGGTCTTCATATTCCTAACCATTACCGGTGGTATGCGAATCTTTTTGGGTGGGAGTGCAGTCTCTTCATCGTTGCACCTGGGCCCTGAGCAGTCATCGGCACCAGCAAGTGGCTCGAAGCGGTTTGATGTTTTGATGCCTTGGTCTTCCTTGTGCTTCTGCATCTTTGTCTTTGCTACCGATGGAGGGGAAGAACCATTGGAGCTATCAGAGTTTGCTCGCCCTCTCTTCTTCACTAAAGTGTAGTCCATGTCTTCTGCAGCATCATGTATTGCAGTCTCCATAGGTGGCACATTTGCCTCTGCCATAATAAGGCGCAGACCAGAGCCACGCACCCGCACGGCGGCGGGCACACGGCACAAATCAGAGCCACACGCACGGCGGCGGGCACACGGCACAAATCAGAGCCACACGCACGGCGGTGAGCACACGGCACAAGTCAGAGCCACACACACACACGGCGGCGAGCACACAGCCCAAATCAGAGCCACGCACCCGCACGGCGGCGGGCACACGGCCCAAATCAGAGCCACGCACCCGCACGGCGGCGGGCACACGGCCCAAATCAGAGCCACACACACGCACGGCGGTGAGCACACGGCCCAAAGCACGCAACGCAGGGAGCAAAAGCACACGGCGCAGGGGGGGCACGGCACCAAGCGCAGGGGGGGCACAGCACAGAGCGCAGGGGGGGGCACAGCACAGAGCGCAGAGGGGGCACAGCACAGAGCACAGGGGGGGCACAGCACAGAGCGCAGGGGGGGCACAGCACAGAGCGCAGGGGGGGCACAGCACAGAGCGCAGGGGGGGCACAGCACAGAGCGCAGGGGGGGCACAGCACAGAGCGCAGGGGGGGTACAGCACAGAGCGCAGGGGGGGCACAGCACAGAGCGCAGGGGGGGCACAGCACAGAGCGCAGGGGGGGCACAGCACAGAGCGCCGGGGGGGCACAGCACAGAGCGCAGGGGGGGCACAGCACAGAGCGCAGGGGGGGCACAGCACAGAGCACAGGGGGGAGCACAGAGCACAGGGGGGCACAGCACAGAGCGCAGGGGGGCACAGCAGAGAGCGCGGGGGGGCACAACACAGAGCGCAGGGGGGCGCAGCACAGAGCACAGGGTGGCACACAGGGGGGGGCACTGAGCACTGGGGGGGCACAGAGCACGGGGGGGGGCACAGAGCACAGGGGGGGGCACTGCACTAAACAGGGGGGGGCACAGCACTAGGCAGGGGGGGGGGGCAAGGCCGGGGGTCACAGCAAGTCGCAGCTCTGGGCTCAGTAATGCACACAGAACTCAGCATACAGTGCAATAAAGCTATAAAGCAAAGCGATGGGCAATGAACCATGTGGCAGCGGCGGCTCTCCAAACGGGCCAGTCAATACATCCCCGACTGAAACTCCGGAAAGTGGTGTCGGCGGCGGGCGCTGTGATGGGAAGTGACCCACTCGAGGAGTCATCAGCCTCTCCGGTCAGTTCAATCAATCTGAATCCCTCCAATCCAAAATCTCTAATGAATGAATTGAATGAATCTAATGAATAATCTCTCTATTCTCCAAAGAAAAGCTCTCAATTTCTAATCAATGAATAAATCAGAGCGAGAAGACTGACCGTTCTGTTCTGACTGACAGATTAAATCTGTCAGTGGTGATATTGGATACCGAGGCTTGAGCCTCATTACTCCAAGTTCTCTTGTTGAGTGTATTGTCGCACTCTTTAGGAAGCTTCTTGATCTGTGTTACTTGCCACAGTTGAGTTGGTTTCACAGGTTCAGCGCTGTGATGGGTCGTGGGTAGCGGTCAAATGGGTTTGCAGAGATCGCAGCAAGCTTCTTGATCAGCGGGTTTGAGTTCTGGTCCAGTTCCTTGTAGAATTTCTTGTTGAGCTTCTTTAGATGTTCATCTAACATCTCGATACCCAGTTCCCTATGAAGGTCTGCTATTCTTGTAGGAAGTGGAGCGTTGGACGCAATCCGCAGCGCCTTGTTCTGTAATTTTTGGAGAGATGATCTTTGATGTTGGTGGCAACCACTCCACACCGGGGAGGCGTATGTCATTGTGGGTCTAATGATCGCCTTGATCACATTGACTTTGCTCTTGATGGGCATGGTCCTTGTCTTCAGCAGAGGGTACAGTGCTGCCAGCTTGGTTGTTGCCTTCTGTTGAATCTTCTCAATGTGGTTTCTCCAGCTTAGTTTGCTATCTAGGATTACACCTAGGTAAGAGCTGTTTGGCTCCCATTTGACAGCCTCTCCGTTGAGGGTGATTGGCGGGTGTGCCTTGATCCTCTTTTTGGTAAACAGTGTAGCTGTAGTCTTGCTGGAGTTCAGTCCTACTTGCCAGTCGCTGTACCATGTTGATAGCATGTCTAGTGCTTTCTGGATGTTCTTAGCTACTTCTTTCTCTCTGAAGTACTGGGAGATGACTGCCACATCATCTGCGTAGAGTGCCAGTTGAGTCTTGTGGAGGTCTGTGGGGATGTCATTCATGAAGAGGTTGAAAAGGAAAGGTCCCAGGACTGATCCCTGAGGCACGCCAGCGCGGATGGGGCGTGTTGTTGAGAGCTCTTCTCGCACAGCCACGTGGAATGTGCGCTCCCGCAAGTAGCTTGCAGTCAGCTTAATCAGGTAGTTTGGGAATTTCAGGTTGATCATTTTGTGCAGTAGTCCTTCATGCCAAACTCTGTCAAACGCTTTGGCCACGTCCAAGAAGACAACTCCAGTTGATTTGTGGATGTTGAACCCATGGCTTATTATGTCAACGACTCGCAGCAGCTGATGGTTGGTTGAGTGGTCCTTCCGGAATCCAAATTGCTCCTTTAGTAGAATGTTTTTACCAGAGGCAAAGTGGCGGAGGCGCGTAAGAATAACTTTCTCCAGGAGTTTCGACAGTCCAGAGAGCAGGCTTATCGGACGGTAGTTTGCAGGATCCCTCCGTGGTTTTCCAGGCTTTGGAAATACAATGACCTTGGCTTCCTTCCAGGATTGAGGAAAGTGCTGGAGCCGCATGCATGCATTGAAGATTTCTGTGAGGCATTCCATGGCTGCCGGCGGAAGCTTCTTGATGGCCAGGTTGGTAATTCCGTCACTTCCTGGTGCTTTGCCATTTGCCAGCTTTTCTGCAAGTTGCGTTATCTCAGTCCTGGTGCATCCTTCAAGGGTTTCCGCTTCGGTCTCTGGTAGGTGCTCGGTAAGATGCCTGTTAACTCCTTGCTCAACTTCCCGTGCTATTTTGCTGGCTTGGTTAGGCCTAAAAGTTGTCTCCAGTGTGTCAGCGAGAACCTCTGCCTTGTCCTTGTTGCTACATGCCAGGTGGGTCTGGCCCTGGATAGGTGGATTAGGCTCCTTCTTCCCGGTCAGGCGTCGGGTCATTCTCCAAACAGAGTTGTCGGATTCCTTCAGCTTGGCTGCTGCGGCCTCCCACCTCTCCCCCCGGTGTTGGCTGATTTGCTGTCGCAGTAGTCTGGCAAGTGAGTTGTACTTTACCAGAAGGTCAGGTGTGCGGAACTTCTGCCACTGGCGTCGGGCCCTGTTTTTCTCAGCAATCGCTTGCTTGATCCCGCTCGGTAGGTCGTAGATGGAGCAGCGTTTGGGCATCTGTTTTGGGACGCTGTGCTCTATTGCATGTTGGACTGCGGTAGTAAAGGTGTTAACAGCATCATCAATGTCTCCGTTGGTGTCCAAGGGGCGGGGGTTTGTGATGTTGCTCAACTCTTCTTTGTACAGGCTCCAGTTCGCCCTGGTGAAGTTGTACCTGGGTGTTTGCTGGTGGGTTTCCATCTCGTCGCCAACAGTAATGGTAACTGGGTTGTGGTCTGAGGTCAGTTCCGCCAGGGTTTCCAACTGGACAGAATGTTTCACGTTCTTCAGTAAGACAATGTCCAGGACATCCGGTGTGTGGCTTGCAGTGCCTGGGTAGTGGGTGGGTTCTGTAGGGCCAGCCACTACAAAGTCACTCTCCTTTGAGTAAGCAAGAAGAGCTTGTCCTCTGGAGTTTGCTGTCCTTGAGTTCCAGCACCGGTGTTTGGCATTTAGGTCTCCCCCGATGATGGTTGGGACAGTGGAGTCCAGCAGAGCTTCCAAGTCTCCCAAATGTAGCTTCACCTTAGGGGGGCAGTAGGTGGCAATTAGTCGCAGTGGTCCTGTTGCAGTCTTTACCTGTACTCCAGTGGCTTCAATACTCCGGAGGGGTGGTAGTGCAATCTCATTATGGCTGACCCGTGTGTTAACAATCACAGCCGTCCCACCACCTCTGGCTCCTGTTGCCCGGTCGGTACGGTATACCCTGTGGTTCGCCAGGCTTAGTTTTTGGTTTCCTTGAAGGTGGGTCTCCGAGAGCAGAGCTGCGCATACATTCCTCGATTCCATCAGGTGAAGGAGTTCATCTGTCTTCTTGCTGATACCATTTGCATTCCACATCACGATGACAGAACTGCGTTTAGATGTTGCTGCCATGGTGGTTAGTTTCTGTGCTCCTGAGAAGGGCCGGGATGAGATTCGCTATCATTGTCACAATGGGGTGAATATCCATTCTCGCAATAGCACTCGCTATTTTAAGGATGATCTCTAGCCAGTTTGTTGGGCTTGCGGTTCCGCCTGCGGGGTCCGGGTTGGCCGCCTCAACGGGGTTGGTGGATGGTGTCCTGAGAGTTTCCGCGTAGGTCTGTCCGTCTGGGTTTTGCATCCTCTGGGTGGATGCCGTGCCTTGGTCTGGGATCAGGTGTTCTGTGGTCCTCTGTCTCTCCGGCGCCAGGCGGGGAAGCTGGTATTGAGTAGTGGGTGTCTTCCTTGGTGCCTGCTCCATCAGGTGGGGTGTCCGCTTTTCCCGTGCCTCTTGCTTTGCTTTTGTGAGGTACGGGCAACCACGGTAGCTTGCCGGGTGTGGGCCTTTGCAGTTTGCACATGTCGCCGGCTCCTTCTTCCTATCTCGTGGGCATTCCTTGGAGTTGTGGTTCTCTCCACAACACACACAGCGTGGCTTCTGGTGGCAGAATGCAGAGGTATGCCCGAGCCGTTGGCAGTTGAAACACATGGTTGGGCCTTTTCTGCCCTTTGGCGCTTCTGTGGTTACCACACAGCTACAGAGCTTGGTAATCTTGGTAAGATCTGCAGGCTGGCTCTCCGGGGTTTCTGCCAGTGTGACAATAAACAAAGGGAACTTCTTGGTCTTGTCCACCGGGGATGTCAATTGGGCTACGCTCTTGACTGGAAGTCCATGTTCCGCGAGGTCGTGGGAAATCTCCCCCACGGAGGCGTTTGCTGGTAAGCCGCGAATTACAAATTTCTGGGGCTTTAGGCGCGTCAGTGGGAAGGTGTAGTATTCTATGCCCTGCTTTGCAAAGCAGTCCGTTAAGCTCCGGTAGTCGTCCACAGTTGTGGTAGTGATCTTTGCGTGGTTCGCCCGTGGTTTAACTACAAACGGGGAAGTGCAGTGCTCGGTGAGGATGTCGACAAGGTCCTTGTGGGTCTTCATATTCCTAACCATTACCGGTGGTATGCGAATCTTTTTGGGTGGGAGTGCAGTCTCTTCATCGTTGCACCTGGGCCCTGAGCAGTCATCGGCATTAGCAAGTGGCTCGAAGCGGTTTGATGTTTTGATGCCTTGGTCTTCCTTGTGCTTCTGCATCTTTGTCTTTGCTACCGATGGAGGGGAAGAACCATTGGAGCTATCAGAGTTTGCTCGCCCTCTCTTCTTCACTAAAGTGTAGTCCATGTCTTCTGCAGCATCATGTATTGCAGTCTCCATAGGTGGCACATTTGCCTCTGCCATAATAAGGCGCAGACCAGAGCCACGCACCCGCACGGCGGCGGGCACACGGCACAAATCAGAGCCACACGCACGGCGGCGAGCACTCTGCACAAATCAGAGCCACGCACACGGCGGCGAGCACACGGCACAAGTCAGAGCCACGCACCCGCACGGCGGCGAGCACACAGCCCAAATCAGAGCCACGCACCCGCACGGCGGCGGGCACACGGCCCAAATCAGAGCCACACACACGCACGGCGGTGAGCACACGGCCCAAAGCACGCAACGCAGGGAGCAAGAGCACACGGCGCAGGGGGGGGCACGGCACCAAGTTCAGGGGGGGCACAGCACAGAGCGCAGGGGGGGCACAGCAGAGCGCAGGGGGGGCACAGCACAGAGCGCAGGGGGGGCACAGCACAGAGCGCAGGGGGGGGCACAGCACAGAGCGCAGGGGGGGCACAGCACAGAGCGCAGGGGGGGCACAGCACAGAGCGCAGGGGGGGCACAGCACAGAGCGCAGGGGGGCACAGCACAGAGCGCAGGGGGGGCACAGCACAGAGCGCAGGGGGGGGCACAGCACAGAGCGCAGGGGGGGGCACAGCACAGAGCGCAGGGGGGAGCAGAGAGCACAGGGGGGCACAGCACAGAGCACAGGGGGGCACAGCACAGAGCGCGGGGGGGCACAACACAGAGCACAGGGGGGCGCAGCACAGCGCACAGGGGGGGGCACTGAGCACTGGGGGGGGCACAGAGCACGGGGGGGGGCACAGAGCACAGGGGGGGGCACAGAGCACAGGGGGGGGCACTGCACTAAACAGGGGGGGCACTGCACTAAACAGGGGGGGGGGGCACAGCACTAGGCAGGGGGGGGGGGCAAGGCCGGGGGTCACAGCTCTGGGCTCAGTACTGCACACAGAACTCAGCATACAGTGCAATAAAGCTATAAAGCAAAGCGATGGGCAATGACCCACGTGGCAGCGGCGGCTCTCCCCCACGTGGCAGCAGCGGCTCTCCAAACGGGCCAGTCAATACATCCCCGACTGAAACTCCGGAAAGTGGTGTCGGCGGCGGGCGCTGTGATTGGAAGTGACCCACTCGAGGAGTCATCAGCCTCTCCGGTCAGTTCAATCAATCTGAATCAATGAAATGACTGACTCAATCCCGCACAGCACTAGAAAGTCGTCTAATCAATGAATGATCAATAAAGAGAATCAATCGAGCGAGAAGACATTGAGGGAAGCCCCATTTATAGCGCAGCACTGCCACCGTGTGGTGCTCTGGGAACTGCAGGCATTAAGGAAACGAGCCGCGCGGTTCCGCCTCTTTGTGTCTCTGTGTTCGGGTTTATAATAATAACACAATGTGAACATTAGAAGAAGAGGAACCAAGAAAGTCCCATTGAAGCAATGATCTGGGAAAGAAAACCCCTCATATTACATTTCACCGATTAAAGATCATTTGAATACTTGGTATAAGTACATGTTCCATGTCAGAGAGCTCTGTGCTGTATCTGTGCAAACACTAATGTTATCACATTAAATCTTTTTAATTGTCCCACTTACAAGCACTAAATAAATAATAACTTTATTAGGACGATATCGGTCTGAGGCGGGATTTTTGAACATCGCAACGGCTTTCACAGAACCAATCAGAGCGAAGGGCGGGACCAAAGCAGCCAATCACAGCGACCTGCGGTCCATAAATACGCAGCTGCAGCGTTTTTTTTCTTTATTAGTTCCTGACCGGAGACGCGCACTGACACAGCAGCACAGGATGGCCCGGACCAAGCAGACCGCCCGGAAATCCACCGGAGGGAAGGCTCCCCGTAAGCAGCTAGCGACCAAGGCTGCCAGAAAGAGCGCTCCGGCCACCGGCGGAGTGAAGAAGCCTCACCGCTACCGGCCCGGTACTGTGGCTCTCAGGGAGATCCGCCGCTATCAGAAGTCCACCGAGCTGCTCATCCGCAAGCTGCCCTTCCAGCGCCTGGTCCGGGAGATCGCCCAGGACTTCAAGACTGACCTGCGCTTCCAGAGCTCGGCTGTCATGGCTCTGCAGGAGGCCAGCGAGGCTTATCTGGTGGGGCTCTTCGAGGACACCAACCTGTGCGCTATCCACGCCAAGAGGGTCACCATCATGCCCAAGGACATCCAGCTGGCCCGCAGGATCAGAGGGGAGAGAGCTTAGGCCGGCTGCACCCTGACTTCGCTTACACCCGAAAAACAAAGGCTCTTTTAAGAGCCACCACATTTTCAATGAAATTGCCTGATCAATATTAACACACGGATACTGATCTCAATATAGAGAATTAAAGAAGTGTGTTATCCTTGTATCAACATATGTACTTGATGTGTGACAATATAGATAAACGCACCTTCAATATTTGTGTATTCTTTGTCATGTGATATATAGACTTGCATGCATAGTCACCATTTCATGCTGTATATGGGTGCACGTAAAGACAAACCTGTAAATGTCCCCCTCCCATGTGCCACTGGTGATCAAACTGAAGTGTTATGGAATAGCATGTGCTTGATGCTTTCAATGTGATGTAAACACTTTTATAACATGGTGATAAATAAGTTTTTCTGATGTAAACTAAACTATTTTTATTTTCTATAAACCGTGTATGTGAATATTATGTAGACACAAACAAAACCATAATGTCACCTAATATGTCAGTTTGTCTGAGAAACATGTATTCGTGCAATAGGTTAGGGACTACAAACTTACACATGCACCTTACAGTGCTCGTAGTATCAATGCATATACACTTATGCTCTGGCAGTGTAACACAAACCCCTGCATGGGATAAGTTGGAGAAACATTCCCAGTTACACATTATGTGCACAGCTCTCTATGTGGGGTTGTGGTGGCTCTTAAAAGAGCCTTTGTGTTTGTAAGAGGCTGAAGTTGTCGGTCTCACTTCTTAGGAGCTGCCGCCCTCTTGGGCTTTGCTGCTTTGGGTTTGGCTGCCTTGGCCTTAGCTGGACTCTTAGCAGCTTTTGGCTTTGCAGCCTTTTTAGCCGCCGGGCTCTTCACAGCCTTCCTGGGCTTGGCAGCTTTAGACTTCTTCGGGCTTTTTGCTGGCTTCTTGGCGGCCGCCGGTTTCTTGACCTTTTTGGGGCTTTTCTTCACTCCCGCCGGAGCCTTTTTGGGTTTCTTGGGGGACTTGGCGGGTTTCTTTGCCACTGGCTTCTTGGGTTTCCCCACATCCTTTTTCTTGGCCGCCTTCTCCTTGCTCTCCAGCTGCTTCTTATTCAGCTTGAACGATCCGGAGGCTCCGCTCCCTTTCAGCTGGATCAGGGTTTCCTTGCTCACCAAGCCCTTGAGAGCCAGCTTCAGGCGGCTGTTATTCTTCTCCACATCGTAGCCTCCTGCAGCCAGAGCCTTCTTCAGAGTGGACAAGGAGACCCCGCTGCGCTCCTTAGAGGCGGACACAGCTCTCACTATCAGATCGGACACGCTGGGACCGGACTTTGCTGGGCGGCTTTTCGAGGCTCCGGCAGCTTTCTTCGGCTGCTTCTTCTTGGCGGCGCTTTCAGCTGGAGGAGGAGGAGCAGGAGCGGTCTCGGCCATTGCAGCTGCAGGTAAAATCCCCAACACACTGACAGAAAGTTATACTGGGGGCGGGGACCTGCCGGGACTTATATAGAGAGCCTGCTGCTCTGTGATTGGTTAGTTATCGGAGTGAGCTTCTTTCTCATTGGGTATAATCACTAAGCCCCCCCTGACTTTCATCCTCCCGGATCACAAACACTGCTCTGACTTTGTGTTTCTGAGGCTGCAAGAAAAGGGCATTTTATCCCCTAATTATTACTCACATCCCCCCTTCTTGCATGCAATTTATATGGAATTATATTCTCTTCACTGCAGTATCATTTTTCTGCTGGGAAAGTACAAACACAATTAGGAATAATGGGTGAAAGTTCGGCTCTGTAGCCCGGGATTTGCCAGATTTCATTCATATCTGTCTATTTCTGTCACTTTTACTTTGCTCAGACTAAATGTGCAACCTCCATCCTCATACAGTGACACTAAGGACATATTATTCTACAGTATCAGTTTAAAATAATGTGCATATAAATATATAAACATGGTCTCGGGATTCACTATATATGTACAAGTAGCACAATAATTCCTGTGCAGTGTACATTGCTATTTCATGTTGTTCCATTTCCCCGGTACTAAGCTCTGTATTATTCCATTGTCAGTTATGAATATTGGTTATTAAATGGGAGATTCGAAAAGATTTGTATTCCATCTGTTCTGCAAATGAATAGTTTAGAATTATATGTATGTAACATTATGTTTTCTAAAAACAATATCATAGTAACATTCACATCATGTGAATGACAGTAAATATATTTTAATAATGTAATAATCAAACATCTATTTTGTTTAAGCTTTATAATACAATTGGGAAGTGTTAAAAATATGTTTATTTGTCGGTTACAAAATATATATATATATGTGATATTAATGGAAGATTAGGTTATTAGTCACCCTGTGTGTTACATAACTATGTAATGTCACTATTAGCACTATGTATAGGAACTGACATGTTTTGTGACCATTGTCACCAGAGACCAGAACTTTTAACATCTTTATATCAGGATCACTATCACCAGAAAATAATATAATAATAAAAATAATAGTACGTTCTTGTATAGCGCTGCTAGTTTTATGGTAGAAAAAAAGTGAATTGCGCTCTAAAAAATGTGTTAATGTGCTCTTAGTGATATTAATAATACAAATAAGATAACCTGTTTACAATATGAGAGGTTTATGCTGCTGCGCTCGTGGTACCGCTCCACAACCAAACTAATGCAAAAACAAAGAGAGAGACAGCGCAAAAAACCTCATTGTGCAATATTTAAACAAAATTGTATTAGTAAACTGGTGAGTATCACACGTACATCAATATAGTTAGATTTAAGCAGAACATGTTATGGACATGTTACCAATCTGTGCTCAGGATACAGGACTTCTAGGTTGGCTGGCTTCTCACAGGTCTCGTGGAACAGCATGCAGGGTACAGCAGTCGTCACCGCAGGGGAACTGCCACTCCAGATGTAGAGAACACTCCAATACCGAGTGTTACGGTGGAAAGTCCTATCAACTGTATCCAGCCCTCTGTATACCAGCTTCAGAACGCCACACGGGGCGGAGGATGATTCGGCTATGTATGCCGCTGCGGGGAACCTCACCGTCAGCCGCTTGCTCGGAGAACGCTAGACGCACATCTGTGACGTCATCGGGCGGCGTCAGCGTCGTGCGCGAGTGAGTCACTGCTTGAAGAAGCTGGAAAGTCCCAAGAATGTCCCGTATAAGGGAAATGACGAAGTGTTGTAAACACGAAACGCGTTGGATTGAGGGCGCATTCATTTATTCCTACATACTGGATGTTTTAATACATTGTCCAATACATTGTCTAATTGCTCGCGACTCCAAGCGGGCACTATACGGGACATTCTTGGGACTTTCCAGCTTCTTCAAGCAGTGACTCACTCGCGCACGACGCTGACGCCGCCCGATGACGTCACAGATGTGCGTCTAGCGTTCTCCGAGCAAGCGGCTGACGGTGAGGTTCCCCGCAGCGGCATACATAGCCGAATCATCCTCCGCCCTGTGTGGCGTTCTGAAGCTGGTATACAGAGGGCTGGATACAGTTGATAGGACTTTCCACCGTAACACTCGGTATTGGAGTGTTCTCTACATCTGGAGTGGCAGTTCCCCTGCGGTGACGACTGCTGTACCCTGCATGCTGTTCCACGAGACCTGTGAGAAGCCAGCCAACCTAGAAGTCCTGTATCCTGAGCACAGATTGGTAACATGTCCATAACATGTTCTGCTTAAATCTAACTATATTGATGTACGTGTGATACTCACCAGGCTGCTAGTTTTATGTAGCACTTTACAGGGACATTTTGCAGACACAGTCCTTGCCCCGTGGAGCTTACAATCTATTTTGTTGGAGCCAGAGACACAGGGAGATAAAGTGACTTGCCCAAGGTCACAAGTAGTTGACACTAGGAGTTGAACCAGGCTTCAAACTCACTCTCAATGCCAGTGTGTTTTACTCAGTGTTTACTCACTGAGCCACTCCTTCTCCCGAATCACACACTAGTTGAATAAACAAAAGTTTATTCTGGCAAGCCAGAAAACACACAACATACATGTGACGGTAGGGGTAGCCAGCCTCACATAATAAGGTAAAGCCTGGCTGGCTTCCCCTAATACCGTGTTTAAAGGCCGCCTCATTTGGCCTGTGTATAATGTATTGTGTGTAAACCCCTTCCAGAAAAGAGCTCATCACTGATACACTCACTTTCTGGGAGTAAGTCACTAGCCTCAACAAGGTGCAGGGCCTGCTTCCGGAAGGCTTATCCTGACCGCTTCTGGTATCGTTGTTCGCAGAGCTTCTCTCAGCTGTGTCTCCGTAAAACTCCCACTTGCTCCGCTGACCGGGCTTCTCTGGCGCTTCTCAGCTGAGATCAGTGCTTGTGTGTGCTCTTTAACACAAAGCACTTTTTAAAAGCCTGCCAGCGCGTCTCCGATCGCCTCCATAGGTTGTCTGGTTCCCTACACCGGCCTCACTCCTTACATAGCCCCTGCTGGATATCCTTAACATGGAGCAGGGGCCCTTGACTAATCACAACATGTATTGTGACGTTGCCGCCAAACACAGGATGAGCACTCGCCCTGCTGCACAAATGGGGGAAGGGGATCAGCTTAAGGGCTCAAGACCAACCCTGCAATAGGTCCCCCCGGTCAGCCCCAAATATCCCGCTGGGAAGGCGCCACCAGGTCTGCGGGAAACAATTGGCTCTAGCCCAGTGAAAGCCGGACCCCGGACCTTATTTCTAGCCCTTTCCTGCTCACCATTTTTTTCACCATGAGCCTTAATGGTCCCCAGGCCTGAGCCTGGGGTGGGCATGCTTTCCCCAGATGGGGAACACTGACAGCCCTTGTGCTCTCTTCTCCTCCCAGCACAAGACTGACTAAATGTGATACTGTGAGGATTCGCTGTTCTGCTGCTCCTGCCCCTTTAACCCTCACTTGCCCATTGGACTACCATAACACTCAAGAGTGGCAAACTGGGGTGGAAATTACACACGGTGCGCGGTTTCTGTGCAGTCCCCTTCGGTCTCTGGGCATGGGGCGCGTTCTTGCTCCTCCTGTCTTGATGCGCAGCGCGCATGCGTGGTACACGGTCTTCCCTGTGGTCTGCGGTCTCCGCCCCTCTGTCCCGCCCCCGTCCTGGCATCACCCCTATGCAGCGTGGTTACGCCCCTCACTCAGCCTCTACCTCAGCGGGTCCTGCCTCTGGTACCCGGCCCTGTCCTGATATCACTGTTATGCGGCGCAGTTGCGCCCCTCCTCTATCTCCACAGGTCTCACCTCTGGTTTCCTCCCTCATGGCGGTGCGGGTGTCGTGGCGCACGATGACAGCGCGTGACCAGGTCACCTACGGGTTTTGCGGGGGGCATGCTGACGCGGTAGCTATTAGCTTTGTAATAGGACACACCTGCATGATCCAGCAGCCTATCCTGTCCGCACGTCTGCTTCCTGGTTGCCTCCCATTGGTGGGAGGTCCTATAAATATGCTCTCAGAGCTCCCAGTCATTGCCGAGCATAACCTCTGTTTGTGTGACGCTGCACTCATCACCTAGTTCCTGTCTGCCTGACCCTGCATGGATACTACTCTGTGATGCTCTCCTGCACTGACCTTGGCTTTGGCAACGACTACTCTACTCTCTCCTGCACTGACCCTGGATTTGGAACCACGGCGACGCCACTCTCTCCTGCACTGACCCTTGCTTGGCTCCACGACTACTCTACGCTCTACAACCCTGACCCTGGCTACGTACCCCAACAATCTGCTGCTCTATACTCCAAGATTCGCAAGTACCTCACTTACCCTGTCTTCTGTTACCCTGATCCGGCCTGTACGACTGTCCTATACTCTAGATGTGCCTTCGTGGGTGTGGTTGGCATTCTATACAAATCCCTACCTCAGCCCCACGGTCACGCCTCGTTTGTAGGCCTCGTTTGTAGTGAGCTACGGGTTACAGATACTCCCACTTGGAAGTCTCTGCAAGGGGCGGGCTCATGGACTGTACCCATCTTGGATAGGCTTACACAGGCCATGAGTCACCACCTTACCTCCTTCACTTACAAGTGTAATGGGGGGTCACTGGCTCATAGATTAAATAGAGACTTGCATAATAGATACACTATGTGGGAAAGAGAGGTATTATGGGACATACCCTGTTACACTGGATAGGGGTAGTTTGGGCAGTTAACACGCAGGTGGCCCAGCCAGTTACACAAGGAGCACTGGCCCTCGTGGGCAACCTCCATCGGCTCTACTTCAACACCCCAGGTTTTTGACTTCTTCCCCCCTGGTTTGGTGGCCTGGGGAGGGTCAGCTACCTTAGGTCTTTTGACCGCCAGCACTGGAGTAAGGGTAAGGAAACGCTTTTCCAACTGTGGCCGTGTGACCACTGTCACGATGGACGGAACGTATCAACAATTTTATATTTTAGGGAACTAGATTGAGCACACAAGTTGAGCAAAATAAACTGACATTTATTTCCTTAATAGACAGACACACGACAACCTTAGAATATACTTGTCAAAACACTTACTGAGGAAGAGAATGGGATAGAATGTCCAGAAGTAAAACAAAGCACCAGAATATTTGCAAGGGGCGTAAATTGCCAGCCCAATAAGTCTGTGAATATTGCAAAGTTCTTTCTGGTCCATTGGGGTTCGTTAGATAACCCCCAGCACTAACGGAATCCTGAAGAAGAGTTATGTCCTTGGTTCTGATGTAATTAACTTGTTGTGTTAGGGAATCGTTGCTGCTGCTCTTATCCGCTTGTAGAAGCAAAGTGGAAATTTGTTCACATTGTAAAAGAGAGACGAAAGACAACGGGGATAGCTTAGGGAGCATGTATATAGGGTCGGCTAGCATATCTATAACATACCCGCCCAATCCCCTTCGTGGGAACCTCCATCCCACCAATCTCCATCTTGCCCCCAGTTTGCAGATGGGCACTACAGGGATTTCCAGTTGATACAGCGCCTGTGCAACTCTGACACCTGGGCTGCTTACCATATGAGTGCTCCCCTTTTTACCTGGCTTCTCCCAGGCTAGGAGTTGGACCCAAGGTGTGAACTAGCCCAGATGACTAACAGGATCTCCTGGTCAGCGAGCATCCCGGCTAATTCACACTTTGTGGCTCTGGGGCTTTCATCTGCAACACTTCCCTAGATCCATAGGCATTGCCCTAACAGGGAGTCTCTGAAGTTTGCAGAAGGAAGTGCCCCCAGCTCATCGGTGTAAAACATGTGGTTAGTGGTTGCATTGTAAATGCAAGTAGAAAAAGCCTCATCCTGCCTGTACATTTAAAACTGCAGCCAGAAAGGCACTTTATCAAAAATATATGTTCTATTTGTCCTAAAGTCATCACTGGAGTTATCGGCATTCGACCGTGCCTTGGATGTCTGCCAGCAAGTAGGCAAGCCAGGTGACAGTGCGAAGGCTCCCCTTAGACCACCACCGGGGCTAGGTAAGCCCTTTCAGCACAAGGCTGTTTAGTGGGATGGCGGCATTCACTTTCTGTAGCCCATCGCTGGGAGTTCTGGAGAGCCGGATCCTACCTGATGTCCTTGGAGAAGCAAGGCAGGGAAGGTCAGTGTAGCAGGCGGGACGCTGATGCGGTAGTGGTTGTGGCCACTATTTGTGGGGCTAAGCACCCGGAGACCGAGACCCTGAAGACTATCTCAGAGGCGGACCTCAACCTTCCAGGGCTTTCCCCAGTTGCCATTCCTACTATGGCGTATAATTGTGAGGCTGTTTGCCATGGTGGGTCAAGGCGCAATGGCAGACCATCACCTACAGTTAACCTAAATACTGAGAGACCTTGTCAAACTTTCTCCTGCGTATCCCAGACCCCGAAATGAGGCCCCATTACCTCCCTGGGGATAGATAATTTATAAATAACATACCTCCCCACACACCACATTTTTCACCATTGTGTCCAGTATTTTTGGACAAGACACTTGGCAACCCTAGTGCTGGCAAGCCAAGTACTCCTAGAAGCTGACTCTACATGAGACACTAGCCGAGGTGGAGTCAGCCACGAGCCAGAGGGGCTGAACGAACCATCTGCGGAAGAGTACCCCAACACATCCCAATCAAGTATCCCCAATCTGGGGCAAAGTCCCCAAACAACAGGGCTTACAGACTATGAGAGGCTAGCCCCAGCAAAGGAACCACAAGCAGTCGTGCGGTTTCAGCGGAGGACCCAGTCAGCGATCCCTACGGCTGTGTGCAGCCATCAGGCTGGAGGACTATGCAGTCCATAGAAGAACAGTTTTGCGTCCAGGGGTCCCAGGTAATTGGCAGGCGTTTGGACTGGGGAACCCAACACTACAGCACCTCTTGAGCAACCTGATATGGTTAGTCCAGAGCATCCAATCCCAGGAACGGGGATGCGGGTGGATCTGCCAGAGGATGCTATTTGACTGCTTTCACAGGGTGCAAATGTTGGGTAGTTACCCTGGCAGAGGTGCCTTTGGTGCTGCTGCCAGACACAGTGTTTCTTGTTCCCCAGCTTTTGGTGCCAAAGAGTGTCATGATCTGTGAAGAGACAAGGCAGGTAAGACCAGACAAAGCCCAACCAAGCAAAACCTGTGTCCATAATTACTTGAATGCCAACCCCCCCCCACCTTTTTCAAATCCTCTGACAGTGTGACGGAGGGTGAATGGCCAGAGCTCAGTGAGTGGTCCCCCGATATGGAGGGCATGAGACCTCAGTTGGCTGAGTCTGTCTGTTCAGTCCCCCAAACCTTATGTGTTTTTTGTACTGGGCCAGCTATGGGCAGAGAGGGGCCAGCTATTGTGTCACTGGGTGGGTAGGGAACAGAGTTTATAGGGAGCTAAGGAGATCGTGCTTATGGGGCATTAAGGGGTTGCTCACACCTGTCTAGTGCAAATGTTCTGTGGGTTGAAGGCATCCCAGGAGGCATCAGCGTTTGACCGTGCCCGGGAAACCTGCCGGCCGGAAGGCATGGCCAGGGGACAGTGTGAGAGCTCCCAGGAGAATGCCACCGGGACTAGGTGAGCATTTCCAGTGAGAAGCTGGGAGTGGATCGGCGTTATTTGTAGTATATAACCCTCCAAAGGGAGATTGAGAGAGCCAGGCTCTGCCCAACGCCCTGGCAGTAGCAATGGGAGAAGGCTTAGTGAGCAGGGTGATACAGATCTGAAGCTCGCAGCTCCCCAGTGGGAGTGGAAGCAAAGCACGGCTGACTACCCCAATAACGTGTGCAATGGCCACCTCTGCCAGGCTTATTGTGCCCAATGTATAGGATTTTTTCTTTGTGTAACCCTTCCAGAAAAGAGCTAATCACTGATGTCTGGAAGTGGAAAACTGTATAAAGTGGGGATAGGGATGTGGTAACTACACATCAACACACACATTTTATCATGCCGTGATGGTCTTCACCTACTGCTGACAGTCTTTACTTCAATCCTCTGCAGATGTGGGACCTGTCCTGTCAAGGCCACCCGCTTCATCATCCGCTGACCTGGGACCTCTCCTGAAACCTGGTAAGTGAGAAGTAATGTTCCTTGATTGTAAGTGTCAAATCTATGGTGTGTCTTACAATCACTGGCAGCTTACACAAGAGGAAATACGGTAATGCAAATAACACATATAGTCCAGGTCCCCTCTGGACTTCCCCCTTGTTCCCCGGCCCCCCTGGTTCCCCATATTAAGAGATACACCATTGCTTATAGTTTATGTTGTTGTTTCTTGTTTATTTATTGTAAGGTCCGGGGGAACACCTCTCTCTAAAGGGGCTCCCCCCGTGACTTTACTCACCCCCACTCCAGCTCTGCCTTCTCGCCGCTGCGGGCGGGATCTCACTTCTCCTCCGCTTCCCGCGGCGGTTCTGATCTCGAGCATATGTGCGCATGGCAGAGGACTTTTACGTCCTCCCTCAGGGGGAGTTCCCGCCCCCAGCTGAGGCCGCGTACGCCTCTCCCGGGCGGCGCACATGCCTGATGTGCGTGCACCGCTCACAAGCTGCACATCAAGCACAGCTGTGGTGAGTTTCTCCCTACCAATCCCTATCTTTCCTGGGACCGCTCCCTCGTTACTCCCCCTCTCCCTATTGGTCCTTCCTCCTACTTATACCTTGCTCAGCCATTCATTCTTTGGCTGAGCATAGCTTTGTTTGACCTGTGTTAACCACGGTCGTGCCTGCCTCAGTTCCTGTCTCTTTGTCTCCTTTGTCTCCTTAGTGATCCCTTGCGTACCAAACCGGCCTGGCTGTGGATCCGCTCTTGTCTTCTACCCTTGGTTTGTATCCTGACCTCCTGGACTCCCCGACCCCTTCACCTCGGTTTGCGGATTCCGACCTACCTCCCGGCTCTGGATCCCAGGCTCTAGGTACAACCTATCTTCGAGAACCTCCCTTCTCGTCTGGCGAGTATCTTACTTTATCTTATACTCCCAGACACCTATTTTCCGCTTTTCCAGGTGTGTCCCCGTAGCTGTGGGTGCAGTTTGTTACCCATCTCACCTCAGTTTCGGGGTCCCTCGTTGTCCGTGGTGAGCTCAGTGTAACATTATGCTCATCTTCTGGAACCTCCCTTCTCGTCTGGCAAGTATCTTACTTTATCTTATACTCCCAGACGGTTCCAGACGCCTATTTTCCACTTTCCAGGTGTGTCCCCGTAGCTGTGGGTGCAGTTTGTTACACATCTCACCTCAGTCCGTGGTGAGCTCAGTGTAACATTATGCTCAGCCCCACAGACATGGACCCCGAAGAGGTTGAGCAACCAAGCCCCATGCAGCGACTTCTCCAGCTAGAGGCACAGCTTGCCTCCATGACACAGGAGCTCTCTAGACTCTCCTCATTGCAGCCTTCCCCAGGCTCCTCTGCCATGGCAACTGTGGCGTTTCCCTCAACTGTTCTTCCCGTGGCTGTGGATCCTCATCTCCCGGCTCCCAACCGCTATGCAGGGGATCCCCACAAGTGCAGAGGGTTTCTTAATCAGTGCGAGATGCAATTTGAATTATCACTTTTGTGCTTCCCCACTGCTCGTTCAAAGGTGGCCTATATTATGTCTCTCTTGAATGGAAAGGCCCTAGCCTGGGCATCCCCCATCTGGGAGCGGGAGCCTACCATGACGCATGACTATTCTCGCTTTCTTCGAGAATTCAGGCAAGTATTCGATACGCCTGGTCGTCAAATTACGGCAGTTTCTTCTCTCTTCCATATTGCCCAGGGTACTCGTCCTGTCGCCGAGTATGCT
This sequence comes from Ascaphus truei, assembly GCF_040206685.1. Taxonomy (NCBI): domain Eukaryota; kingdom Metazoa; phylum Chordata; class Amphibia; order Anura; family Ascaphidae; genus Ascaphus; species Ascaphus truei. Next base: position 580,647 of record NW_027453840.1, on the reverse strand, counting down.
TTGGACTTCCGGACTATCGCGGCGGAGACCTCCTGGAATGATGGCTCGCTATCAGCAGCCTTTTGGCAGGGTCTGTCGGATGCCATCAAGGACCAGCTGGCCACTATGGAGAGACCCACCAGATTGGAGGATCTCATTGCGGTCTGCATCCGCGTGGACCAGCGGCTATGAGAGAGGAGACTTAAACGCGCTCTTCCTCGTATCAACTCCTCCCGATCTTCCAGCCGCAGTCTCGTCCATCACGTCCCCTAACCCATGTATGAGCCCGAACCTATGCAGCTCGGAGGTCATCGTCTATCCGCGTCTGAGAGACAGCGCCGACGAGATGGTGGACTGTGCCATTACTGCGGTCATCCCGGTCATCTGCTGGTAAGCTGTCCTCTGCGACCGGGAAACGCCAGGACCCAATAAGGTATGAGAGGGTCTCGTTGGGTATAATCTCTTCCCCTCTTTCTTCTTCTAAAGTACTTCCCAATCGTATAATGCTGCCTATTTCTCTGACCTGGAATAACTCCCTGATCCCCGCCTCTGCATTTATAGATTCTGGGTCTCAGGGGAACTTTATTGATCAGAGTTTTGTCTATAGGAATGGGATTCCCTTTCGATCTAAGGCTGTTCCAGTTGGTCTGGAGGCCATAGACGGCGTCCACTCCAACCAGCCTTTATTTATCTGGAGACTTGTTCTCTATCCCTTCCCACGGAGGACGGTCATCAAGAGAAGATTATCTTGGACGTGATCCATACTCCATCGATAGATGTAATTCTAGGTCTCCCCTGGCTGCAACTTCATAACCCACAATTAGATTGGGTTGGTAAGGAGCCCATACGATGGAGCCCCCAGTGCCTTAATACCTGTCTTCCCCCCAAACGGACGTTAGCCGTAGTGGAATTACCCGCAGAGTATAAAACTTCCCTTCCAACTGTCTACTGGGACCTGGCGGACGTTTTTGATAAGGTCCGTTCTGAAGTGTTACCTCCCCATAGAGACTTTGACTGTCCTATTGAGATTCTTCCCGGTGCTACCTTACCCAAGAGCCGTTCTTACCCCCTATCCATACCTGAGACCAAGGCCATGACCGAGTATATCCAGGATAATTTGAGGAAGGGTTTCATCCGCAATTCTTCATCTCCAGCTGGAGCTGGATTTTTTTTGTTATGAAAAAGGATGGTTCCTTGCGCCCCTGTATTTTTTTTTTCTTCAACTTTGAGTTTATTGAAAGAGTTTTCAGTACATACAGTATCACAGTACACATCAAGTGAATCTCTCAAACATAACATTCCAGTGCGATACCAAAGTACTCTCCTGAGTACCTATGCAGTCTGAACCTTAACATAACTCCGGTTTTGCATTATGTGGTACAATTAGGGTGCTGCGCTATGGGGGAAATAAAATAAAAGTTAGGATAGGGTGGGGGAGATTGGGGGGAGGGGTGATGACCCTGCGGGCGCGGTCCTCTCCAGTTTTTAGAATAAAAAATAGTATTCAGATCACAATTTGCATCATCCCTCAGCTCTTGTCAACTTAGCTCTTAGGTCTCTTATGTCCTATTGCTTCCCTGTTTGTGCCCGAGTTGCCTACTGCAATGCTCCCGTCCTTCGAGTGAAAACGCATTTTGAACTATTATTGCCAAATTGTGGTGACCTTTACCCCCCGGATATCTGTCTGTTCCAACCAGGGCGACCAGACTTTTAGATATTTATCACGAGTGTCATTAACCAAACTCGTTAATTTCTCCATCTGGCATATGTACCACATTCGATTTTGAATCTTGGGGATATTTGGGATTTCGGGTTGTTTCCACATAGCTGCGATGTCGCACTGCGTTGCCATTGAGAAATGTTCAACTAATTTATTACCAGTTTTAGAGAGACCCGGCCATGGTCTATTCAGGAGGAACAGCCACGGGTCCGGGGGAATTGTGAGGTCAAAAATCCTCTGGATCCAATTTCTAATTTCTTCCCAAATGGGTGAGATACGGGGGCAAGACCACAGCATGTGCCACAGGTCGGCCGATTCTCCACACTGTTTCGGACACAGCGGGGAATATCCTGGCACAAACCTTGATCATTTCAGTGGGGTGAGGTACCATCTCATCAATACTTTATATGTGTTTTCCTTCAAAGTCGTGCAAATAGAGCTTTTGGCTGCTGCCTCCAAAATGGCCGACCAGTCGTCTTCCTCCAGGGCTTCTCCCAGATCCGTCTCCCACTTAATTCTGTATGCTAGTTTTTGCTCCTGTTGTGTATTCCCAGAACCTACTATTTCTCCATAAATCTGCGATATGAGTCCCCGTGTGTCTTTTTCTGTCAGACAGAGCTTTTCAAATGTAGATAATGGCGGGTATGGCGTGTTCTTGTTAAAGTACGCCCTGAGCTGGAGGTATCGGAAAAATTCGGAATGTGGGATGTTTTTCTCAGATCTAATTTATTCAAATGATTTAATTTTATTTGGTATCCCCTCCAGATCTCTGAGCCGATTATATCTATTTTGTTTCCAGATTTTTTAGGTGTGTTCTGACAGTCCTGGTGCAAAGTCGGGGTTACCCCAAAGCGGGGAAATCAGCGAGTGTTTGGACGTTAGGGCATATTTAAATTTAGAGGCCTCCCAAATCGACAATGAGTTGATCATCGAGGAAAGCGGCCGGTCAGCCCATTTAATGGCTGTTTTAGGTAACCACAGCAGATTGTCTAACTCCAATGGGAAGCAAACCGATGTCTCCAGATCCACCCATCTTTTCAATGCTGGTTTGATCTGCCATTGTGTGAGTTGACACAATTGCGCCGCTTTGTAATAAGATACCAGGCAAGGTACCGCTAGTCCCCCTGTCCGAATTGTCTTTCTCATAATTGTCTTGTTTACTCTCGGCTTTTTTCCTCCCCATACAAATTTGGAGATTTCAGACTGGAGTGAGAGTATTTCCTTCAGTCTCAGTGGCACTGGCAGAGTCTGAAAGAGGTATAGGATACGGGGGACGAGATTCATCTTTACGCTATGTATCCTACCAATCCAGGAGATCCTATATGGCATCCACTTTCTCAGATCCTCTTTTAGCGTTCAAATCAGTTTGGGATAATTTGTTTCGTAGAGGCCTTTATAGGTTTTAGTGATATCAACTCCTAGGTATTTAATGTGTTTTGGTTGCCAATTGAAATTGAAGTTCAGACTCAGTAGTTTTTCTGTTTCCTTTTGGAGGCTGATATTCAAAGCCTCTGATTTGGTTTGATTAATTTTAAAGCCAGATATCCTATTAAATTTTTCCAACAGGTCAAATAGGTTCGGCAGAGAGGTAAGGGGTTTGGAGACCATCAATAAGATGTCATCAGCATACAGGGCAACCTTGTGGGATTTCAAGTCTATATTAATCCCTGAGATATCCGGGTTGTTGCGGATCTGCGCTGCTAGTGGTTCCATACACAGGGCGAATAAAAGGGGAGATAATGGGCAACCCTGACGTGTACTACTTTCAATTTGAAATGTGTTTGATGGGAATCCCTGGTGTATGACCCTAGCAGCAGGGCCAGAGTATAACGCCATTAAAGCGCCACTCACCTTGTCCCCAAAGCCAAATGCCCCAAGCTTTTTTTGTATGTAAGGCCAGTCAATCCTGTCAAAAGCTTTTTCTGCATCCAGACTCAACATCATAGCTGGTATTTTCTTATTTTTTTTCAACTTTAAATTTTTATTGGAAAGTACAAATACAGCCAATGATTCACAGCCCATTATTACATTTCCAGTTTTGTCAAACACATATAGTGACACCTTGAAGACATATCCACTTAACACTTTACAAACAAGACCAGAAAAAGTAGACAAGGGGACAGGGATAGAGGCTAGGGAAGGGGGGTGCGGGGAGGGAGGTGGTAGGTTGCCATGCTCTGGAGTAGGTATGTAGGTATCTCTTGTTAATTTTTTTTTAGGTATTCACTAAGGAATTTAACTGGGACAGGTACTTCTGGGGTTTCTCTCTTTCAATTGTTTTTCCCAATTCTATAACTACAGGGAGGTCTGCTAGTTGTGCGTCGCTAAGTCATGTTGTCTAATCTGTCCTTAAAAGGAGAACTCACCTATTTTTATTAGTGCAAGATTGAGGAGGCCTCCACTTCTGGGATGTCTACCTGGGTCAACCATGGGTCCCAGACTTTTAGAAAATTTGTGCCGGAGTCATTAACTAAACTCGTTAATTGTTCCATCCGGCAGACATGCCAAATTCTATTTTTGATCTTAGGGATAATTGGTATCTCCTGCTGTTTCCATAATGCTGCGATCTCACATCTTGTGGCAGTAGCAAAATGCGCGATTAATTTATGCGACGCATTTGACAGACCCTGGATCCGCCTGCCCAATAGGAACAGCCACGGGTCCAGGGGGATCTCCAAATCGAGAATCCGCTGAATCCAATCTCTGATTTGTTCCCAAATAGGGGCCACCTTAGTGCAAGACCACAGCATATGTCGGAGGTCTGCTGCTTCCCCACACTGTTTAGGGCAGAGAGGGGAGTAGCCTTTTACAAATTTCGCTAAGCGCGTCGGAGTGTAATACCACCTCATAAGGACTTTATATGCGTTCTCCTTTAATGTGGTGCAGATTGAGCTTTTTGCCGCCGCCTGAATAATAATCATAACGGGACATGATGATGAAGATTGAGGGACCCTCCGGGTATCCTCCCTCTGCCCGCTGCACACGGCCTGCCCAGCTACCACCCGTGGGATCCCCGGGGGGCGACGGGGATCAGGTCATCAATCTGGCCCCTCCCACACCTCTGAGTCCAGTCGTCTCTCCCTTTGCAGTCCCCGGTCGTTCCCTCCTCCCGGCCACGCGCCTCCGTCTTCCCCGTGAAGGCCGCCGCCCCTCTGTGGAGGGTGTAATCCTCCTGTTGCCGCGGTGGAGGAATAATGGTTCCGTGTGCGTCAGACCGGAAGTTCCGCTGTCCCAGAGGTCACCGGGACAGGCGGAAGTCACATGGGCCATGGCATAGTGGTGACGCGGAGCCTTCTTCAATCTTACGATGCCGCCTCCGCTGCCTTCGCGCTCTTTTCCTGGATTCCCGCCAAACGCTGCCGAGGATGGTCGTCTACTTCCAATGCGGCCTGCAATGTTCGAGGACAACCACCAGGGGGAGACGGAGAGAGAAGAAAAAAGGTACAGGCAAGGGAACCCGGCAGCCATTTATTCTGTGGGGGGGGAAATAGGGCACTTTGCCTTTAAATGTTTAATTGGACACGGCTGCTGCGGGGAGACACGGCTCTTCACTGATCAGCAGCTACCGAAGTCCCCACTCTCTGCCTGGATGCCTCCAGCACTGGATCGGGCTCCGGATTAAGGTGAGGAGGTTGGGAGGGACCGGGGCTAGGCGCTCTCTGCAACAGTCCCAGCTTCTTTAGAAATGCGTCGCCATCTTCCACCTTCCTAAGCGTGTTTGCGACCCCGTTTTTTACCACGAGCAAGGCAAACGGGAACAGCCACCGGTAGCGGGTCCCCTTCTCTTGCAATATCTTTGTTACAGGGCCTAGACTCCTGCGTCTGGCAAGGGTAGCTGGCGACAGATCTTGGAAGACCTGAAGCCTGAATCCCTCGAACTCCAGGGATCTCGCCTCCCTCGCCATCTGGCAGACAGCATCTTTGATGCGGTAATAGTGGAAACTCACTATTATGTCTCGAGGGGGGTCTCCCGCTTGCGGTTTTGAACAGAGTGCTCAGTGGCAGCGGTCTAAGTGTAAGTCCTGCTCAGATTTATCTGGGAGCAAATGCTCCAGCCATTTTTGCACAAAGTCCTCGTGGTCAGTGATAGTTTCTGGGATCCCCCTTATGCGAACATTGTTCCTGCGGTCCCGGTTTTCTGAATCCTCCTGCTTGTCTGCTATCTCGCAGACCTTCTCTGCCAGTTGGGAGACTGTTTTGTTAGTTTGTACTATGGCCCTCGTGTTGGTATCCATTTTTGTCTCAAGGGTCCCGGTCCGTTCGCCCACCGCGTCCAGGTCTCTCCGCAGGTTCCAGAGTTCTTTGCGGAAAAAGTTCTTCATTTCCCCGCAGAATTCTCGTAGATTCTTTCTCCTGACCAGTTCCTGGTCATCTGCCAGTGGGGCTAGTGTCTCGCTGTCGGACTCTGAATGCATAGTCGGTGTGGGTGTATGCGTATGCATGTGTGTGTGTGTGTGTGTGTGTGCGCATGTGTGTGTGTGTGTGTCTGTATGCGTGTGTATGCATGTGTGTGTGTATGCATGCGTGTGTGTGAATATATTTATCAAAGTTGCACAATGTTAATAAATAATTTATTCTCACAACATGTCTTTTTTTTAATTTTTAAAATATTATATAACACACACACACACACACACACACACACACACACACACACACACACACACACACACACACACACACACACACACACACACACACACACACACACACACACACACACACACGTTCCCCAGTGACACACAAACACTGACAGCTACCAAGTGACACACACACAGTGATACCCGCCTCCCAAGCGCTTGCTGTCTCCTCTGTCAGGACAGCAAAAAACTTCATTCCCACGTGACTTCAATTTCGAAGCAGCACTGCCACCCTGTGGAGTAACTATCAACTTCAGACATTTCTACTGGAGGATTTGTGTTTGCTGAACTTGTTTCCCCGGTCTGCATTTCTTCCACGTGTCACCTCATGCAGGGTAAATTAGAAATAAAAGCAAATTAATAAAACAGGGATATTTATTCAAAAAAATACTGATGAATGTAGTTGATCATACACATCTAAATATTACAAATGAATTACATTTACAGACATATAGATGCAGACACAATATAATTAAATACATGAAATAGATGGCACACAAATGTGTTCGTGTGAGTTGGGCAATACTAGGCAAAGCAAATGTGATCACTGTTTTAATGAGATAAACTTCCAACCAATCCCATTACCACGCGGCCTTTTTTTATAAACAGTAACGGCTTTCACTGAGCCAATCAGACTAAAGACTTTTTCAGCCAATCAAAATCAAGGAACGTCTTCCAGTGCAATTCACTTTCTCCCCTCATGGGGTGTCTGTGGTTTTCACTCAGGTCCGCTCATACTGCATATAAGCAGCAGCTTTACCGCAATTACCTCATTCGCTTCTTGTTTTGACACTTTGCAGAATGACTGGTCGCGGCAAAGGAGGAAAAGGGCTCGGGAAAGGAGGTGCCAAGAGGCACAGGAAGGTTCTTCGTGACAACATCCAAGGCATAACCAAGCCAGCTATCCGCCGCCTGGCTCGCAGAGGAGGAGTGAAGCGCATCTCCGGTCTCATCTATGAAGAGACCCGTGGGGTGCTCAAGGTTTTCCTGGAGAATGTGATCCGGGACGCGGTCACCTACACCGAGCACGCTAAGAGGAAGACAGTCACCGCTATGGACGTGGTGTATGCTCTCAAGCGCCAGGGCCGCACTCTATGGATTCGGAGGCTAAACGGTGACACTTCTTACCAGCTGATGATACGGAATTCACATTCATTTAACCCAAAGGCTCTTTTAAGGGCCACCCACATTCTCCTGTATAGAGCTCTGGTTACACCGCCATCTTATTCTTACCCGTTTTCATGTTGCTGTCTCTGACGGGACTGAATATTTCATATTGGTAACGGGTTAGAGAAATACAATTCACCACTTAACCCCCCCACAGTATGTGACAGCATTTTGTTACAGCGCTTTATGTACGATTCTTTTCTATGAGTTGACATGTACACTCGTGAGTTATATAAACTTTGCTATACTCCCTTCATGCTATTAACTGCTCATTCATAAAGCAAACTACAAATATTGGTTTCACTTTTTGATATAACTTCTCTGAATTAGAAGTGCCTGCACTTGACATAGATTTAAATACGTGATTGTAATTGCTCGATCCATATACACATTTTTTTTCATTACACATTGGTACAATCTGCAAAAGAAAATGTATCTGATAAATGCCTTATCTGTATTGATTTTAACCGCTATGAAAACAATTACATTTTTATAGACTTGCATAAAACAATGACAATGTTTGAGCATTCATTCATTATTATTTTGCTGTCTTTTCTGCTCTTAAAACAGAATCCCCAATGCAAATGTTTCATAAAATAGTCATTCCTTTTATATTCCATTAATTAGCCCATATATTGGGCATCATGTATCAGCTTTTGATGAGAAATAACAAAAAAAAGCTGTGTGTGCTGTGCACGCGCATAGTAAGTGAAACTTCTTTGACTTTTGTCACAGAAATTGTATTTGTGTTGGTGATGTTTTAATTAAAAATCAAAATACAAGTTCATTGACAAAACGCAAATAAATTTGACAGAATGCGCGTGCTCGGCACACATCCCCTGTATTAGCTATTTGCACTGATTGTTCGCGTGTGACCGAGTGTGCGCGCGTGTGAACGAGAGTGCGCGCGTGTGACCGAGTGTGCGCGCGTGTGACCGAGTGTGCGCGCGTGTGACCGAGTGTGCGCGCGTGTGACCGAGTGTGCGCGCGTGTGACCGAGTGTGCGCGCGTGTGACCGAGTGTGCGCGCGTGTGACCGAGCGTGCGACTGTGACTGAGTGTGACCTTACATATCCCCTTGCACATCACCCCTCCTGCACATCACCCCTCCTGCACCTTGCATATCCCCCTGCACATCACCCCCCCCTCCACATCACCCCTCCTCCACATCACCCCTCCTCCACATCACCCCTCCTGCACATCACCCCTCCTGCACCTTGCATATCCCCCTGCACATCACCCCCCCCTCCACATCACCCCCCCCTCCACATCACCCCTCCTCCACATCACCCCTCCTCCACATCACCCCTCCTGCACATCACCCTCCTTCACCTTATATATCCCCTTGCACATCACACATCCCCCCTGCACATCACATATCCCCCCCCTGCACATCACCCCCCCCCTGCACCTTACATCACCCCCCCTGCACCTTACATCCTCCCCTGCACCACCTCACCTCACATCACCTCCCCTCACTCCTGCACATCAGATCACGGAGGCAGAGCAGAACGCCGGCCTCCTCCTGCTCTGCTCCGTGAGGCTAATCAGGCCCTGCTCCCTCAGTCAGCGGGAGGGCGTGGCTTGAGCGCGAGTGCCTGTACGCGAGTGAGCCCAGCGGGGGGAGCTCTGTCTGAGTCTCCCGCCCGGCGGCAGGGGAGTCTCCCGCCCGGCGGCAGGGGAGTCTCCCGCCCGGCGGCAGGGGAGTCTCCCGCCCGGCGGCAGGGGAGTCTCCCGCCCGGCGGCAGGGGAGTGTCCAGCCCGGCGGCAGAGGAGTCGTCCAGCCCGGCGGCAGAGGAGTCTCCCGCCCGGCGGCAGAGGAGTCTCCCGCCCGGTGGCAGAGGAGTCTCCAGCCCGTGTATCCTGTGGCAGCAAGCCCACCTGCGGAGGTATGTGTATGTATTTATGTGTGTTTGTTTGTGTCAGTGTGTTTGAGTGTGTTTGCTCCGGGGGCAGGGGGACTTGCAGGGTGCCGCTCAGTTCAAGCAGTAGATGCTGCCCCCATCACCGTGCAGCGGAAGCACTCGCCCCCGATGGAGTACAGAGCTACTACTGTCATTTGAGCTTGGCGTGCGGCTGGGACAGAGAGCGGGCCTGGTCCCAGGAGCCAGTCGGGTTGTAGCAGGAGAGCTGGATGCCCCGGATGCCGCCCGTGCCCATCTCCAACTGGGGGAAATTGCTGCCGGCCTTAGGAGCGGCGCCGGTGGCTATCGCCGCCGCCGCCGCATATGTCTGCGGCCGTGTGGGGGGAGCGAGGGCCATTAGGAGCGGCGCCGGCGGCTATCGCCGCCGCCGCCGCTTCTGATTTTTTGAGCGGTTGGGATGTCAGTGTTGGGGTCGGGCTGAGCCAGAACACAGCCCGGCCTCAACTGCCAGCACTGACGTCACATCCGTTTCATTTCTGTCTCCACAATCCATTTTTGCCCCAGTTCGAATGAGGTGCCACTAAGGAAGTTTCACTTCAAAAAATGCAATCGGATTTTCTTTAGCACTTTCTGTGGCTTTTATGATTCTTTGACACAACTGTAAATCTAATACATATTGATCACGTTTTTTGGTTTTATGATCATAAATACAACCCCGCATTTCATGTGTAAAACACTCGGTTTGGGGATCTCGGAACAATTATACAGAGAAGGTAAAAAGGCGCCAAAGCTTTAATATCTGTCATTCAAACAAAGACCACACGGTGGCAGTATTGTTTTGGAAATGACCTGGTTTCTGGAGACCTGGATTTTTCACAATGATCTGAATCAAAGTTTCACCTCCAGATATTTGTGTTAAATACGTTTTGCGGATTCCCTTTAATATAATTAGTGAATTAAGTTGAAAATCAACAGGACTCTAGCATCACTTCTTAAATCGCACAAATATGTGACTGATGTGGGGGCTGAAACTGCCAAAGATGCCACATTTCCCACACAATCTATACAGGGAAAACACAGCAGCACCAAAATAAAGGCAGCAAAACACACACACGTGTGTAACTCACATTAGCATGAAACACTTGGGGTCTTCCTTACTTTTGTGAACAATGTTACTAAATCAATCTGTTCTATTAATTCAATGATCCTTTGTTTTTTTTATTTCAGTCACACTTTATCTCAAAGATTATCCCGGAGACCAGAACGTAACCCCGGGATCAAGGCTCCAGAACGGACAAAGCGTTTCAATAAAGAGAATTTATTCTGTCCGTATCCAGCACAGCACAAACTCACAAACCCCTTACACTCCCCAAAACAGGGAATACAGGGGATTCTAGGTGCCAGGCGCCACTTCCAAGGCTCCCCAGGGTTTGCTCCCACTCCTGTGGGGTTTGAGACTGCAGAGCTTTCAAACCTGTTTGCTTTCTGAGACTCTGTCCCGCAGCACGGAACCGTTTTCACATCTCCCGCTGGATGAAGCTGCCAGCGACGTGTGAAGGTGTCTCTGGCGCAGCCTTGGGGCGCAGCGCTTAGTTCCCTGCACGCTGGGATCACACTGACCCTGAGCGCTGCTGGGTTCCCCTTACATACAGTCCCCGCTGCTATAGGAAATCGCTGTAGATGGAGCCGCGACCATCATGTGTGGATACTGCATGGGAGACAGGACGTGAGGTCACATCTGCATTGGCCAATCACGGCTGGGCGCGGGGTGGGTGAGAGTTAAAGGGCTTTTGGGGAAATATGAACGTCCCTGTGGGAGCAGCGCCTGTCAGTGTGAGCGGCGCCTGTCAGTGGGAGCGGCGCCTGTCAGTGGGAGCGGCGCCTGTCAGTGGGAGCGGCGCCTGTCAGCGGGAGCGGCGCCTGTCAGCGGGAGCGGCGCCTGTCAGCGGGAGCGGCGCCTGTCAGCGGGAGCGGCGCCTGTCAGCGGGAGCGGCGCCAGTCAGCGGGAGCGGCGCCTGTCAGCGGGAGCGGCGCCTGTCAGCGGGAGCGGCGCCTGTCAGCGGGAGCGGCGCCTGTCAGCGGGAGCGGCGCCTGTCAGCGGGAGCGGCGCCTGTCAGCGGGAGCAGCGCCTGTCAGCGGGAGCAGCGCCTGTCAGTGGGATCCTGGCAGCGGCTTCCCGGCCATCAGGAATATCTCCCATGAGCATCGGCGATATCTCGGGATACAGCGCGATGCTGCACTTTTAGGGTGTTTGCCCGTCAGCCCGATCTCTTCCCCAGCCACTCTCCCTTTGTTCCTGCCCCTCTCCTCCCCCTCCACTCCAAGCAATAGCAGTTCTCCGGACATGTGGGCTGCTCAGTGGGATTCTCACCCAATGTACAGAGACCTTGGCTATGCTTTATATATGCACACACAGTGTATACTTTGGTACAGTTTACAACACGAGAGTAAAGAATTACAGTTACAGGGTATGGAAGGGGTTGCATGGCACATTAAACTGGGGCAGCTCCAGGGTCTGGTGACCAGATGAGCCCAAGGAAAGGACAGGTAGGTGGGAGGGACGGGGTCCAGAATAATACAGGTTAAGCCTGGTCCCAGGGGTGTGTACTGAGGCCTGGGGAACTGTGATTGGTTCCACACACATCAGGCACTCTGATGGGTCACCACCCTATCTCCATGATTTGCTATGGAGACAGGAATCTAGAAACGGGGTGGCAGATATCAATTCCACAGATCTTTTCTGGACTGGCATGGAGATGGACTAAATGGTATTCTCTGATGTCATGTCAGAGACACCCAAGACAAGGCTGTGTGCTTTTCTGAAGCAGAAGATTTAAACTTGCCTGCTTGCAACTTGTTTTCAGCACTGCCGGAATTCCTGATCCTCTACAGAGTGGAAGCTGCTCCGGGTAAGCCATTTCTGTGGCACTGGGCACCTAGGACTGCTAGGATTCCCCCTGTATTCCCTGGTTGGTGCGAGTATAGCTCTGTTAGGAGATTCTGTGCTGTGTCTGATGGCTACTGCTGAAATAAACACCTCTTTATTTGATCGCTGTGTCCTGTCTGGCACGTGATCCAGTGAAAGAGTCCTGGTCTGCTGTGGCAACTATTGTTAGTAAGCAATATGTAACGAGAACTATGCTCCCCTCCTTACTATCCGGCGTGACCTGTTTCATATATTGTTCTCATTCTTGCTCGCCCAATGCTCAGAACACATTGTTCCCTCCCTCAGTGCCTTGTTTTGATTGTCCACTTCTCAAGTGTTTCAAGACTTACCTAATTCTTGTTGTAATAGTTTGTGGGTTGCTCCCTTCCCCCGTGGTCCCACTCTCTATTATTTCCCGCCTCTACTTCCATGGCATTCCCAGTGCTTGGTTTCAAGTACTAAGCAATGTAGTGTCCCTCAATTATTCCTAATCTATTGTAGTGACGAGATTGGCCCCTTCCCCTTTGTTTCCTAATTAGATTGTTCCCTTTCAAAGTGTTAATAATCCATTGTTCCCCAGTGATTTCCTAATTCATTGTTCCCATCCACAATGCTTCCAAATTCTGATTGTCCCCTTCCCAGTGCTCTCAAAATTTACAACTCCTCTCGCAAATACTAACACATGACTGTCCTTATTAAAATGATTCTCCCATTAACTGTACCTGTAAAACCCTACATAGATTGCTCCATTATTAACTGACACCTCCATTAATTATCCCCACTAAAATTACCACTAACCCTTGATGAACTACCACTGTTCAACCCAACCTCACAAACCATAATCAGTCCATCACCAATTATCCTCTCCTCCGCCTCATCCTATCACAGCCTCACATAATAAAGGGGAAGCTCGGCTCGCTGCCCCAAAACTGTTTGTAATTTCTGCCTCTGTGAGACTCGTTTGGCCTGTTTATAATGTATTGAGTGGTAACTTCTTCCAGAAAAGAGCTAATCACTGTGTGATCCCGGGGGATGTGTAAAGGTTCTGGTCTCCTGTGACAGGCTTTTTATCTGGTGGATAGTAATGGACATCACTTGGCCCAGTTCTGAATCTCTTGCGGGACTTTCATTTCTGAGTAGTTCGTGATTTCAAGACCGCAGGACCGATAGTTCCACACATAATGAGCATAGTCCAGTGCACCTCTCACCGGAGTTCTATTGTGCCCAGTTCAGGGCTCTGGACAAAAGAGGCGGGGCACCTACATGGAGTTCAACTCCTGGCTAGACCTTCACAGCCCTCGGTGGGTAGCCAGATGCAGAGTCACCTCGCTCCTAGACAGGATGGACATCGTCATCCGTGAACAGTTTTTTACCCAAATGTGTACTGGAGGTGCGGGAGTGGTCATAGAGCATAAGCCGAGAATGCACCAGACGACCGCCATGATGGCAGATGAATTTGTGACCATGCGGCCACAGTGGGTCCTGACCCCCGATCCAGTGCCAGCGACAACACCACCTAACGTAGCTGACCCTCCCAAGGCCACTAAGCTGGGATGGAACAAGTGGAGTGCCGGAGGTGCTGCAGCCAAAGCCTGCAGAGTTTGCCAAAAAAGCGCCGGTGCCCATCTGCGGGTGGACTGCCCCAACCCACCCTGCTCCAGTAACCCCAATATGGGGCAATGCTCACAAGCAGCGAGACCAATCCCCTGCGTGAGATTGGCCACAAAAGCATAGCAAGTGGAGGCCATGCAGAATGTGTAGTAGCAGACCTAGCAGCAGCAGTCAACGATGCAGAAGTGGATCTGGAGGGACATGGAATCGCAGCCATCGGGCTGGAATCCAATGATGTCCGCCAACAATATTTGTGCCCGGTTACCAGAGGCCATCTCCGGGTGGCCGGCCTGATGGACACTGGTGTTACGTTAATCTGGTGCAACCTGATATGGTCAGCCCAGAGAAACTTCTCCAAGGCACGGGGATGCCGGTGAGAATGCTGGACAGAGCCCCCATGTTATTGCAAGTTGCCCGGGTGTTACTTGATCAGGGCACTAGTAGAGGAGTCTGGGATGTCACAGTGTAACCCGGCTTGGACACCAACATCCTGCTGGGCAATGACTTGGGGCACTTTATTTGCTCCTACTCTGAGGAGAATGCACCAGTGGCTGCGGTCACCCCGAGCAAAAGTCAGGCAGTTGCCCAGGTGGAAGTGCCTTTGGCATTGCCGCACACCACCCCAATTATCTCTCCCCAGCTTTTGGAGCCAAAGAGAGCTGAAGTCCCGGTGGACACCAAGCAGGTAAGCAGGCACAAGCCAGACATTTGTCCCAAACCCTGTCCCAACATTTCCCCTGACTGTTTGACAGAGCCAACCTACCAGAACTGAGCTAGGAGTTCATGGACATTGTGTGATTGGACCCCAAACTGGAGGGCATGATACTTCGGGCGACCGAGTCTGACTCCAAGGGTGTGTCCCATCGGTTCCTTTGGCACCATAGTGTCTCATAACAGAATCCAAGAGTGCTCTGGTCAGATCAGGGACATGAAGGCGACAGATAGTTGTTACTCATGAATATAGGGCACAGTTGATGCAGATATCCCATGTGATCCTGCTGGTAGGGGCATCAGATAGTCACTCATACTAGAGCCCGGCTACTACAGACTTTCTACTCACCGGCGTCATGACAGGAGGTATTGGTGTTCTGCCATAACTGTAATCCCTGCCACCTAGTGGGCAAATCGAGTGACCACACAAAGGCTCCCCTGAGACCGCTACCGGTGATCGGTGAGTCCTTCCAGCGTGTAGCTGTAAATATAGTGGATCCGCACATGATCCCAGTTGCTCTGTCCTTGATTGAAGCACGTAAATTGGCAGAGTCTTTGATTGAGATATTCACTAGGGTAGGTTTCCCAAGTGAGATCCTGGCTGATCCGGGGGCACAGTGCATGTCCGAACTGCTCCAATGTCTCTTGGCAATGTGCGAGGTCAAATCTCTCTGTAAAACCCCCTACCATCCCCAAACGAATGGATTATGTGAGCGGTTCAATGGGACCTTAATGTCAATGTTGCAAACATTTGTGGAAGCTGAAAGGGTGAGACTGACAAGGTCACTTACATCACCTGCTATTCGCGTATCTAGAGGTGCCTAAGGAATTTACCATCGGTTCCCCCTTCAAGCTCCTCTATGGGTGCCATGTCCGAGGACCACTCAATCTGTTTCATAAGGGCTGGGAGGGGGAGATACTGATGCTTTGGTGCTACATTACGTGGTGGGGCTCAGGGACCAGATAGAGGAACACATGGGGTTGGCACAGGCTAAACTTGAGGCAGCTCAGATCAGGCAATAGCGCTGGTATGATAGGAGTTTCCGTAGTAGAGAATTAATCCCAGGGCAGCAGGTGCTTGTTCTGAAGCCCACTTGGCAGAACAAGCTACTTGCCGCCTGGGCGGGCCCGTACACGGTTCACCGGCGGGTGCATGAGTGTAATTATGTGGTAAACCAGGATCCAGAGGCAGGTAGGCACAGAACATACCATATCAATATGCTAAAGGAGTATCACAAGAGCGGGCCAGAGGTGTTTGCTATTTGTAGCCCGCTGCTGGGGGATCCGGCAAGCCAGGCTCTGCCCGATCTCCTGGGAGAAACCCGGCAGGGAGGCTTAGTGGAGCAGGTGGAGATGGGTCCCCAACTCGCGGTTCCCAAGCTGGTGCGAGAGATGCTAGAGCAGTACCAGGTCATGTTTACAGATAATCAGGGCATTACCCATCTAACCGATCACCCGGTCAACACCGGGGATCATTGGCCACTCCTCAAGAAGCGTAATGGATCTCTGCGGAGGTAAAGTGGAGCATTAAGGGGGAGGTTGAGGAGATGATGGCATTAGGGGTAATTTCTCGTGCTCAGTGTCCTTGGGCTTCACCGGTATTTGTGGTGCCAAGGAGGGTGGGACCACTTGGTTCTGTCTAAAATAAAGTCAGCTTAATACTCAGACCGTGGCAAATGCCTATCCTTTGTCCCACATGGATGAGCTCTTAGATGAGCTCATCGGGGCCAGGTATCTGGCCACCATGAATCTGTACAGATTCCATTGACCCAGCAGGCGTAGGAAAGGTCGGCTTTCAACATCCTTGGCTTGTAAGAATTTTTGGTCATGTCATTTGTGATGAAGAAAACGCCGGCCACGTTCTAGCGCCTTGTCAACCGGTTGCTGGAAGGGATTAAGGGCTATGTTATTGCTTATCTGGACGAGTTAGCCATTTGTATTAATGACTGGGACACTCATCTGGTTAATGTAGCAGCAGTCCTAGATAGGATCAGGGAGGCTGGCCTGACACTAAAGCCATCCAAGTGCCAAGTCGGCATGGCGGGGGTATTGTACCGCAGCTACCGGGTAGGCCGGGGACATCTCAAGCCTGAGCCCACGAAAGTTGTGTCAATAGTGGACTGGCCGGTCCCCCACACTATAAAGCAGGTAATCACTTTTATAAGTACCACCTGCTACTATAGAATGTTTTTGCCCCAGTATAGTGCCCTGGCTCAAGCCATGACTGATTTAACAAAGAAGATGCTGTTGGTGCTAGTTACCTGGTCTCCTGAGTGTGGGCAGCGTTACAGGCTTTCAAAGATGCTCTAGCCAGTGCTCTGATCCTGGTGGTCCTCGATAACATCAAGCGATTCTTGGTGCAAAGGACGCGTAGGGTGGATTATTCTCTGGCAGAGACATTTTGGCTTCCTTCTCTGTTAGCCCTTCCACCTCCCTCCGTGGCCTTGGCTGTCTGAGCCCTTAGCACTTGCGTGCGTCCCTCCCCTGTTCCGGCTCACAGCGGTGACGTAATTGACTATCGCGAGAACTCTGGTCTGCGTGACTGTCCCAGTGAGTCCTTCGGCGGCACTGAGTTTGGGCGGCTTCCTACCCAAGAGCTGACCCGCGTTTGAGGACAGTTGTGGCAGCTGGCGGCGTGGAGCCACAGGAGTTGTGCTTCCCAGCGATGCAGAGTCTCTAGGCGGTCGAGCTGTATCATCCTCCCTCCAGGCCCCGGAGTGTTACGTGTGATTGAGCTACAGGCGTATACATATCAGCATTGCTGTAAGTAGGGTCTCAATTTTAGCCCCACTGGATGCCATCACTTCATAAGTGGTTTCTGCCCAACTAGCACATGTTTGTTGTTTTATATTTACTTTTTAATCATTGTATTAAACTGCTGTCTTATTTTGCATACTATATCAGTGATTTGTTGTTTGTATTTAGTTGCACTATGATCTTTTTTTCTTTCTTTTTTTCTCGTTCATGTTGTCGTCTTACATGTTCGTTTGTCTGAGATTACATTGAGGACACTTCCATGGAACTCATCCCAGCCTTTTGAATTGGACTATATTTGGTCAGATTTTTATTTCCTTTAGGCGCCGGTTTATCTGTTTTTACTGTGTTTTCTGGTTTGTGTCACCTATTTTTCCTGGCTGCCTTCACCTCATTATTTAGGGGTGTATTTATATTTATTTGTTGTCTAATTGTCACTAATTTTTGAAGTGAAACTTCCTTAGTGGCACCTCATTCGTGATGGGGCAAAAAAGAATTGTGGAGACAGAAATGAAACGGATGTGACGTCATGTGTTCTGGCTCAGCCCGACCCCAACACTGACATCACACCCGCTCCACAAGTCTGATGCTGCGGCGGCGGCGATAGCCGCCGGCGCCGCTCCTAATCACCCCCCCCCCCGAGCCCCACACCCCCCACACACCGTGACATAGGCGGCGGCGATAGCCGCCGGTCCTAACGGCCGCTGCCATGCCGCGCAGCCTCTCTCCTCCCTACCTCCGCTTTCCTGCGTCCCGCTGACTGAGCGCCGCCGGGGTCGGAGGAGGAGAGGAGCCCAGGGATCATGGAGGGTAACCGCCGCCGCAGCTCCTAACGAGCTCTGCTCCCCCCACCCGCTGACATGCGGTGGCGGCAGCCCTCAAAATTTAATTGGCAGCCGGTGATTCGCTGTCACGTAAGGTGTGTTAAGAGGTATTTAATTCCCCTCATCCGGCACGGGCTCTGTGGTTCTGCCCGCCGTGGAGTACGCTGCTCCGTGGTGGTATAGCTGAGGCCGAGGCTCCACCCCCTGCCCTGTCACTCCTGCTTTGGTAACGGGAGGAGGGGGGTAACGGGACCACGTGTCGCCGGGGGGGGGGCTGGGAGTCCGCAGCTCCGTGTCCGCAGCTCCGCCTGGGGTAGTGAGAGGCGGGAGGAGGGGGGTAACGGGACCACGTGTCACGGGGGGGGCTGGGAGTCCGCAGCTCCGCCTGGGGTAGTGGGAGGGGGGAGGAGGAGGGGTGGGGGGCACAACACAGAGAGACATTCACACAACACAGAGAGAGAGAGACACACACTGACTGACACACACACACACACACACACACACACACAGACTGACACTGACTGACACACACACACTGACTGACACACTCACACACTGACTCACACTCACACACTGACTCACACTCACACAATCACACACTCACACACTGACTCACACACGCGCACACACACACTGACTGACACAAGCGCACACACACTGACTGACACACGCTGATTGAAACACGCACACACACACTGACTGACACACGCGCACACACACACTGACTGACACACGTGCACACACCGACTGACTGACACATGCGCACACACACACTGACTGACACACGCGCACACACACTGACTGACACACGTGCACACACACACACTGACTGACACGCACACACACACTGACTGACACACGTGCACACACACACACTGACTGACACGCACACACACACTGAGTGACACACACGCAAATACATACTCACTGACTGACACATACACTGACTGACACATGTGTGCCGAGCACGCGCGTTATAAGTCAATTTCTGCGACAAAAGTCAAAGAAGTTTCACTTACTATGCGCGTGCACAGCACACACAGCTTTTTTTTAATTTTCATTGCATTAGCGCTGTTCCCACTGCCCTTCCCCTTAGGCTTTCAAAGATGCTCTAGCCAGTGCTCTGATCCTGGTTGTCCTCGATAACATCAAGCGATTCTTGGTGCAAACCAATGCTTCAACTTATGGCATCAGTGCTGTGCTAAGCCAGGTAGGTGAGGATTGCAGCAAGGATATGTTCACCTACCTAAGCTGCAAGCTGTTGCCTTGGGAGGTCACCTATGCCACAATCGAGAAAGAGAGTCTCAACAATATGTGGGTTCTCAAGAAATTATAGGTCATGTTTACGGGAAGCCTTTCACTGTGATCACTGATCGCAACCCCCTTAGCTTGTTGCAGCGGGTGTAAGGTGAAAATGGGAAGTTGGTGTGACCTCCAGGAGTTTAATTTTACCATTCAACACAAAAAAGTGCAATGAGCACAGCAACGCCAATAGTCATTCCCAGCATGATTATCCCAGCCCCGATAAACGGACTTCCAGGGTCTTCAGCCTTGGAGAGACACCTGATGGGGTAGCTTTCCCAGAGACTTCATCTTAAAGGGGGATATTTGATGGTATGGGGTAGCCAACCTCACATAATAAAGATGAAGCCCGGCTGGATACCCCAAAACTGTGTGTAATAGCCACCTCGGTGAGGCTCGTTTGGCCTGTGTATAATGTATTTTGTGTAACCTCTTCCAGAAAAGAGCTAATCACTGTGTAATCTCTAGAAGGGGGAAAACGGTAGGAATTGGGAACAGGGATTGTATCGGTAAAAAAAAAGCACTTTTGTGCCTTGTAGTAGTACAGTATGTTCCCCATACATTTAGTAAGGCAGCCAGCACTGCCTTTTGTTTTGCTAGCATTTCGGAGAAAAGCTGCTTTGTGACGGAGGCTGGGGTCGGTGTGAGTATGAGGACAATGGTGAGCAGGGAAGGGATGGTAATCAGGTCCGGAGAACTGGTTCTCATTGGTGCAAATACTTTTTTCACCTAAAAGGCTGAGGTGCCTACCCAGCGGGATGTACGGGGCTGGCTAGTTCAACCGTTGCCGGGTCTGAGTCCCATAGGCACAATTTCCATTGGCTATTTCAAATTTCCCACTCGCTAGACCCTCCCTACTCGAGGGGCGGTCAAGAGTGACTAAGCCGGCCCCCTCCTCTGATTTGTACAGCCGGACAAGACAACGTCCTCCGATAGGCTGGTTGCCCCTACTCCATGAAAAGTATAGGAGCCCGAGAGCTATGTAAGGGGAGAAGCCGATCAGAGTACCAGACAAGTTTTGAAGCTGATCGGACAGGCGACTGGCGGGATTTTAAATAGTGCTATTGGGACAATAGCACCGAGAAGGAGCTGTACAGGGCAAATCTACTGAAGCAGTGACCTGCACCTAGTTGAGGCTAGATTCTTCTCCCTCAGAACCCAGTTGGAGAAGTGTGTTAAAAATTCTGGTCTCCCGTGACAGGCTTCTTCCCCAAGCTGCGTGGGAAAGATATGGAAGCCTATCAAGCAATGGTTTGGGAGGATGCTGGTGACTACCAGGTGGTAAAAGCACTGCTCTGGTCTCAGTATGAGATCACGCCCGAGACTTACTGGACCCAGTTTCATGCCATGCACAAGGGGTCCACGGATTTGCACACTGACTCTGTGGCCCGGTCAGCCCTTCATGCAAAGAGGTGAGTAACTGTGTGTTCAGTGAGTACATTCAATGTATTCCTTAACTTAATCGTGAAGGAGCAATTTGTACTCAAACATTTCCCGGAGATGAGTGAATGCATTATGGATGGCAAACCATCAATGGCTCAGCAAACTGCCAAGATTACGGATGAGTTCATGGCGGCTCGACTCCTATTCTGGCAACAACCCCAACCGATTGTTCCAGTGCCTGGCCACCAACCTCCTCGGCACACATAAACCCCAAGGTCCGATGCATCTTTGTGGAGCTGCCCAGTGCCCCCTAGTTCCAGAACCCGAACACCAAGTTTACCCATAAGTGGCAATGCTTTGGTTTCAACAGGGCGTGCCACCTGAGGGTGGTTTTCCCCACTGCACTTTGAACCGATCCACCTGCAATGGGACCCACAACCCAGCTCCTCATATAAACGCCAGGGTAAGTCACATTCCCATGCTCAAGCAATAGCAGGTGACCCACCATATCACCCAGGCAACCCAGGTCCCAGTCTCCGAGGCTGCCGAGATTGCTGCCTGTGCTGCAACACAAAGAGGAGCCACCATTGGGCTAGAGCAGATCATTGTGCGGTTGAAATATTTGTGCCCTTATACCATCAGCACTATGATGGTGGCCAGCCAGTTGGACTCTGGCACGGTCATCACTCTTGTCCAACCTGATATGTTTGGGCCAGAGCATCTGCCACCTGTCCGATGGTGCCCCTAAGTCCCTGCAGGTGGCCTGTGTTTTCATCGCTTAGGGCATGGCCCAGAGCATCCGTAATGGCAGAGACCTCCCAGGCCATAACACCAACATGTTGTTGGGAACTGATTAGGACAATTTTATGTGCCACTAATAGGGGTAGAGTGTGTCCATCGAGTGTGCCCTATTGTGGGAGCGAAACATGTTAGTGTGTTTCTCTGGTTGCCAATAACTATGTTTTTACCACACCCTCTTCACCTGTTCCTGCTCGTGGTGCAACGCTATCTTTGGCTATTTGCCAATTTTATTTCCCATTGTGGCTGTGACCTGCTGTCAGACTTGAGACCTTGCCACCTCTGACACTATGTTTGTTGAGGGTCCCAAGAATGAAACCATCACTCCCCAAACATTGGAGTTCATCCCTTGGATGTCCTGGAGGAGACCAGTAAAGTAAGCTGGGTGTAACCTGACCAAACTGACAACCCTATCCCTGCCAGTATGACTAGGGCCAAGGAGCCAGAGCACAGTCGGCAGTTCCGCAATACCTTGCTGTCAGATCAGAGCTTAGACGGCATGTGGCAGCACGCTGCCAAACCGGTCATTGAGTCCAGATCCGATTGGCTTGTTAGTGCCGCCAGCTCCCATACAGGGAACAGAGCCCAGGGACTCCGGACTGACCATGGACGGGGGTATTAAAACATTTAATAAGTGATGTGTTGGGGATCAGAATAAACTGGTGCACGCTTTGTAGAGAGTATTTTCATTGCTGCCACATTTAGCTACAACTGATTGTGTGTTAAGTGCACAATTTTTTTTTCTATAATAAACAGGGACCTGAGACTCTGGTAAATAATTAGGAGTCAGCGCTCCTCCCCACTCCTAACAATGGCTGGGGCACTTCCCCACCCACATTCCTGATAGCAGGACCCTATCTCTGTGTGTGCAGGCTCGCTGAGTGATTACCAGCCCTGCACACATGGGCAGAAAAACATACTCATTCTAATCAGGTAGGTACATAAACCCAATCACATTATTCTCTGGGATACTGGGTTATCCCCCTGAGGATCCCTTAAGATAGGTAGGGACAATGGGTTAACCTTTATTAATATGATCCCCATTGGCCCATCTTTTAATCATTGTCTTATAATCGGAAATTAGCAATTACACCAGACAGAATAAGGCACAGGGGAGAGGAATATACACTGGCGATAATTGTGCTATGCTAAAACAATGATGTGGTAAATTATGGTACAATGCACAGTTATGAAAAGTTTGAGCTATCATTACATATCCTTATAGGAAATGTAGGATTATGTTGCAAAGTTACCACACTTCTTCATGCCTCAGAAATCTAAAAAAAAAACTATAGGAGGTGCATAGAAACTACAATAATAAGCAGGATAGTGGTATAATTGGAAGTATGTCTCCCTGAATGCCCTTCAACAAACAAATATAAGTCTCACCTAATGCACAATTACAATGTTGTTTTTGTTCAGTCTCCATAATAGGCCATAGGGGACTTTCGGTGCCAAGTAATCCGCCCCACTTGTTGAAGTATCTTGAGCTGTTCTGAGTTCAAAAAGAATTTGTCTGCATTATAACAGTTGTGATCAAGCTCTTGGAATGTCCATACCCCTTGGACGTATTGTCGTCTCTCTGACAGGGTAATGAAGCTTGTATGTAATATAACACATTCATTGTAAATGGCATTTATAATTGAAGGTGTGCTGCTGAAGATTACACGGTCTACCGGCAATACTCAACCTCCATTGTGGAAGTGAACAAGCAGTACCAGTGCTACTACAAATAGGGGTCAGCAGCTCTCGCCAGCCAGGAAACAATTGGTTGCCAAATCGGCATTGCATGGTGTCTGTGAGTATGCCTCAATACAACTGTATCTGTGTATGATGTACATCTGTAACGTAGTTGGCTGACCACTGGGATATGGAAATCTATGCCACACTTTACTTGCTGCATTGCACATAAACCTTATTTACCTCTGTCTGAGAGACGACACCCAGTTGTGGATATTGCAAGAGCTTGATGGGGACGTGTTTTCTGCATATGCATTGTCATGACCCGCATGCAGATCACACCATTTCTAGGGATACTAGGGGGACGAGGTAATAGTACAGGCCTAGCCCAATAGAAATTAAAAGGGGAAAACATAGAACATAAACTCTTACTAGAGTTCATGATGTCGCTTAAGCTTGCTTATCCTGTGGTTAAGTTCTTGCAGACTGTGAGGCCTCTGGAACTAAGAAAGGCTTGGGTGAGGACCTCCAGCAGCTGGAGCATGTTGCTTCAAAACAGTCAACAAACGGTTCCACCGGACGCAGAGTTTCTCTGAATCTCTGGAAGTCTTTCTGGGCTTATATAGGTTTGGTTCTCATACAAAACCATGGAGAGGGGGCGGCTAGGCCATTCAGCATTGTCTCTTTAATCAGCTGTCCAATCCGGAGAGTGTTTGAAGCTGAGATGGACCATGCACACACATGATTATGGCCACTGTTCGACAAATGCAACCCCCGATCGCCCGGAGTGCATTTAACCCCCTGTAGAGTGCCGTTGCTGTGCTGTGGCTCATTTCAGGATGCCGGGACACGATCAAGCGGGTCACCTAGCAACGCGGGACGCCATAAGGATAGCCCAGCCGAAGACATCCCTTGGAGGCACTGCAGTGACGCTACACCACACACCACGCAGGCGCATACAGGCACGCCCTCCCGCACTAAGGATCTCCTAGCAACTGCCGGGACCAGAGGCAGAGAGAGGCCTGGAGATTGTGGCTTTAGCTGAATGTGTCTGCGGAGCGGCGCTGTGTGGCTGGAGGAAGTGCTGCTCGTGTTGCTGCTGCTTCCATGTGTATCGCGGGCGAAGCGGAAGGTGGGAGCCCCCCAGGCTGGATTTCCTCACTCTCATTGCAGGTAAGAGAGTGGGCCCCCTTCTCTGTACCACAGTATCAGCGAAACACTGGAAAGTGGGGCCCTACTGTATTCATACATGAATAAATATAGCATATTATTGACAGGTAGGGATAATGGTGTGTTTGACCTTTATTAAAGAGCAGCCACATTTACCCCTACTGTCATAGTCTCTTTGTCAGGCTAACATATTTCTTATTACAAGAGCATTTGATAGTATACTCCACATATGTGGTGTTGCAGTTCAAATGACATTATGTCTTCATGTTCTCAATTTGCTGTTCTTCTGTCTCTGTAACATCTTAAATTAAAGTGAATGTCTATGTTAGGGTTCTGGTCCTGGCTTTGGCTGCAATTCACCCTTACAAGCATTCAGAGCTTCCAGACAAAGGCCTCCCTATACTTGGCAATTGGAATCACCTGGGTCTGGACTCACACTGCAGTCTGCTTCTTGCTGCCTGCTACGCAGCTCTGTCCCTATTGGATGCCTATGCTATTTAGGGTCAGCCCTTCCCCCAGGAAGTGGCTGAACATAATCCTTTCTTGGTGTTACTGTGCTGACCACAAGCTCCTTTGCTTGTCTCTTCTTTGCCTTCCTGTGCTTAAGCTTCCTGTATCCTGGAGCCTCCTTTGTCCAGAGTCCATTCCTGTGCCGAATCCCCTGTGCTGAAGCTTCCTTGTTCTCTTAAGTCTTTGCCTTGTTTACACTGTAGCATCTATGCTGAAGCACCCTTGCCAAAGCCCTTCCTGTTTCTGAGGACCTCCTGTGCTGGACCACCTGCTGGACCCCCTGCACTGCAGGATTCCTGTCCCGGAGACCTCCTTTTGCAGACCTCCCAGTCTCTATGCTCAAACCCTACGCTGACACTCTTCCTGATGCTGACCCCGGTCTGTGACCTCAAACTATGCTCCTATTGTCACGCTTGTGCTCGCCACAAACCAAGACCGGACCGCG
The DNA here is from genome assembly GCF_040206685.1 of Ascaphus truei. NCBI lineage: Eukaryota > Metazoa > Chordata > Amphibia > Anura > Ascaphidae > Ascaphus > Ascaphus truei. The sequence continues at coordinate 555,163 of NW_027453840.1, read as the reverse complement.
GTACTGAGGTGGGGATGTGAATACACCGACGTTGGGCCACAAAGCCTGTTCTGGATTGCACAGTTCGTAGTCGTTCATAGCAGGTTCAGGGCTGGAGAGGCCAGGGTAATCCTTTGACACGCATGGGTCTTGGTTGGAGACAGTAGAAAAATGGTTATCCAAGCAGGGGTTCGGCAACAGGAAATCAGGTGCGCTCCACTTCAGCGTAGGAGCAGCAGCAGTGCGGGAGTGGCCTCTGTGCGAGGAGTGGGAATGGCCCATGGTACCGGTCGCAGCAAATGGAGAAGGAGGCCGGAACAGGCACACCTCCAGGCAGCGTTGGCGAACCAACACTTCAGCACGGAAGTCCAAAACAGGCCTCTGTGAGACGAGAGCAGCAGACCTTGGACTCAGGAGGCAGACCTCTGCTATGGGAAAAGGCAGCAGGTCACAGGAACTGGGATCAGGAACAAGAATACAGGAACAGGGCGGACAAACAGGTAGCTTGTGGCAAACACAGTAACATCCTAAGTGAAAGGACTATACTCGGCACTGAGGCAGTGTGAGAGCACAGTATAAGAAGGCCAGCGGGCTAATCCCAGGAGAGAGGTGTGAGGGCATTCCTCCACTGAGAGCACCGAGGCAGGGCAGCAGTAATTGTGAGGGGAGGTTATCTGGAAACAGCACAGTTCTGTAAAGAAAGGGTTTAGACGAAACCCAGAAACGGATTCCTTACAGTACCCCCGACCCTTTCAATTGAGAACTCTGGGCGAACAGGACCACTCATAGATCTGGGAGACATATCATTGTTTCTGAAATGTCTTGGCGAGGAGTAGATCCATAATCCCACAAATCATTGGCAAGCACCATCTTTAGATAAGAGAGCAGTAGCACTGCAATTCTTGGTATATGGAAAGCAACACAAAATGTCCTGGAAATCCAGAGCTGTGGAAAAGTAGGTGATTCCCGAACAGGGAAGTCCAAAGGACACCAGCCAGGTGCCTGGTCCCTAGTAATAGTCTGAGAGTATAGGACAAAAACACTGATTGTTGGTCGGATATAGCAGAGAGGCCTTCTGGACAGGCAATGTTTTTGCTGGAATCGGTACGTAGAAGCTTGAGAGAATCTTTTGCTCCCCAGGAATTCCGGACCGTGGTTAGCAAGGGTATAGGGCTGGAGGGTTCACTGCAAGATATTGACGCAACCCCTTTGGTACAGTCCAGGCCCGTTCCCCCAAAGAAGTCAAAAGTGGATGTTATAGTGTTTAAGTAGTTTCCTGCCATGGCACTGGCAAACGATAGGTCAGCATTCCTGGGCATCTGAGGTCTAGGAAGCATCCGGTCCGAAAGCTGGACATCCGGGAAGGGAGCAGTAGGCACCAAAGAACAAGCAGAGAAAAGCATGCCCGTATTCACCGTGGGAGGACAAGAAACAGGAACGGACACCACATGGTTGAAACAGTCCAATAGGGGTGTTTCAATCTTTGGCGAGGGCAACATGAAATCCAGAGGAAACACCTCAGCCGCCACACGGGGCCCTGCGGGCATAGGATCTGCTAGCAAAGGGAGAAAGCTTGGATCCATACAGACTTTATCCGGTACAGCAGGAAGCAAGGTGAGCAGTAAACCTGATTTAGAAACAGAAGTCTTGTATTTAGAACTGGGTATTTCAAGCACAGAGGAAGGATCGGGAGAACATGAACTTGACTGAGGAGTGGAAGTCCCAGAGTCAGAGGCTTCACGCGATACTGTAGGAGAGACAGTATCAGATATCTCTGTTTCGAACACAGGGTCCTTGAAAGCAGTAGATACATTAGGTACTAGCGAAACCTCACTGGAAGGTAAGCCTGAGTTTGCAGCTGAAGTAGAGCGATCTGTAGTAGGTACCCCAAATATTGTGGAAAAATCAGAGAAGTGTAACTCGGTTTTGAACCCTGGGTCCTTTGAATCTGTAGGATAAACAGGCACTACAGAAGATTCCAAGAGAGATAACCCTTAGTTGGTTGTAGCAGCCATGTAGTCTGTAGCGGATACCTCAAATGCTTTGGGAAAAACAGTGAGAGAGTATTATCTGAGGAGTCGGAATGCCAGACTCTAAGGCTAAGCGTGGAGCTATAGGGAAGTTAGGAAGAAAAAAGCGTTCTCAGCAGTGAGGAGCTTAAAGTCATTCTTGGTTATCACAGAAGCTGCGGGAAAATCAGTGGAGAAACAGTTTGTTCCTAAACCGAAGGATTGAACAGATACAGTGGTTATACTAAGTACAGCACCGGAGTCCGAGGAAGGTATACTGGACACTGCCGAGAGTACTTGAGGAGTCAGACTGGGTGTTTCCATGGGGTCCAAGGACATTGTGCTTGTCTCTGAAATGGGTGGTTGGGAAATAGCAGAAACCGGACCGAACACTTCAATTAAATTGGAGGAGATGGTGCTTGTCTCAGATGAGGGTGATTGGGAAATGACCGGAACTGCTCTAGACTCTTCAATGGAATCAGAGGACATTGTGCTTGTCTCTGAAGTGGGAGTCAGGGGGTCCGTAATCAATAAGTTAGAACCTGGAGGAGTCTGCGTGGCACAGGTTAACACACAAAATGCTGGAGAATCCTTAGAAGCAATAAGGGGAGACTCAGAGGGTACTAAAGGATCAGAGGCAGAAAAGCTGATCTCTGAAGGGATAGCCTGAGGGGCAGTAACAGTGGAGCTAATCGCTGTAAAAGGTTCCAAGGAGACAGACTTAGTCAAGGACAGGAATAGCAACAGTCTGAGACATAGGAGGAATAGTATTGGTGACAGGCGTATCACATACTACTCAAGGGGCAGAGACAGGGTGACCTGCTTTTACATCAGGAATTTTAGCAGTCGCACAGGTTAACACCGGAAGTGCTGGATAATTCTTAAATGCAGTGAGAGGGAATTGAGGGTTTAAATGAGTGAAAGGGAAATCAGACTTGGAAACCTGATCCTCCACTGCTGGCAGGGAAGGCTCCGATCCCACTAAGGGAACAGAGACAGGTACGCTGACCTTTGAAATGGTAGCTAGAGAAACAGCAAAAGGGGGACCAACCGCCGTGGGTGGCTCCAAGGAAGGAGATTTAGAGTCTCTAAAGCAGGATTTTCAACTCTCTGGGAAACTGGAGGGGTATTACTAGATACCATAAACGTTTGAGAGGGGGGAATCTGTGTGCTGGTTCATGGCTACGGCGGATTCATGGGTATTCCTTTTAGATTGGCCTAAAGTTTCAGAAGAACTCAGTGGCCGGAACTTTAGCTGGGACAGTGGGATGAAAGCAATGAACTTCAGGGGTGGCATAATGTGCAACGTCTGCCTTTAAAACCAGGGGTAGAGAACTATCAAGGGTTAACGTAGGCAGTGCCTGAGAGTCAGAGAAAAGGGAATCTGACTTTGAAACTGGGGCATAGAAGGTTCATCTTCTGGTGCTGGGAACATAACATTGGCGTGGGGCTTACAAGAATACACAGAGGGAAGCTCAAAGGTTTCACTAGCAGGGGTTAAAGCAGGCAGTATATGAGTCAGAGGAATGAGAGGTAGAATCAAAACCAGGGATCGTGGCCAACTTCTCTTTTGGCTTAAGAGGGAAAACATCCTCTTGGTAATTTTCAGGAGGAGGGGGTACCTCCAAAGGTTTAGTAACAGGACTAATAGTGCCGGGGAACCATCCAGAAATAGCGTAGCTGGCGAGAGGGTAACCCTTTTTTTATGCACTGATCCAAAGCTAAGGACAGTTCTTGGATCATACTTTGAACCTGCAGCAGGTGCGCATAATTCCTTTTCTCCCAGGTAACAGGGGAACCAGGAGACGGGACACAGGAGAGCAGGGTCTGTTTGAACTCCCTAAGGTGCTGGGCCTTAATAAGGAGATCTTTATGGAGCAGTCTTTCAGGCGGAGTTAGACCTTCATACAGGGACGGGATTTCAGGCGGGGGCATTCTTTCAAACAGGAACCGGTCTGCAGATAGTTTTTCAGGCACGAGCATTCCCACCCTCACCACAGGGAGGTCCGAGTTTGAGGGGTCGAGCATACTGTCACGCTTGTGCTCGCCACAAACCTAGACCGGACCGCGGGGCTGAGGTGGGATGTGAATAAACGGACATTAGGCCACAAAGCTGGTTCTGGATTGTGCAGTTCGTAGTCGTTCATAGCATGGTCAGGGCTGGAGAGGCCAGGGTAATCCTTTGACACGCCAGGAAATCAGGTGCGCTTCAGCATAGGAGAAGCAGCAGCGCAGGAGTGGCCTCTTCGCAAGGAGTGGGAACGGCCCATGGTTCCAGTCACAGCAAAGAGAGAAGGAGGTTGGAACAGGCACACTGCTGGGCAGCGATGGCAAACCAGTGCTTCAGCACAGGAGTCCAAAACAGGCATCGGTGAGGCGAGAGAGAAGCAGACCTAGGACTCAGTAGGCAGACCTCTGCTATGGGAAAAGGCAGCAGGTCACAGGAACCAGGAACAAGAATACAGGAACAGGGCGCCAATAAAGATAGCTTGTGGCAAACACAGTAACATTCTAAGAGAAAGAACTATGCTCGGCACTGAGGAAGTGTGAGAGCAGAGTATAAGAAGGCCAGCGAGAGAGGTTTGAGGGCATTCCTCCAATGAGAGAGCACCAAGGCAGGGTGACACTAATTGCCAGCACAGGTGGATGTGAGGGGAGGTTGTCTGTAAACAGCACAGTTCTGTAAGGAAAGGGTTTCCACCAAACCCAGTAACAGATTCCTTACACCTATGCCGCCTGCCCTAACCCCGGCCCGGATATATATTGTTAACCCTGACTTCTCCAATCCTGACCTGGCTACGTTTGACCACGGAATTCGCACTCCGGACCCGTCTTTGTAGTCTAAGGTTGGTGTATAACCATCCCCACCTCAGACCTGCAGTCCAGTCCAGATTTGTGGCGAGCACAAACTTGACAGTCTACTACTTTGCATAATACACTTGTATGTTTCCCTGAAGATCCTGGCAGACGTACATGGTCACTCTACCTTATAATTTCAATGCTATTTTTTCTGGTGTCCTTTGCAAGAATTGTGGCAGGGTGAGCGTGCACTTTCAGAGAGAGGTATGTGGGTATGAATACCAGAATCCTTGTCTAAATCAAATAATATCTGGAGGCTGAAAAAAAAGAGGGTGCTCTGAAGAAGTAAACGTGAGAAGCAGACTTGTGAGAGACGAAATGTGACCACTAAGTTTAGAGTTGTGTATCTGAGGCCCTGAATTTTGTCAGCCTCCAGATTGTGCTACTAGCTAAGATTGTGCTACTGGCTAGAGCCACAAACAAGTGATCTAAACATCCGGGCATTAGAGCCAGGATTTACAAGCATAAAGGCCCTTCTCAAAATCAAACACAATGTCCATTAAAAGCTTTGTCACAGGGGGGCGTGGCCAACTGCAGAGCCGAGAAGACGTGCAGCTCAAGAGCTCCGGGCCCCAAAGCCCCGTAAAGCAGCCTTTCCCCTGCAAACCCACAGGGAATTACCCCCAAATACACCAGCGGAAGGCGCGGGCGGCGGAGCTACTAAATAAATAATAAAATTTTAAAAAAAACACCAACCAGCCGGCGGAGAGCACGTAGGGGCCGGGAGACGTGGTGCGGCAGCCATTTTCCCCAGGGGACGGCCCGGACGCGGCTGAGAGCGGCGCTCCTCCTTGACCCCACAGTGCGTGGGTGGCCGGGTAAGAAGCGGGACGAGAGGCTGTCTGCCGTTAGTCCCCTGGCGGCTGCAAGTGTGCGACTGGAGGTTGGTGGGGCTGCAGCAGGGAGTTGAGAGGAGCGGGGGCGGCCATTTTGACCCGGCACTCTGCAGAAGTGCCTGCAGAGTGTGCGGACTACCCCGGTCCCCTACACCACCCCCCCCCCCTCCCCACTCCCCAAAAACCACAAACCACAGACCAGGGACTCCAGGAGATTGGGAAGACCCAGAAGTGACATCCCCTGGGGAAAGAGCACTTTTGCAGAAGTGCACAAAGAGCCTGTACACAGCCCACCCCCCATAATTAAAGGGGACATGCATGATTTTAAATAAAACCTAATGGGGGGACTTACGGGGACGTCACCCAGTATGGACGGGTAGAAGAGGAGCTCCATAGACCCGCGCATTAAAAGACGCAAAACCCACATTTTTCCCCAAAATTGCCGGGTAACACTTACACCCCCGGATAGCTAAAGAACTAGGCGATGTCAAAAGCCAAAAAAGCGAGCAATCAGGGAGTTGCCAAATACTTTTCTCCGTAGCAACGGGCCAGGGACAGCACGATGGAGCCTCAAGATGGCGGCGGACCGCATGGCGCCACAGCGCTTTCAGGGAAAAAAACCCAGCCAAAAGATCGCACCCCAGCAAGCCCTGATCAACCCATAACCAGGGCATACTTGGAAGATCTCCTGGGGGCTATGGCAACGACGCTCCAATCTTCCTTTCAGACTGAGCTCAGAACCGCAGTGAGCGACATAAGGAAGGAAATCTCAGGGCTGACAGAGAAAACAACTACCCTGGAGAAAAAACTCACTGAGTCTCAACAAAGACAGAGTGAAGCGGAGGAAGAGATAGGCCGTCTAGGAGAAGAGATCACCCTCCTTAAAGAAGCTATGGAGGAGCAAGAAAATCGTGACCGGCGCCAAAACATCCGCGTCCGGAACGTACCGGAGTCGGTCGCACAGGATCAACTCCGACCATACCTCATGGAGCTCTTTAACCTAGTATGCGGGGAGCTGGAGGAGAAAGAGCTCGAAATGGATAGGGCTCATCGTGCCCTAGGACCTAAATCAGACGACCCGAGGCGGCGTAGGGACATTATAATAAAGATGCATAAATACACATCAAAAAAAAAAATAATTGCGGCCTGCCGGGACCTGGGGGAAATAACCTTTCAAAATGAAACTCTCCAAGTCTATAACGACTTGTCAAAGGCAACGAGAGACCGCAGACGTGAATTAAAACCCTTAACCAACCTACTCCGCGAGAAAGGAATCCAATACAGATGGGGATTCCCTTTCAGACTCACAGTTAACAGGAATGGAAAGTTCCTGTCCATGAAATACCCCGTGGACATGGCCCCCTTCGCAAAAGCATTAGGTCTAACTCCACCTCAAACGTGGATAACGACCAATCCTACCGCTGAAAATACATCAGGAGACCCCCCCCGAACATCGGAGAGAATTGCGGCCCAACACCCTAGAGAAAAATGACAACCGCCGCGGCACTGGAGCGCGGGCCGCGGACCCCCATGGTAATCCGGCGCCAACCTCCACTCCCAATGTGAAGTCACGAGACGCCTGTTCTCGAGATGGCTCTGAGGAGACTTCGAGGAAGGGGGGCGCCTCTGCTCACCGTTAAAATCATCTTACCAGACCAGAACAGCACCAAGAAGTAAGCCGCCAACTTCTAGGATGAGCTGACACAGCACACCGCCCTCCAAGTTGGTTCACGAGTCGCCTACTCCCGCGATGACTCCGAATAGGATCCCGTCCGCCGACGGTAAGACCGGGAAACCGACTGACTCAACCCGGAGCAGCAGGATCGCTGATCTTCTAACTCCGGAGCATAAGAGGAATTTAGATCCCGGTTTTGCCCCCACCAGCCTCAATCTCCGGCTTTTCGGTCCCGCTTTAAATGTGATCTCCCTCCCCCTCCTTTTGCCGGTTTCTCCGGTCCCGTGGAGCGGAGCTCTAGATTGGGGGGAGGGGGGGGGGTCGGTGTCGGCATCCAGCCTTTCCGCCAACGATCCATGGACCCCGTTGCCACGGAGGACTCCCCAGTCTGTGGGACTAGGGGCGGCTAGGATACCAGGAAGACGGGCCAACCAGACTGAATCAAAGAACTTAAAATCATAAGTTAATAGTGATGATCCGGAGGTCGTGAGTAGATTAAAATAATATAACTGTTATATCTCAATTAACACCTTGCTTCCCCTCTATCCTTCCCCCCCCTGTAACCCAGACACGCAATCGCCCCCCCCCTCCCCCTTCCCCCCTTCCTCATGCATACCCCCTCTCTTCCACCCCTCCCCCCACACACTCACATGTCCCACGTCCCCCCCTCCTTTCCCCCCCTCCTCCCCCCTCTTTTTCTCCCCCCCCTCTCCCCTCTCTTCCCCCACACCCCCCCCATCTCCCCTTCTCTCCCACCCCCCCTCCCCACCCTTACTAGCAAACCCACCTAGCACCCTACTTAAGCACAAAAACAATGGGGGAAACATACTAAGAGGAAACGAATATATAAAATAAAGTTGTATTAATCTTATTTAGTCACAAAACGATTCACAATATATCTTTTGCGCAGAGTTACATAATAGCTGTGTTATACAGAAATGGGAGATGTCTGAAATGTTTGAACTGCAACCAGGCCCACCTCCTACCCCCCCCTCCCCTCTCTCCCTCCCCTCTCTCCCTCCCCCCCCCCTCCCCTCCCTATACTCCCTGTGTAGAGTTACATAATAGTTGTGCTATACAGAAATGTGAAATGCTTGGGCCGCACCTAGGCCCCCCCCTCCTACCCCTGCTAACAAGCCTACCTAGTACCTCACCTAAACGCAAAGATAAATAAGAGGGAAAAACACTAAGGGGAAAACAAACATACGAAAGAAAGTCGAACTTATCATGTATGGTCACAGAATTGTATAAAATATGTTTTCTGCGCAGAGTTGTATAAGAGTTGTGTTACACAAAAATGTGAAGTGAAATGTTTGAAATGTTTTAATTGCACCTAGAACCTCCCCTCTCCCCTCCCCCCTCCCCCCTCCTCCCCCCTCCTCCCCCCTCCTCCTCCTCTCCCCCTCCCCCCTCCCTCCTCCCCCCCTCCTCCCCCCCCCTCCTTCTCCCCCCCCCTCCCCCCTCCTCCCCCCCCTCCTCCTCCAAATGCCGGCCGTTCTTAAGGCTGGTGAAAATATGTTAAGGCCTTTTGTGGGCCTTGCTACAATCTATCTCTATCTGCTGACCCTGTCCCAGCAGATCTCCACCCCACCCCCACCTACCCCTTCCCACGCCCCCCTTCCTCAGCTTAAGATATCTATTCTAACCGAAAAAAACACACAACCTCTATACCTTCAGAAATTTAAACCAGACTCAGAGTTACTGGATCATGGCCTCTCAAGTGGGAAAGAGAAGGCCTTATGGTATTATCCAAAAAAAAAAAAGAACCCAAATGGCTAGCCAAGCCACAATTAAATTAACCTCACTCAACGTAAAAGGCCTCCAAAATAACCGAAAAAGGAGAGTAGCACTTCAAGATATGAAAAGATCAGGGGGAGACATCATATTCCTACAGGAGACCCATTTCACATCACAAGACCCCCCAAATTTATTCAAAAAAGTGTTCCCAATGTGTTTTTGCGCATCGTTTACTAGTAAAAAGAGGGGTTTAGCTGTCCTGATCAGACAGGGCACCCCATTCAATCATATCAAAACAACTGCGGACCCAGAGGGTAGATTTCTAGTGGTATATGGCTCCTTAGCGGGCTCAGCAATCGCTCTGGTCAATGTATATGCCCCGAACGAGAACCAAACAGAATTCCTAAAGAAAGTTCTCGAGGGCATAGACCCGGGATATCTGTCATCGATGATAGTGGGAGGAGACCTAAACATGGTCCTTAACCCTACCGAGGACATATCAACCACAATGGGTCCCCCCCGCACAACCCCCTCCCAGATCATAGGGAAAAGGTTTAGGGGAATCTTAAGCGAGTTCTCACTGGTGGACATATGGAGGGCCCAACAGCAGGGCCAGATAGACTATACTTTATACTCAGCACCTCACCAGACCTACTCTCGAATAGACCACTTTCTGGCCACAAAAAATGTGGTGGCGGCGACATCCGACTCCGACATAGGACCAATCACATGGTCTGATCATGCCCCGATTACCTTAACCTTGACGACCCCCTTTGAAAAAACAATAAATTACTCATGGAGACTAAATGATTCATTACTCAATCATCCTGAGATAGAAAGAGAGATCAGAGCCGCTATTCGGGACTATTTTTTTTTTAACTCAGGATCCGTCTCCTCACCAGCAATCCTGTGGGAGGCCCATAAGGCAACCATTAGAGGGAAATTCATTTCTATCGCATCCCACAGGAAAAAAGCCCGCCAAAAATTAATAAAGGAGCTTACGGATAATATCAAAATAATAGAACAATCCCATAAAGCCAACCCCTCAAAAAAAATATATAAAACATTGACAACAGCCAGAGTAAAACTTAGACAAATCCAGCTGGAGGATGTTGAGAAGGCCCTCAAATGGACTAACCAACAATATTATGACAAGGGGAACAAGGCAGACAGACTTTTGGCGACTAAATTAAGAGGGGTACATAAACGGTCCCAAATCACGGCAATCAAGAGTAGGTCTGGTGAGATACAACATAGTGATAGCAAAATAGCAGCCGAATTTACAAAATTTTACACCGAACTGTATAATCTAAGATCAAAAAATGGCCGGCCTGAATCAATAGCATCCGAATTAATAGCGCAATATTTAGATAAATGTAAGCTCCCCACACTAACGGAGGAGGAAAACACAGTCCTCAACGCTGAGATCTCAAAAGAGGAACTGGAAGAGGCGGTCAAATCACTAAAAATTACTAAGTCTCCTGGCCCCGACGGGTTCACTAATGTCTACTATAAGAGATTCTTGCCAGTACTATCCACGCATCTTCTAAAGATATTTAACGATTTCATGGAAGGAAATCAAATCCCCACGTCAATGTCCCTGGCCACCCTGGCCATTATACATAAAGAAGGCAGGGACCCGATGCAATGTGGAAGCTATCGTCCAATCTCCCTGCTTAATTGTGATCTCAAGCTATATAGCAAAATACTCGCAAATAGATTAAACCCCATCTTACCGAGATTAATAGATAGTGATCAAGTAGGATTCGTAGCAGGCAGACAGGCCTCGGACAATACTCGGAAGATAATAGACATTATTGAACATGTCCATCTCACAGAGACCAAAGCACTACTCCTAAGCCTAGATGCAGAGAAGGCGTTCGATAGAATAGACTGGCTATTCATGGACCAAGTTATGTGTAAATTCGGATTCAAAGACGCATACCTAGAAGGAGTCCGTAGATTATATCAAAACCCGTCTGCAACAGTAAAACTACCAGGGGGCAGTAACCAGAGATTTGAGATTACTAATGGAACTCGACAGGGATGCCCCCTATCTCCTCTCCTCTTTGCATTAACCATAGAACCCCTAGCATCTGCAATTAGAGCCAATAGAGACATCAAAGGAATAGAAATTGGACACAGGCAGCACAAAATATCGCTATTCGCAGATGATGTCATCCTAACCCTTACACAACCCCAAACATCCCTACCTAACCTCCAAAAAGAGCTCCGGGACTTTGGAGATATTTCAGGTTATAAAATCAATAATGACAAATCGGAAGCACTAAATTTAAGCCTGCCAGAGCCAGAGGTGAAACTCCTCAAACTAAACTTTAACTATCATTGGAGCTCCTCGAGTATCAAATATTTGGGAGTAAAGATAACGAGGAACTACCAATCCCTATATCAACAAAATTATCCGACTCTGTTCCGGAAAATCAAACAAGATCTAGATAAATGGGGAGGATATCAGATATCATGGATCGGGAGGATGATATCAGTTAAAATGAACATACTCCCTAGATTATTATATTATTTTCAGACTCTCCCGGTCCACATCCCTGGCTCAGAATTAAAGAACATTCAAAAACTAATCTTCCACTTTATTTGGCAGGGTAAGAAACCCAGAATCACCAGGACAGTTCTTTTGGCATCAAGGGGGAGAGGAGGACTTGGCGTTCCAGACATCACAAAATACTACCAAGCCGCCCAATTGCGACAGGTAGTAGTCTGGAACGCCAACCCAAACCAATACTGTTGGCTAGACATAGAATCATACTACGCCGGGACGCCTTCACTGCCGGCTTGCCTTTGGTCCCTGAGCAGGGAAGACATGCAGAACAGTAAATTTAAGTTAGGCCCAATGAGACACACATGGGAGATTTGGACGAAATGCAAATTTAAATTTAAGATCACCACACCTCAATCCCAACTCATACCAATTTATAAAAATCCGAAATTCCCCCCTGGCTGTGAGCCCAGACAATGGGACCAATTTAAAACAAAAAATATTAGAGCGGTTGCTGACCTCCTGAGCTTTGAGGAGTTCCTGAGTTATCAACGCCTAAAAACCAAATATGAAATGGCAAGATTGGATGTCTTCAAGTATCTACAAATTCGGCATTTTATTCAAACTTTATCCCCAATGTTGAAATTTCCCCCTCTCACCAGTTTCGAGCGGCTCTGTAGAGAAACAGGCCACCAGAAAGGTCTTATAACACAAATCTACGGTGAATTGGAAAGGGCCATAGAAGCCCCTACACATGACTATATGCTGCATTGGGCAGCAGAATTGGAAATAGTTATAGACCGAGAGGATTGGGAAAGAATTTGGGAAAATGCCTCAGGAACTTCCATATGTACCACAATCAAAGAAAACATATATAAAATACTGTTTCGCTGGTACCTTACCCCAGTTAGAATAAATCAAATTTACCCCCAGGCGTCCGATTTATGCTGGAGAGGTTGCGGTCAGAAGGGGGACATGGCCCATATTTGGTGGACATGTCCGGAAATTCAAAAATATTGGGGAACAATACAAAAATTAATAGAGGAGGTCACAGACCTCAAAATCCCTATTGACCCGTTGACCTACCTGTTGGCCAGGCCCTTAGAAAATTTGGACCGACCAACAAGTAAACTAATCTCCTTCATTCTTACAGCGGCTAGATGTGCGGTGGCGGCCGCCTGGAAGAAGGTGTCTCCCCCCTCAAAACAAACGGTAAAAAATAGGGTGCAAGAGGTGATGAATATGGAGAAACTATCTGCCTTCTTGAAAAGATCCACTGACTCTTTTAACAAAACATGGGATCCGTGGCTATCCCATATGGCACCTCTACGCCACTAATCCACATATGAAAAGTAAAAAAAAAAAAAAAAAAAAAGAGAGCGAGAAAGGAAAACCAGGTCAGGGGCACCAATGAAAATAGACTGAGGACACGGGAAGCAATGGGTATCCCCCCCACCCACCCTCCCCTTCCTATTCCCACTCTTACTCTCTGTTTCCATACTCGCGCTCCCCACATAGCCCCTGGAGGGTCACGGGAGCGGTGAGCTTTCCTCTTTTATTTCCGGTTTCTCTAACCAACAAAAGGAGAAAATCTGTATTAGGCTGTATTATCGTTTGTTTCATGTATACTGTGAATTATCTAAATGCCTAATAAAAAATTTTGGAAAAAAAAAAAAAAAAAGCTTTGTCACATTGGACCTTCTATAGGAGAATCTCAACTCTCTAAACATTGAATAAAAGTCTGAGGCAAGAAGACTTCCATTTTACCCAACCAACAGTGGTGTGAATATTTATGGTATCCTTTGTGTGGTTATTAGACACTTTGGGGCCTATTCACTAAACTTTGATAAGTTCAGTGCATTGCTGAACGAGTTTGCATTTTTGTTTGAGTCTATAGATGTAAGGCTGCCTGTCTATATGCCAGGGGTCCCAAACGCGCACCAAGATGCCTGCCAAGCATTTGTGGGTGGCCGTGACTAGCCATTTCATATCAAGGGTCGCAAACACGTTGATCGTGAGCTACGGGTAGCTTGCCGGCTGCCAGTGAGTAGCTTGCCGCAGTGCCGCCAACAGCTGTTTTGCTTCTTGCTCTTTCCTTCTGCTCCGGACGTCGGGCACAACTTCCGCATCTGTGACACTGGAGGCCACCCCCAAGGTAATTGTGTGTTTGTATGTTAATTGGTTGCTGCCTGCTACTCTCCTGGACTCTCAAGTGGGCGCCTTGGACACAAAAAGGTTGGGACCACATGTGTAGTGAAAAATAGGGTAAATGCTGCACACCATAAAATGAAGGGAAAAAAATCTGATACTAATATCTGTGGTCCTGGTTCCACGGACAGCCTGCCAATAATCCAGAATGAATCAAAACTAATGTAGCTGAAACATAGCACTATGGATTTTCATCAAGCTAAATGTATTGTGCCAAAACGAAACACATTGTTTCTGCCTCTAACTGGCCTTTCACTTGATAAAAGCCAGTTTGAGGCCTAAACATTGTGTTTCCTTTTGGCACAATAAATGTTACTTGATGAAAATCTGTAATGCTCTGATTCATCTACATTAGTTTGGACCCCAAGTGTAGGACATTCAAGTACAGCAAACATGCCATGACTCATTGACTAGAATTGGCTGCAACGTGTCTTCAGGCACCAGAATGTGTCATATGGCCTGTCACAAGAGAGCAGAACTTATCACTGTGACCAGACAGGACAAAGCAGTTCAATAAATGTTTATATTCCAGCCAGAGCCAGCAACCTCAAAACAAAAAACATAATTGAGCTATTCTCACTAGAACAGGGGCATACAGAAGGGATCTGAGCTGGCTAGGTGCTGAGCACCACATTGAAGGCTTACCCGGGACTTGCTTCCACTCTCTGTTGAGGCAAATATCGTCTAGACTTCTCTGGTACAATTTGCAGCAGAGAACTTTCAAAAGTAATGCTTAATAGTCCTGCTCTCCACTTCTTCTCTGTCAAGATACAGTTCATAGTACAAAAGTTCTTTTGAATGTCCCACTGGGTTAGACTTCCAGGCCCATGTTTGGGTGTCTCCAGCACAGTCTTGGAGCTCACCGCTTAGTTCACTTTGACGGCAAGATCAGAGTGAACTATGGAATGCTGATTGGGTTCCCCTTTCATAGATTCCCTGCTTCCATAGGAAATCATGGTAGAATTGCAGGTGACTAATCAGTAGGTGAGGGGTTCATCTGTAATTGGCCAATCAGATGAGGTGGGGCTAAGAGATGTAAGGGCCTGTGGAGAGAAATACAAATAGCAGGGTGGACTCAGCAATGGCTTCCCCCAGCTGGCTGTAATGATGTCTCCCCCTTGGCTGGCACCACTCTGGCTGGGGAGGTAACAAAATGTTATACTTTTATGGTGGATGCCCCCCCCCCCCCCCAGTCAGATGTCCGCCAATTGCCACTCTCCTTTCTTTCTACACTTCACCTGCTCCTCGAGTCACAGCAGCAGCCATTTTCCCCAAACATATGGGCTGCACAAAGGGTTTCTCATCCCCAAATGCCCAGACTTTGGATATGCTTTACTGTTGCATAAAGAAACAAAAAAAAAAAATATTTCTACACTTGCAGTTGAATAAAGAGTATATTTTACATAGGATGCATAGGCTTCCGGGCTTGTAACAACAGGGTAGCTAACGTGTCTGATGGTTAGATGAGCTCCAGGTAAGGACGAGCCCCAGGTATTAACCTTTATTATACTTGTGTGTGTGTATTATAGTACAGTATATGCAAGTGATACAATGCTAGGTAAAAAAAACATCTCTAAATCCTCTCATTGAAGCCTTTGCTGTGTGTATTATAATATATGCAAGTGATACAATGCTAGGTAAAAACCATCTTTGAATCCTGTTTCATCCTACCCTTAATTAAATTAAGCATTGAAACCTAGACAGGGAACACCCTGTGTAGAAAACCTTCTGTTTGAATGTGCCTCAGATGTGCTAATTAAGCAGACAAAAGTTTAAAAGGAAGTTCAGAAGAAGTGGACACCCCCAACTGGCCCTGATTCCTGCATTTGAATTACGCTGGAAAGGAGGATATCATCTATACCAGACTGCATCATTACTGCTGTGATGCTGCCTTTACCATTTATATTTGATGTGTGTTCACTTCTTCTCAAATTATGCACTTCTTTTTACCAGCCTCAGTATGTCTCTAACTCCATTCATATATCTCCATCTCTCCTTCCTTTACCACTTCTCTGTTCACATGAACTCCTTTCTTTCCTGCGTCCTCTGGCACCACACAGCTATATCCCCTGCACTAAAAAACACCCCTACAAATCATCCTCACACATCCTCTTTCTATCCATGCTTCTCCTCCTTGCTTCTGGGGATATCTCTCCCAATCCTGGTCCCTGCCTTATTCCTACATGCTCTCGTCCTCACCTGCCAATTACAACCTCTACTCCTTCTGGTGTGAACCCCTCCAACCTCATACCCATCCCCTGCCACCCTCCCTCCTCTCTCCCTTTCTCCTGTGCCCTTTGGAATGCTTGCTCCCTTACTAACAAGTGCCTCTCTGTACATGACTTCTTTCTCTCTCACTCTGCTCCTATTTGCTATAACTGAGACCTGGCTCACTCAGTCTGACTCTGCTCTGGAAGCTGCGCTCTCCTATGGTGGCCTTTCTTTCTCCCACACTCCGTGTCCTGACGGCAGGGGTGGAGGCGTGGGACTCCTGCTCTCTCTGCTGTTACCGAACCCTTCCTATTCCTCCATCTCTTGATTTTTCCTCCTTTGAGGCTCACTCTGTCCAGATCTTTTCCCCCTGTCCATGTGGCGGTCATCGCCCACCTACCTCTACTCACCCCCCTTCTGCCTTTCTCACTTTGAATCCTGGCTCTCTTTCTCTCCTCAGACTCCCCTGTTCTTCTCCTTGGGGACTTCAATTGTCATATTGATGGCCCCTCTCTCCCTTTGACATCCCACTTTCTCTCTCTAACCTCTTCTTTTGGCCTTCAACAGTGGTCTGCAGCCAGCACCCACAAGGATGGCCACTACTTTGGCCTGGTTTTCACTAAAAACATCTCTCCGATTTCTCCATTTCCTCTTTTCTTCTCTCTGACCATCACCTCATCTCATTCTATCTCGCTTCTCCCTTTCTCCACCTCCATCTAACCCCCGGTTCTGCAGAAACCTGCGCTCTATTCACTTACCTGACTTTGAATCCACGTTATGCTCCTCTCTCAGCTCTGCTACAGACCCTGACAACCTGGTCAGGAACTACAACTTTGCCTTGTCCTCCTCTCTTGATCTTCTTGCCCCGCTTTCTCTCTGCCGCCCTCGCCCTTCTAACCCTAGACCCTGGCTAAACTCCCACATGCTGTGTTCCTCCACTCGTTCCTCTGAACGCCTCTGGATTAAATCTCATACTCTCGCAGACTTCCATAACTACAAATTTATGCTATCCTGTTTCAACTCTGCCCTCTCGCAAGCTAAACATGTCTACTTTTCTTAACTAAACCCAAAATGCACAAGTCTAACCCACGCCGACTGTTCTCTGTCTTTGATGCTCTACTCAAACCACCCTCAGCTGCCTCTCCTTCCTCCATCTCCGCTCAGGACTTTGCTGACTATTTTAAGGAAAAGGTAGAATCCATACGTCAGAACATCCCCTCTGTTTCTTCCTCCCATCCTACACCTCTTTCTATCTCTCCTCCTGCCTTCCTTGACTCTTTTTCCACTGTCTCAGAGGAGGATGTGTCGCTGTTGATCGCCTCTTCTCCCTCTACCACTTGCTCTCTTGACCGCATTCCCTCCCATCTCCTAAAACCTCTTGGTCCTACTATAATCCCTACACCCACACACATTTTTAAATCCTCCCTCTGCTCTGGAACCTTTCCATCCTCCAAACATGCTACAGTTATGCCATTACTCAAAACAGCAAGCTTGACCCTACATGTCATTCTAACTATCGACCTGTCTCCCTTCTGCCTTTTGCCTCTAAACTCCTTGAACATCTTGTACAGTATTCGCTTGCTTGCTCCATTTTCTCAACACCTATTCTCTCCTAGACCCTCTACAATCTGGCTTCCTCACTGCTCACTCCACGGAAACAGCCCTCACTAAAATAACTGACGACCTCCATCATGCCAAAGACAGAGGTCATTACACTCTGCTCATATTACTCGACCTCTCTGCAGCATTTGACACCGTGGACCACCCTCTTCTCCTCCACATTCTCCATACTCTTGGTATTCGGAACAAAGCTCTATCCTGGATCTCATCCTACCTCTCCCATCATACTCTCATTGTCTCTTCTGCTAACACTTCCTCCTCCTCTATTGATCTCTCTGTGGGGGTACCCCAGGGCTCTGTACTGGGACCTCTTCTCTTTTCTCTGTACACACTCTCTCTAGGTGACCTAATAACATCTTTTGGTTTTAATTATCACCTCTATGCCGACGACACACAAATATACTTTTCAACACCTGACCTTACACCTGCTGTACAAACCAAAGTTTCTGAATGTCTCTCTGCTATATCATCCTGGATGGCCCTCCGACACCTTAAACTCAACATGGCTAAAACAGAGCTCCTCATACTTCCTCCCAAACCTGGCCCTACTACCTCCTTCCACATTACTGTTGGAACTACAATCATTCACCCAGTAGCCCAAGCACGCTGCCCAGGGGTCACACTCGACTCCTCTCTCAGATTCGCCCCTCACATTCAAAACATTTCTAAAACTTGTTGCTTTTTCCTCCGCAATATAACAAAGATATGCCCTTTCCTCTGTTGCTCGACTGCTAAATCTCTGACTCAGGCCCTCATTCTCTCCCGTCTTGATTATTGTAACCTCCTGCTGTCCGGCCTTCCTGCCTCTCACCTGTCTCCCCTACAATCCATCCTAAATGCTGCTGCCAGAATCACTCTACTATTTCCTAGATCTGTCTCAGCATCTCCCCTCATGAAATCCCTCTCCTGGCTTCCGATCAAATCCCACATCTCACACTCCATTCTTCTCCTCACATTTAAAGCTTTACATTCTTCTGCCCCTCCTTACATCTCATCCCTAATTTTTCATTATGCACCATCCAGACTCTTGCGTTCTTCTCAAGGATGTCTTCTTTCTATCCCCTTTGTATCTAAAGCCCTCTCCCGCTTTAAACCTTTTTCACTGACTGCCCCACACCTCTGGAATGCCCTTCCCCTCAGTACCCGACTAGCACTCTCTCTATCCACCTTTAAGACCCACCTTAAGACACACTTGCTTAAAGATGCATATGAATAGCACTGTGGATATTCTGAACACATGATACATAAAGCTTGGCCCCCTGCAGACACACTTACCAGAACTCCCTCCTACTGTCTCTGTACGTTCTACCTACCTACCAATTAGACTGTAAACTCCTCGGGGCAGGGATTCCTCTTCCGAATTATTACTTTTATGTCTAAAGCACTTATTCCCATGATCTGTTATTTATATTATCTGTTATTTATTTGATTACCACATGTGTTACTACTGTGAAGCGCTATGTACATTAATGGTGCTATATAAATAAAGACATACAATACAACACACTCGTGGAACCAGATAAACCCAGATATTTGGATGTATTGGCTGGGTAAGTGTATTACCAGCCTAGCATTCCCAGGGAACAAAGAAACACACAGTTACACAAGCACAAATACATTTCACAGACAATACAAGTTTACACATAACATGGTGGCCACATGAGCCACAGGTAGATGGATATACAGGATTACCTTGTACACCTATCACACAGATAGGGGCCAGGGAGTGGGCTTACCTTTAATACTCTGGTTTCTGGGACCCTACCGTTATAGTGAGCACCACATTGTAGGCTTACCAAGGGTTTTCTTCCACACCCCATTGGGTTGGGATCGTCCAAACCTCTCTGGAACAATTTGCAGCAGAGGACTTTCCAGTCTCCTGCTTTAAAGTCCTGCTCTCCGCTTCTCCGGCAGAGCCACAGTTCCACAACACAAATCATGTTTAAATTTCCCGCTGGCAAGGATCTCAGCCTCGTTTTCAGGTGGCACAGCATCAGAGCTCAGCGCTTTGTTCACCACCATGTTAGGATCAGAATGAACTCTGGAGTGCTAATCGGGTGCCACTTATCTAGCTTTCCCTCTACCGTAGGAAAGCATGGAAGAGGGGATGGGACCAATCACCGCGTGGAGTTACAAATACCTCTGGGGTTAAGAGTGAATTTAACGCCTACAATATTTAGTGACAATAAGTGATGTTGTAACACAAAAGAAAGTGCTTAGGTGCTACAAACCATAAAAATGGAAATACAACCAATATAGAAACTAAATAGAACATGTAACAGTACACAATGTATGCAGGGCAGCCAGGAACACTAGCAGAACACCACCAGAGAGCACAAAGAACATATACAGACCAGCACCCAAAAAGTCCAATAAGTCCCAAATAGAGTCCAAACAAATGAAGGGGGGGAGAATCCAGATGGTCCAATCACTGAAAGATCTCCAATCCGGAGGTCCGTGACATAGGGACAGAAACAAAAAGAAAATAATAGTGTAATACGTAATATTAAAATTAAACAAAAAACATAGAACACATAACAAGAGACATATAACCAAACAAACAAGCTGAAAATAAAATAACCATTTATTAAAACAAACGGAGCCTGCTGCAGCGGGTCATCAGGGGGTTAAAACCCAAAACCCTACTTACAGCAGGACTGGAATAACACGCGTGTGTGACCAAGTAAGGCAGACGCCGGCAGCAGTAAGGGTCCTCGCGGGCTCCCCGATGTGTGGTATATGTCCCGTTTTCCTCTGACTTCGTAGCACTCTTCAAGATGGATGCCGAGGATGGGAAATCCACACACACCTGCACACATGCAAAACAGCCTCTCTCGCGATGTCTCGATGACGCTGTTCCCTGCTTTACTTGACTGACACGTTCTCACAACCGGTACTTCTCCAAGGCGCCGTGACCTCTGACCCTATGCGTTTCGTGACTGATGTCACTTCCTCAGGGGATTATCCCCTGAGGAAGTGACGTCAGTCACAAAACACGTGACATATACCACACGGGGACATATACCACACATCGGGGAGCCCGTGAGGACCCTTACTGCTGCCGGCGTCTGCCTTACTTGGTTATTCCAGTCCTGCTGTAAGTAGGGTTTTGGGTTTTAACCCCCTGATGACCCGCTGCCGTAGGCTCCGTTTGTTTTAATAAATAGTTATTTTATTTTCAGCTTGTTTGTTTAGTGTTATGTCTCTTGTTATGTGTTCTATGTTGTTTGTTTAATTTTAATATTATGTATTACACTATTATATTATTTTTGTTTCTGTCCCTATGTCACTGACCACCGGATTGGAGATCTTTCAGTGATTGGACCATCTGGATTCTCTCCCCCTTCATTTGTTTGGACTCTATTTGGGACTTTTTGGGCGCTGGTCTGTATATGTTCTTAATAAGTGATGTTGTGACAAATGTGAGAGAATTCTGTATAAGTGTTCTTTCGATATTATAATCCTAACCATTGAAGAGATCCAGAAACTGCTACAGTACTGATATCTAAAGAAAAAAAACACATAATTGGAGAGCAAGATACTACAGAAATTCACCACTCAAGAGATTGAAGCCTTAAAATGTAAAATCAGGCGTGACGGCTGAACTGCATGGACGTATGAGCCATTAGCTCCGTTCACAGCCGGCGGCAAATTTAATAATAAATAGCATCACAGCGTAAACACCAACATCAGAACCTTACCCAAAGCTGCCTTATACAGCCAGGATGTCGAAAGGGACCCATTCAAAGTGAACCTCCACAGTCCTGACTGATTATTTTGCGAAAGGGGACTCAGCACGCGCCAAAAGCCAAGAGGGAATGGCGCGAAGTGGCTCAGACTCGGTGGAGGAACACAGAGTGGAGAATCCCAGTGACAATCAGATTCTGAGAAGGAGGGACATGAGGGAATTCTGTCTCGATATCAAGAGATGTTTACAGACGGAACTGGCTGCATTGCGTGCTGATATATGCGGGATCGGAGAGATGACAGACTCCCAAGAGAAGAAAATGGATGCCACAGTGAAAGCGCTACACAGAACCGACAAGCAAGTGGCGCAGGTACAAGAGTCGGTCAGGCATCTCATGGATAGGCAGGAAGATGCCGACAACCGAGACCGCCGGAATAATGTGTGAGTCAGGGGAGTGCCACAAACCGAGACAGACCCAGAGGAGTTTATGGGAAGATGGCTCAAACACTTAATGCCCGATCGAGCAGAGCAAGACCTGCATCTGGATCGTTGCCACAGAGCTTTGAGGTCACGGCCTCAGCAAGGGGACCCCCCACGAGACATTATCGCTCGGTTCCATTTCTTCAGAATAAAGGAGGCGTTCAGACAAATGACCAGGAGTGAAGTGGAATTCGAGGGCTATAAAATACAAGTCTATCAGGACATCTCCCCCACCACCCTCTTAAAAAAGAAGTAGCTAGCCCCCGTCACCAAAGTGCTGCGGGAGGAAGGAACCCGGTACAGGTGGCTATACCCGTTTGGGCTACTGGTGGTCCAAAACGGAGCGGCCAACACACTGAGGCACCCTGAAGACGGAGCAAATTTCCTCACCAAATTGGGGCTCCAGGACAAAATACCGGAGGAGATGTCCGCAGGGGGATCAGCCCCAGAACCATCCTGGAAGGATAACAGGAGAGGAGCAATCCCGAAATCCAAAGTTAGGTCGCGCTCCAAGTTGCAGATCAGTGCCTTCACCTACCTGTTCCAGTTGATGTTTCGTCGTTGCGAGATCATTTAAAGACTTGTTAAGGTCAGTTGACGCTCCCGTCCCTCAGCCCTGACAGCGCTCCTCTGAGAATGGCGGCCATCTTGGATCGGCTCTCGCTCCACACTGGAGAGGGGGCGGAGCAAGATGGCGACGTAGGAGGAAGTGCCACTTCTCGCGAGAGGCCGGATCGCAAAGAGACTTGCCACACACAAAATAGCGCCGGAACCGGATGGAGAGGATGACGATACGATTACCTTCCGGAAGTCTCCTAAAGTTTACTGGCCGGGACCAGAGGCGGCAGTAAAGCTCGGAAGCAACACCACAAGGCAAAGGCACAGTGGACTATGCACGACACGGGATGAGGGGGAGTGGGGGAATGGGAAGCAGCAACACGAATATCGGACCTACTGTCTCTATTAGTAAATAAAAAAGCTGGAATGTAAAAGGAAAAGGGAAAGGAGTATGGGAGGAAGGGAACGCTAAGGGGGCTCTCAAAAAATAAAAAATATTTCATAAAAAAAAAAGAACCCAATCACGCAGCAATATATCATAGCACCCCTAGCAAGAGAGAGTAGCAGTTGGCTAGACATATACATGAGACATAGTAGGCACAACAGGGCTATCTGCTCAAAGAACCCCCACATAACTATCTCCCATTTACTGGGGCTCACTTCCGAGCTACTCACGCTTAGGGTAGCAGAGAAGGAGGGAGTACATAATTCAGGACACAGGCCCTCCGAGCTTTACATGAGGGTGAAGTTACTAGAGTAGCAGGTAGGGTTTAAATAAGTTTGAGGTTAAAGTTGGTAGTTAATGTTTGAAGTTAAACAAACAGAGTTCAATAGAGTCTCAAGGAACAACTAAAGCGAGGAATAGAGAGTAACACTACATGCAAGTTCAGAGGTAGTTGCAAATCTGAAGGGACCGTGACGGATGTGGATCAAGAAGAGTTTAAGATTGGATTATGAGATGAGAACTAGATTTAACTGAAAGTTAGGGGATAGGTTAGACATCACACAGGTCCTGTGACGTCATCATTTTTTTTTTGTCGGCCAAAACACATGGTTTTCACGGTCCAATCAGGACCGTGGGAACCATGATGCAAAATGTGACGTCATAGGCCTTTAAAAGCCTATGTCGTCTCATTTTGAAGCCAGACGCCGCGGAGGAAGGACCTCCGGGAAAGAAAGAAGACCAGGGCGTGGCCGCAGACGGGGAGAAGACCCCGCCCCGCCCCGCTGGAAGGAGATAGAAGAAAGTAGAACACAGATGAAGATGGATTACAGATAGAAGACCCGTGGATTGATTTGGATTTTTAGTTTAATGTTTATTATTTTGTGGTTTATTATTTTATGGGTTCCTGATCGTGGATTGGTTCGTGAGTAAGCTGCGCAACGGGAGTCGGTGGGGGCAAGTAATGGTAAGTGAACTACAGTAAAGAAATGTATTTTATTTAACTTGTTAATTTTTTCAAAAGGTTTTTTAACATGTGTATTTTTTTTTTTGTGGTATATCATTTCTTGCCACTGTATGTATGTATGTACAGTATATATGTCTAGAGAGATATACTGTACAGTATACATTCAGGGTAAGAAATTATGATGTTTTAAAAGCTGGATTAGATGTGTTTTTAATTATTTTGTGAGTTTAAAGTATTTTAAAATTAGATACAGTAGATGTATTTCTTGGTATTGTATTGTGTGTTTGAGGAAGGTCAGGGATAGATAGCCTTGGTTGTATTTTTGTTGGTACTTATATTTTTTCAAAGGCGTAATTGTTCTGCTCTAGGCGTGAATCTGTTAATGGTTTCATTGTTCGTGATTGAGTGTGAATTGTTTAGGGATGTAAATAATGATTGCTAATTGATTTTTGTTTACGTTTGATAAATTTGCATAATGTATACTGTATGGTGCATAGATATTGAGGCATCATTTATATTGGAATGTAAGTTGTTTAAATGGCTTTTCAGAGGTTTAGTGATGATTTAGATTGAGAGATCAGTTATGAATATTAAAGGAAATTGATTTTAATTTAGTGTGTATGTATGGAGAAGTGTTTGGTTGTAGGACAGTGCTTTTGATAACCCTTCTGCATTTATTTGTACTGTATATTGGTTTATCATGGGTGTGTATATAACGTGTGTATATATATATATATATATATATATATATATATATATATATATATATTGTGACAAACGGCTTACTCCGGGGCTCCGTCGTTTGTCCGGGACTGTTTAGAACACGGTCTTTTAGGGTAGGTTAAATGATGAGGCGTCACGTACTGTTCCTTTAAACAGGCTATGCCTGGTTTATTCAGTCCCAGGCACTGAGACTGCCACAGTGCATACAACAGAAAACAGATCAAAACAAAAGCTGCTCACCTGAGCGATAACTTAACTTAGATATCCCTGACTCAGGGTTGGAAGTGGCTTTTCCACTTCCAACATCAAAACATGGTACTTTTGCAGTCTTACACAAATGAACAGAAAGATTGAACCTGTTTGGGGAAGAGGCTTCTCCCCTCTGTAGTTCAGCAGCCTTCCAGCCTCCTGGCTCTTGTGGGGAGACCAGAGCAAACAGGAAATAAGTCTTTCATACCTGATTCCTAATTAGCATGACAGGCGACAGAAATCAGGCAGCAGACAAACTCTGGTCTGGATCTCTCATCCCTCAGTTCCAGCGCTTGCCAAACTGTGGGATGGAGTGTATGTATTATAAGGCTGCACTCCCAGGCCAAACAGGATAGAAACTGTCTAGTATCCTGGGAGCCCTATATACGGAATTTATTACCATCCCCTGGTTTCTGTCACATATCCTCCCCCCCAGCTCAGACCTCGAGGGATGAGCGACCATGGATATTAGGGAGTGCATCCTTGACAACCCGTCAGCATTGCCATGTTTGTGCCCTGACCTGTGTTCCACAGAAAATTTAAAGGGTTGTAGGCTTAGGAACCACCTGGTCACTCTAGCATTCTTTTCCCTGTTTTGACACATCCAGGTAAGGGGTGCATGATCTGTGACCAACCGGAATTTTCTCCCCAACAGGTAGTATTTGAGCGTCTCTACAGCCCACTTTATTGCGAGACACTCTTTCTCTACTATGGAGTAATTTTTCTCCTGGGGATTTAGTTTCCTACTTAAATAAAGGATGGGGTGCTCCTCACCTTGAGACTCCTGGGAGAGTACCGCCCCCAGCCCTACCTCAGATGCGTCGGTTTGGACTACGAACTCTTTGGAGAAGTCAGGTGTGACCAACACTGGTTGGGCACAGAGAGCTTCTTTCAGGCTTCTAAAGGCCTGTTCGGTTTCGGGGGACCACTTTACCATTAGCGGTCCTCTTGCTTTTGTGAGGTCAGTTAGTGGGGTTGCCTTAGTTGCAAAATTGGGAATAAACCTTCTATAGTACCCAATTAACCCCAAAAAGGTCCTTACTTGTTTTTTTGTAACTGGCCTTGGCCAATTTTGTATCGCCTCCACTTTGAGTGTTTGGGGTTTGAGTAAACCTCTGCCAATAGAATATCCCAGATACTTGGCCTCCTCCAGACCAATAGTGCATTTAGCGGGGTTAGCAGTTAGTCCAGCAGACCGGACTGCGTCAAGCACAGCTTGGACCTTTGGAAGGTGGGATTGCCAATCTTCACTATGGATTACCACATCATCCAGGTAGGCGGCAGCATACCGAGCATGTGGTTTTAAAATTTTATCCATCATTCTTTGGAATGTGGCGGGAGCTCCATGTAAGCCAAAAGGCAACACCTTATACTGAAAGAGGCCGTCTGGGGTTGAGAAGGCTGTCTTTTCTTTTGCCCTTTCTGTGAGGGGAACCTGCCAGTACCCTTTTGTTAGGTCTAGGGTTGTGAGATATCGGGCTTTGCCCAGTCTCTCTACAAGTTCATCTACCCTGGGCATAGGATAAGTATCAAATTTTGACACCGCGTTTAGTTTCCGGTAGTCATTACAAAACCTTGTTGTACCATCTGGCTTTGGGACTAAGACTATAGGGCTGTTCCACCCAATGGATGACTATGTGCGAGGTGTAATACTACGTTACGGAATGTCCGTGGTACCAACAATTGTTTAGTTGTAACTGATTTCCTTTTATCAACCCGATATACTAGGTCGTTCTCTACCTCGAAGTAGGGGTAAGCAAGTGACCTATCTGGTTGGCCAGGAGTACTATTCTGGTCCCGTATATTTCCCCTTGCTACCGCTAATGTGGGGTCCTCCCACTGGGCCTTCTTAAAACTCCCAGGACTGACCTCTAGGTCAGCGAGGGTCTTATCCGGTTCTGGGGTGGTAAGTGTCTGCTCAACATCTTGATTTGGGGTATTCCCTACCAAAGTAGTGATGGGGAAGGGAATTTTACAGCACTCCTCCTTTTCCCCCTTCTTATTTGGGCCCTCGTCAACCTCCATTTCTGAAAAAGTGAAAGGATTTGTTTCTTCTAATACTTCGTTATGGTCCGCTATTGAACTCTGGGCGCTATTCTGAGCGGGGGACCACATTTTTAGAAAATGGGGAAAGTCGGTCCCTATTAACACATCATGTGCCAGTTTGGGTACAATACCCACCTTGAAATCTAAAGAACCAAACTCTGTTTCAAAAAAAACATCAACAGTGGAATATTCATGATTATCCCCATGTATACAACAAATTGCCACTCTTTGTGAACTGTTTCCCTGTTTCTTCTTAATGGGCAAGAGGTATTCGGACACTAGTGTGACCATGCTCCCAGAGTCAAGAAGTGCCCGAACCCTCTTACCATTAACCTTTACAAATGCCCACAGATGGTTATTCAAGGGGTCCTCTGGGCTAGGGCCCATACATTGGGACAACAGCGAATAAGGTTCCACGCTGTTGCATTGCATGGGCTCATAATTTAGTGGGCAGATTTTTGCTGTGTGGCCCCTCTCATGACAATTTACACATTTAGGTACATAGTCTGTGTCCCACTTAGAGCCTTTTCCCGGCTCCCCATGTTGGCTATTGCCCTTAGTGTGCGAACCACTGTTGCTGGTGCTGCGTGAAGGTGGTCGCCGCTCTTCAGCGCCCCTTAACCCCGGTACCCTTTTACCGTCTCTGGAAGAGTCCTGGAACCTCGGGTAGTGGGGTTGCTCCACGACTGTGGGTTGCGGGTGCTCTTCTGCTGCATTGTACCTTTCTACGAGGGCCACAAGCTCATCCGCATTGTGGGGGTCACTCCGACTGACCCAACGGCGTAAGGCAGAGGGAAGTTTCCTCAAGAACTGGTCCATGACCAACCGTTCCACGATGTGGCTGGCTGAGTTGATCTCGGGTTGTAGCCACTTCCGGGCGAGGTGGATGAGGTCATACATCTGGCTTCGGGTGGCTTTATCCATCGTGAAGGACCATGCGTGAAACCTTTGGGCGCGAACAGCCGTGGTTACGCCGAGGCGGGCGAGGATCTCGAACTTCAATTTTGCATAGACGTTGGCTTCGGCTGGCTCTAGATCAAAGTAAGCCTTCTGGGGTTCGCCGCTTAGGAAGGGTGCGATTAGACCAGCCCACTCAGCTTCTGGCCATCCCTCTCTCTGTGCCGTGCGTTCAAACGTGAGAAGATAGGCTTCCACATCATCCGAGGGTCCCATCTTCTGAAGGTAGTGGCTTGCCCTGGTCATTTTCGGAACTGGGGCTGCCGCTGCCAGTGGAAGGTTACTGATAGTCCCCCTCAGGATCTCGAGTTCCTGCTGTAAGCCCTGAGCGAACCGCTGTTGCTCCTCTCTCAGCAAGCGGTTTGTCTCTTGCTGGTTTGCATTCGCGTTTTGCAGGGCTTCATTCGTCTGTTGCTGGTTTGCATTCGCCTGTTGCTGGTTTGCATTCGCCTGTTGCTGGTTGGCATTAATCTCTTGCTGGGCTATTAGCAGCTGTTGATGGGCTGCATTCGTCTGCTGCTGGTTTGCATTAGTTTCTTGCTGGGCTATTAACAGCTGTTGCTGGGTTTCATTCGCGTCTTTCTGGGCAGCGACATTGCGTACCAGCGCACCCACCACGTCTTCCATCTTGTTTGCAGAGGATGAAAAAAACTTTTTTTTTTTTTCAAAGTTCTTCAACCCGCAGACCCCCTAGTGCTCTGCCCGCATTCTCCACCATATGTGACAAACGGCTTACTCCGGGGCTCCGTCGTTTGTCCGGGACTGTTTAGAACACGGTCTTTTAGGGTAGGTTAAATGATGAGGCGTCACGTACTGTTCCTTTAAACAGGCTATGCCTGGTTTATTCAGTCCCAGGCACTGAGACTGCCACAGTGCATACAACAGAAAACAGATCAAAACAAAAGCTGCTCACCTGAGCGATAACTTAACTTAGATATCCCTGACTCAGGGTTGGAAGTGGCTTTTCCACTTCCAACATCAAAACATGGTACTTTTGCAGTCTTACACAAATGAACAGAAAGATTGAACCTGTTTGGGGAAGAGGCTTCTCCCCTCTGTAGTTCAGCAGCCTTCCAGCCTCCTGGCTCTTGTGGGGAGACCAGAGCAAACAGGAAATAAGTCTTTCATACCTGATTCCTAATTAGCATGACAGGCGACAGAAATCAGGCAGCAGACAAACTCTGGTCTGGATCTCTCATCCCTCAGTTCCAGCGCTTGCCAAACTGTGGGATGGAGTGTATGTATTATAAGGCTGCACTCCCAGGCCAAACAGGATAGAAACTGTCTAGTATCCTGGGAGCCCTATATACGGAATTTATTACCATCCCCTGGTTTCTGTCACAATATATATATATATATATATATATATATATATATATATATATATATATATATATATATATATATATATATATATACTGTATCTCTCTCTCTCTCTCTCTCTCTCTCTCTCTCTCTCTCTCTCTCTCTCTCTCTCTCTCTCTCTCTCTCTCTCTCTCTCTCTCTTTCTCTCTGTCTCTCTGTATATATATACAGTATATATATATAGTTGGATGATGAAGCCACAGTACAAATTCATGGGTGAAGGGTGGGTATCGGTCCTGTGTGGCTTAACCCCTTAATTACCTTTGCGGTTATTATCTGATAAGGTGTTTAAGGGGTTAATTGATATCTGAATGTAATTGCAATGTATTGGCTTTGTATTTGCTATGTATGTTGTGGACAAGACAAGGATTTTGCTGGCAACGGACACTTCGTATTGATGAGGTCAGTAGTACTTTATTTATTTGTATATGCTAGTTAATGTTTTTAATAATGGGCAATTAATCTATTATCCATATCTGGATAATAGTTATTTTGCACATTATTGTACTGTAGGTGTTGGGGGGGAGGGTGTATGTATTGAATGTATAGGCCAGGTTTATTTTTTTTACATTCAGGGTTTGATTCCGTGGTTTTGCGTGGGGCCTATGGAGACCACCTGTGGGTATCCTCGGGTATCCCAAGGGTATCAGGCTGGTGGTTCCACGGGTGACACATGCGGGGATGATGATGTGTGGTCCCACTTCTGTGGGGGCACCGCGGACCCGTAGTCTGCGGGGATGACGATGTGTGGTCCCACTTCTGTGGGGGCACCGCCGACCTGTAGGTGCGGGGATGATGATGTGTGGTCCCACTTCTGTGGGGGCACCGCGGATCCGTAGTGAGCACCCGTGAGTTCCCCAGACCCCCATGGGAACCACCCGAGGCCCCGCAGACACCTGTGGGTTTGACCCGGGGCTCCCAGACATCCTTGGGCCTACCGTGGGGACCCAATTGTGGCTCACGGTGACCCAAGGAGACCACCTGGGCGCCATGGTGCTGGCAGGATCCACCAGCAGGCCTCCAGAACCTGTGTAAAAAGGGCTGCTGGTAAACTGTAGGTCTGTCCAGGTGCCAAGCACGAAACGCGTAGAAGGGTTGCATCCCTTGCTTTTATGATTCCTTATTAAAGATACCTTTTTGCCAGACCTGTTCTTCTTTTGGATCGCGGTGCGCTGCACTCTTTTCTACATTGCTGGACTCCATTTCACTTCAGCAGCACGCGGTGGAGGGGAGACTCTGGTGACAAGCTAATACTGTGAGTACCTAGGGCCAACCCAATGAGGTAGGGGGGGCTGTCCTTGGACTACCTACCCCAACCTTCAGGGTATCTGGTGCCCCATTGCTCAATATTCAGTGTCACATTAATCAATGTTTTATTACCCAGAGTGTATCTCCCCTCCTTCCTATGCATAGTACACTTTAAGAGCACCTTATTTCACCAAACCACGTTTACTCTCTTCAAGGTAGCTCGTGTCTATTCAAAGGTGAAATTTAATATTGAGGACTTATCTCCTGTGTTATAAGAAGTGATTTACTCAACTCAGGACATAAGAACAGGTCTGTGCTCTTCATTTGTTTTTATGGACACTAAATACAATTAAGCTGAAAGGAATTCACAATGGATGACAGTGAGGCTGTTCAAGATATTTCTGTACCAGTGATATACACTTTCAACTGTGGGGATGATTCCTCCAGGAAAAAAAAGGCTCTTCGTGTCTTTGAAAGCGTGGTGGATACTGATTCCAATGATGTTGCAGATTTAAGGATATATTTCCAAAAATTAGAAAAATTGTTGATTTACAAAACACGCATCTGGTGGGACATTGTTGCCACAGAAAACTACCTTAAAATGAAGAGAATCCCCAGAGGCTTGAGGGTTAAAAAGGCCCCAACATTTGGCTTCCCTGACAAAGCCTTTGAGGAAAGGTGGATAGAAACTCTAAACACCTGTTCATTCAATTTAATGGACCAGATTCTACAACACAAGATTAATGAGAAAGCAACACTTGATAATCAGATTAAGGAATTACAGGATAAACTACGCAGATTTAAGGACATTGAGGGGTTTACAAAATTTGATAAAATCCTGGCTAAAACTACAGAGGATGCTGAGAGAGAAATCATGATCAGGAAACAAGGCAAATACGATCGTGATCGTATTGATTACGAAAAAAATCAAATATATAGCTGGCAAAGAATTGTACCTGTTTTTGACCGGACTCTACAGGATTCAATGAGGAAGGGGTCTAGGAGGTCTACACCAAGCAAGTCCATTTTAAAACCTACAAATTTTGATTACCAAAGTGGTGACTCTGAACTGTCTGACGTAGAAACAACTTCACACTCAGTGTCTTTTCTTGATATGGAGAATAGATCAAGCGGATCACAGCGTGGTGACAATAATCAAACCAGAGATGAACGACGCCCATTAGATGGGAGCTCATCCAGAGGGGATATCGCCTCAGCACAAGTACTAGACACTTACCACACAGATCAGCAGTCAAAAAACTACATGATGTTCAGAAAAGACCAAAGAGGACAAGGAGGGGAGGGAAGAGACGCAGGGGGGAAAAGGGCAAACAAAAGAAAAAAGAACTATTAAGTGATGTTAATGATGTCAATAATGTAATCAATATTTCTGGGATTGATTTGTCGCTGTCGGAGATATCGCTCCTCAATAAGGGACTCAAATATGCACCCACTATGGACATTGACCTCTTTGGCACAGTGGTCGATGTCCATAAGTGTGTGCGCAAGATGGCCTTAAAGAAATTTTATCATCAACCTCATGGGGGTGAGTCCCCGACAGTGACAAATTCAGAGGATGATCCCTTTGATGTAACACACACACCTTCAAGCCCACCCATAGACACCTTGAGCTCTTTTAGGGATCAATGTGCACTTAGAGATATGGAAGACCTTCTTTTGCAGAGTAATGTAACTGATGAATCACAGTCATACACACTTGGGGTTTGGAAATCCACATTAAAAGAAAAATCAATCTTTTACCCAACCTTCATTAAAGGTCCATATCTCACAATGTTTGAGAACCTAGTCATTAGGGACCTCAGAGTACTAGCACAGGGATTCTCTTTTTCCCAATTCAGAGGTGACAATCTCAATAAAGTAGAACGTGCTGCAATTAAATCTTTGCAAGAAAATGACATGCTGGTAATTAAATATGCAGACAAAGGGGGTGCTGTGGTGGTTCAGAGTAGGGCAGACTATTTCAGGGAGGCATTTCGCCAACTTGGTGATGTGTCTTCCTACTCTGAGCTACCACGAGACCCCACAGAATTCTTTTTAGAAGAACTCCTAGATTTGGTTGATCTGGGAACAGCTACATATGTTCTGAATAAAGATGAATCAGGTTTTATAACCAATTTAAAACCAGTTATCCCCATTTACCACCATCTCCCAAAGATCCACAAGACTTTGGTCGACCCTCCTGGTCGGCCTATAGTCTCTAGCATAGGATCTTTGGGAGATGGTCTATCACGATATGTCAATGCTTACTTACAGCCGTTTGTGAGGCAACTACCCTCCTTTATTCTGGACTCAGGTGATTTGCTTACCAAAATGAGAGAAGTTAAATGGAAGCAGGAATTTTTATGGGTAACTATGGATGTGGTCTCCCTGTACTCAATTATACGACATGACCTAGGCATGACGTCTGTCCGTCACTTTATAGAATGTCCAGGTAGCTAATTACCTATGACCACATTTATCATGGAAGCTATACTTTTTCTTTTAACACACAATTATTTTCTTTTTGAGCACAAATTTTACTTGCAACTTCGGGGTACGGCAATGGGGACAAGTTTTGCCCCCTCCTATGCCAACCTTTTTATGGGGTGGTGGGAAAATAATTTCATCTATAATAGCACTAATACTTACAGACACAATATTATTTTCTATAAACGTTTCATAGACAATCTCATTTTTATTTGTCACGGGAGCACAGATAGTTTATTAGCATTTTTTGATTATATTAATAACAACACTTTGGATATTCACTTTACTATCACCTATTCAGCAACTATCTAACAGCTACAGCTACAGCCGATGATGGAAAGAAGACCACGCCCTGCCCCGCCCGGAAGGAGATAGAAGAAAGAAGAATACAGATGAAGATGGATTACAAGTAGAAGACCCGTGGATTGATTTGGATTTTTAGTTTAAAGTTTATTATTTTCTGGTTTATTATTTTATGGGTTCCTGATCGTGGATTGGTTCGTGAGTAAGCTGCGCAACGGGAATCGGTGGGGGCAAGTAATGGTAAGTGAACTACAGTAAAGAAATGTATTTTATTTAACTTGTTAATTTTTTCAAAAGGTTTTTTAACATGTGTATTTTTTTTTTTTTTTGTGGTATATCATTTCTTGCCACTGTATGTATGTATGTACAGTATATATGTCTAGAGAGATATACTGTACAGTATACATTCAGGGTAAGAAATGATGATGTTTTAAAAGCTGGATTAGATGTGTTTTTAATTATTTTGTGAGTTTAAAGTATTTTAAAATTAGATACAGTAGATGTATTCCTTGGTATTGTATTGTGTGTTTGAGGAAGGTCAGGGATAGATAGCCTTGGTTGTATTTTTGTTGGTACTTATATTTTTTCAAAGGCGTAATTGTTCTGCTCTAGGCGTGAATCTGTTAATGGTTTCATTGTTCGTGATTGAGTGTGAATTGTTTAGGGATGTAAATAATGATTGCTAATTGATTTTTGTTTACGTTTGATTAATTTGCATAATGTATACTGTATGGTGCATAGATATTGAGGCATCATTTATATTGGAATGTAAGTTGTTTAAATGGCTTTTCAGAGGTTTAGTGATGATTTAGATTGAGAGATCAGTTATGAATATTAAAGGAAATTGATTTTAATTTAGTGTGTATGTATGGAGAAGTGTTTGGTTGTAGGACAGTGCTTTTGATAACCCTTCTACATTTATATATATATATATATATATATATATATATATATATATATATATATATATATATATATATATATATATATATATATATATATATACTGTATCTCTCTCTCTCTCTCTCTCTCTCTCTCTCTCTCTCTCTCTCTCTATCTCTCTCTCTCTCTCTCTCTCTCTCTCTCTCTCTCTCTCTCTTTCTCTCTGTCTCTCTGTATATATATACAGTATATATATATATAGTTGCATGATGAAGCCACAGTACAAATTCATGGGTGAAGGGTGGGTATCGTGCCTGTGTGGCTTAACCCCTTAATTACCTTTGCGGTTATTATCCGATAAGGTGTTTAAGGGGTTAATTGATATCTGAATGTACTTGCAATGTATTGCCTTGGTTTTGGCTATGTATTGTGTGGGCAAGACAAGGATTTTGCTGGCAACGGACACTTCGTATTGATGAGGTCAGTAGTACTTTATTGATTTGTATATGCTAGTTAATGTTTTTAATAATGGGCAATTAATCTATTATCCATATCTGGATAATAGTTATTTTGCACATTATTGTACTGTAGGTGTTGGGGGGAGGGTGTATGTATTGAATGTATAGGCCAGGTTTATTTTTTTTACATTCAGGGTTTGATTCCGTGGTTTTGCGTGGGGCCTATGGAGACCACCTGTGGGTATCCTCGGGTATCCCAAGGGTATCAGGCTGGTGGTTCCACGGGTGACACATGCGGGGATGATGATGTGTGGTCCCACTTCTGTGGGGGCACCGCGGACCCGTAGTCTGCGGGGATAACGATGTGTGGTCCCACTTCTGTGGGGGCACCGCCGACCCGTAGGTGCGGGGATGATGATGTGTGGTCCCACTTCTGTGGGGGCACCGCGGACCCGTAGTGAGCACCCGTGAGTTCCCCAGACCCCCATGGGAACCACCCGAGGGGCTCCCAGACATCCTTGGGCCTACCGTGGGGACCCAATTGTGGCTCACGGTGACCCAAGGAGACCACCTGGGAGCCATGGTCCTGGCAGGATCCACCAGCAGGCCTCCAGAACCTGTGGAATGCTGCTGGTAAACTGTAGGTCTGTCCAGGTGCCCTGCCATCCCACCGGGGACTAGCGTGGGGCTGCGTTATGGACCCTGAATGTAAAAGAATAAATCTTGTATTTATAGGGGGGCACAGGGGGTGGGTAATGTATTTAATAAATAGAATGCTGTTTATTGTGGGGCTGTGCATTGTTTTGATTGCGGGGACTGGGGGTGGGGGGGGTTCCCCAACGGTATGTGGGTAGGCCTCCCTTGTGGGTAGTTAGTGGGTGAGGGTTGAGAGTGGTTAGGCCTCACGGGGTGGGGGGTTAGAGTGGGAGGGTATGTACAGTAGGCATCCCGAGTGGTGGGTGAGGGTGGGTTAACCCCTTCATGACTGTAGCGGTTAATAACCGCTATGGTGATTAAGAGGTTAGGGGACATTACTTTGAAAGTGTTAATTTTGTTCTCTGTTTTACTGTACAGCAGCAGCAGCAGCGGAGGTTGCCATGGGCAGTGGGTAGTGTATTGAATGTATTTATTGGTTATTATGCCTTAACCCCTTCATTACCTTAGCGGCTATACGCTATGGTAATGACGCAGCATTTCTGAACTTTTAATAATATTGTGCAGGAGCAGGGGGTCCCCTGAGATTAGATTTCTGTCTCAGGGAACCCCCTGCTCACTGTACAATATTATTAAAAATACAGAAATGCTGCTTCTTTACCATAGCGCATAGCCGCTAAGGTAAAGAATGATTCTTTAATGATGTGTGTGTTTTATTCACAGTGTAGATGTGCAGGGGGTCTCCGGAGCAGAAGCGCACAGGTTTCAGGTCTGGGGACCCCCTGCTCCCCGAGATACAGGCCTCTTTAGGGGGTGCCGGTATCCCTCTGCTCTGCTTGGTTTAACAGGCCGCGGTCACGTGATCGGGGCCTCTAATGCAGAGGGATACCGGCACCTCATAAAGGGGGCTGTATCTCGGGGGGCAGGAGGTCCCCCGACCTGAAACCAGTGCGGTTCAGCTCCCGAGACCCCCTGCACATCTACATTAGGAATAAAAATGTATTTCAAATGTATTTATGTGTATTTATTTATTTATTTATTGCGGGGATGCTGTGTGTGATTATTTTTTATTGTGTGTAGCGGGGGTGGGTGACGGGGTTTATAATTGTGAGTTTATAAATAAAATAAAGAATATTATTTCTAGGGGCCTTGGAACAGAAGTTCCCACGCCAATTGCGCGCTCATTGCTCTTTTGTTACAATGTTGCTGGTCTTGCGGCTTTGCAGTCTGGCAGCAAAAAGCAGTTTGTAGTACTGAGTGTGAGATAAATTAACCAGTTCTTTTATTGCTGAAGTCGCCACCAAAAACTTTTATTTACAAATACAGTACAAAAACCGTGCAACACACAACAACATACAGTACAGTATCCTTTGTTTAAGTACAGCAGGTACTGTAGGGTAAAACATGTACTGTACAGTACAGCACAATATTACAGTATGGTCTCACTGAAAGTCCTCCCCATTTTCCATCCATGGCCGATGCCTTGCATGGCGCAAAACGCCATTAATGCAGTCTCTAATGCCTCTCATTACAGTATCTGTAACAGGATAATAGCGCTGCATTTCTTCCACAATCTTTTTCCTTAAATTAGCAGGAAGGGCCTTTTTATGGCGATTCCCATCGTAATTTACTTTGAACACCCACTCGTGGTACAATGTGTAGGGAACATGGTGTTTAAATATGATCAAGGCATACTTGTGTGGTATACCAGCACTCCTCACCCTATACTTCTCCCAAAAGCGCCGGTGGCAGATCACACAGGGAGATGTCGGGCACTGTTTCTATGCGAGTGGGTGTAGGAGGTCTTTTGGGAGCGGGTGTACTTGAGGCGACGGGCAATGGTAGGGTGTCTGGGAGGAAGCTTTCCTCTGGTAGTGGTTGCCGGGTTGTCTCCTGGTGTGGTCTTGACGGGGTTGTCATGTCCTCCTCAATAGCATAGTACACTGCATCTTCTGGTGGAGGGGGTGTGCTTGGTGATGGACGGGGGCCGAAGGTACCATGCATCACATCCATGTCACCCCCCTGCTCCAGCGTCGGGGAAACAGGGGCATTAACACCGAGCAAATAATGTATGCCCGCTATGTCAGCCTCTATCTTGTCCATCCGTTGATCCATCCGTTGCTCCATATGTAGCATCCGTTGCTCCACACCGACTCCAGAAGCAGATCTAGCTTTGCCAGCACAATAGAATTCCCGGGGAGATCCACAGTTAGCCCATTCAGGATCCGGTCTAACGAGCTGCTTGTGCATGGCATCTGGAGATCTGGGGGGATGGGTGCAACGGAGGATGAGATGGGGGTTCCCTGGAGAGAAGCGGCATCGATGGAGAGTGGAGGAGGTGACCTGGGGATGCCCAGTACAGGAGAAGCTGCAGCGTCGTCGAAGAGGGATGGAGAAGGTGACCGCTGGATTTCCGGGAGAGAAGCAGAGTCGTCCAAGAGCAAAGGAGACAATGAACCGTGGATTTCAGAGGCAGCAGCATCTTCAGATGGAACCGGAGAAGATGGGGGTGGAGAAGCCGGGCTGAAGATTTCCGGGACAGCTACAGCAGAGTCGTCGAAGCTTATGGGAGCAAGTGGTCTGCGGATTCGGTGAGTTGGCTGCCATTCGTCTTGCGTACCGAGCACAGTACCGTATTTCTTCCTCACATAATAAGGCTGACGTGTTTTAAAACCCTTAGCCTTTGGGGTCAGCAGAAGGTTTTCTTTATTGGCCTTAGCCTGTCGCTTTGCCTTTGGCTTGGAAACGGTAACTGCCTTTCTCTTTTTCAGTGTGGCAGGCACAGCAGAGGTGAGATGGTTCTTGCGTCCATAGAACCGGGGCTGCTCCATGTAAGTGGGAGGCACAATGCAGTATCTGGACAATGGCTCAGATAAAGATCAGCAAGTGGTGGGCTATGCAACGTGTACAACCTTTTATGCATGGCGGCCAGGTACAGGTGTTGAAAGTGGGTGGTCTGTAATGTGAGTCATTAACATATAAATACACCATCCATTTTGTGGATTCACTGCACATTGAATACACATCGACTAAACATCGAATATACATTCTTGTGTTTGTATTTCTTTCTACTCGCAGCAATGCCTGTTAAGAAGATTTCAAAGGATCTCAGCATGAGAATGAAGGAGATGTACACGAGCGGAAAACGAATTGCAGATATCCAGCGCTGGTTAACTGCTTCTGGCCTCGTTGTGCCATCAAACACCGTGTGCTATCATGCACACGGAAAAAACAGAGACCTCAAAAAGGCACCAAAGGTAACAAATGCGTAAGTATATTTATAAAACTTAACCAAAAAAAAAGTATACCGTATTTATATAGTATATTTATATTACAACAGTATATACTGTAGTGTACTGTATGTGTGGTCAATTTATATTTTTTGTGCAGCAGTATACACTTTTGTTATATTGCAATTCATCTTACAACGGAATATACAGTATATGATGTGTATTTATTATGATATAACAACAGTATACCGTATTTATATAGTATATTTATTATATTACAACAGTATATAGTGTACTGTATGTGTGGTCAATTTATATTTTTTGTGCAGCAGTATACACTTTTGGTATATTGCAATTCATCTTACAACGGAATATACAGTATATGATGTGTATTTATTATGATATAACAACAGTATACCGTATTTATATAGTATATTTATTATATTACAACAGTATATAGTGTATGTGTGGTCAATTTATATTTTTTGTGCAGCAGTATACACTTTTGTTATATTGCAATTCATCTTACAACGGGATATACAGTATATGATGTGTATTTATTATGATATAACAACAGTATACAGTATTTATATAGTATATTTATTATATTACAACAGTATATAGTGTACTGTATGTGTGGTCAATTTATATTTTTTGTGCAGCAGTATACACTTTTGGTATATTGCAATTCATCTTACAACGGAATATACAGTATATGATGTGTATTTATTATGATATAACAACAGTATACCGTATTTATATAGTATATTTATTATATTACAACAGTATATAGTGTATGTGTGGTCAATTTATATTTTTTGTGCAGCAGTATACACTTTTGGTATATTGCAATTCATCTTACAACGGAATATACAGTATATGATGTGTATTTATTATGATATAACAACAGTATATTTATATAGTATATTTATATTACAACAGTAC
This sequence comes from Ascaphus truei, assembly GCF_040206685.1. NCBI lineage: Eukaryota > Metazoa > Chordata > Amphibia > Anura > Ascaphidae > Ascaphus > Ascaphus truei. The sequence goes on along the minus strand of NW_027453840.1, from coordinate 515,835 downwards.
TGTACTGCTGCGGCCGAGTTTATTGGAGCATTTGCCCGTTCTCGGCCGCAGCAGTTACCTGGCGCGCGCCGGAGGGTGCCGGGCGCGCGCCGAAGCAGCGGAGGAGAGGCCCGCCGATCGCAGCTTCCCCCTCTCCTCTCCGGGTCCGCCGGGTCCCCCAGAACCCCCTGCCGCCGTCCCCCACATCGCGGGACACCAGGGCTCCCTCGGGGAGCCCTGGACGTGAGTGCAGGGGGTGCAGGCACCCGATGATCGGAGACGCGCGGCACCCCGAGGGGCTGCCACTTGCAAGCCGGGAAATCTCCCGGCTTGCGGTACTGGCCACACTGCAATAAAGTGTGTCGCCAGTGTATACTGTATATTTTGTCTATTTATATTTATAGTACAGCAGTATACATTTTTTGTATATTTATATTTACTGTATATTACAACATTACATGTACAGTATACAGTACACATTTTATATTGCTGCATATTAATAACACAATATAATTTCTTTGCATTGTAGGGAGACTACTCTTCTGGTGGACAGAATAAGTGAGGAGAATGATGAGAGGAGCGCATTAAGGGTTAAAAACACTCTGCAGGAAAACCACAATCTGACTGTATCCGAGAGCAGCATAAAGAAGATGAGACGCAGAATTGGATGGAAATATGGACGTGTGAGGTTAGTACTGGACAGTACAGGAGGTACTGTAAAGTAGAAGTGTTGTTTTGCAAACTGTACTGCGCTGTGACGCTAAATTTTTTTATTCATTGTCATTACAGAGCGTACCCCATGATACGGGACGCAAACAAAATCAAAAGAGTGCTACAGGCCCAAGCATGGATCGACAGCGGTGAGACTTTCCAGGATTGCATCTTCACTGATGAGTCTACTGTGTCGCTGGAGAGATTTGCAAGATTTGCGTTCCACAAAAAAGGCCGCATAACTTTGAAGCCGCGGCCAAAACACCCTGTGAAGCTGCATGTGTGGGGTGCCATCTCTAGGCGTGGACCGGGATGCATTGTCGTCTTTGAAGGTACAATTTCTCAAATATAATGCCGCCTAATACACTGTACTTGACTAGTGTTGCCTTACCGTATGCACTGTACTGTACTATTGAGCCCTTTTCTTTTCTTGCTATAGGAATCATGAATAAAGATTTCTTCCAAGACAACATTGTGCCCGTGATAGTGCGATACATCAGACGTGACTTTCCCAATGGGCATCGCTTTTATCAGGACAATGATCCCAAGCACACCGCGTCGACGGCGCATATCCTTGAGCGCGGCATCAACTGGGTGAAGACGCCAGCGGAGTAAGTGCAGTAGACCGTGTCCCATTTATGTTCCCCACTGTTTTTACTGTGTACTGTATCTCTTAAACTAATTGTCCTTTCTTTCCAATCACAGATCGCCAGACTTCAATCCGATCGAAATGGTCTGGCATCAGCTGAAGGACCACATCCGTAAAGAGGCGAAACCCTCCAAGAAGGACGAGTTGTATAAAGCCATAATGAGTTTTTGGAACGATGTACTCACCGTGGAACGATGCAATAAATATATAGACCATATTGCCACTGTGTTGCCCATTGTCATCGCGCGCAATGGGCAAGCATCAGGAAAGTAATACAGTGCTGTAGTATTGTACAGTAAGTACAGTATGATACAGGTAAGTATGGCACAGATTTTTTCTTTCCCAATAGTCAGAGTATACAGTAGTTCCAGTATACAGTACAGTAGACTAGTTTAACAGTACTACAGTAACTGCCTACTAACTGCTCCATTTTTTTCTTTCCAGAGAAAGCTGCACCAGCCACCTACTGTACAGTAGTTCTACCATAATACAGTACGCACATACAGTACAGTACAGTAACTGAACAAAGTTTTTGTTTTCTTGTCGTTCCAGGAAAAAGGGTGCCCAAGGGGGAGGTGGGGGCGTTGTGTTCCGTCAAATCTGCTTGTGCAGTCAAATGTACAGTATATAAACTGCAGTAATGATGTACACAAAACCTCTCCTCTCTCAATGAACTACTGTACCGCAGACACAATGAGGATACTGTTACAGTATGAAGGGAAAAAGAACAGGATGGGTTATTTAACATTATACTGTGCAATATTTATACTGTATATTTATACAGTATATACTGTATTTTTATTCTAAAGGTATTCGAGAATGTACTGTACTGTATGAGGACCTGGTGACTTTCAACCCTCTCAGACCCACAGAACGGATTATTTCACATTACTGTATATTTATCCTGTATATTTTCAGTAATTTAGAAGCAGTGGCTGTTCTGAACAGAACAGTTACTGTAAGCAAACGGATGCACATCAGATTTACATTTCCAATTCGAGAGGGGATTTTTCCAAAGCAGGCAGGCCTCCCTCTAAGGGAGGGGGATGGTGGGATCATACGCTGGCTGGCCTCCTGCTGAATCTTGTTACCGTAGCCAGCCCAGGGCCAGATTAACAAAACAATGGCTTGGATTGGATTAGCCAGACGATTGATGCTTGGCCAGGGAGGGATTAAAAACTCTAAGGGAGGGGGTGGGGTGGCTGAAATAGCTGGGACTGTACTGTGTCAGTATTTCCAACGGCAGGTCACCCTAATAATTGCATGATTAAACCCCCAAAGACAAGGCCCAAATATAGTACAGTATACTGTATACTGCATATACAGTACAGAGCTGTATACTGTATTATAAATAAATAATCATACAGTAATGTACAGTATGTATTATTGTGTGTTGAGGTTTTGAATTGCTGTTAACTTGAAATGTTTCACCATTGTATTGTACTGTATTTGTAAATAAAAGTTTTTTGTGGCGACTTCAGCAATAAAAGAACTGGTTAATTTATCTCACATAAAGTATGTGAATACGACCGCAATCACCATTGTAAATGGGTGCATAGGATGGAACGACAGGTGCTACAGGGGTATACAGTAAATATGATATTTATCAGTGTTGATCAAAGAGAGTTGATCAGAAGGATTCCCCTTATAAAGTATACAGCACTCTATTGTCATTCATACAGTATAGTAAAGGGTAGACAACAAATGGTCTTGCAGTATACTGTATTTCTACAAATCTGTCAGGTTGACCAGAATCACTGCGGATATCGGAAAATAATACAATTTTATTAATTCTACATAGAATTAATAAAATTGTATTATTTTCCGATATCCGCAGTGATTCTGGTCAACCTGACAGATTTGTAGTAATACAGTATACTGCAAGACCATTTGTTGTCTACCCTTAACTACACTGTACTGTATGAATGACAATAGAGTGCTGTACTGTACTGTATATAAGGGGAATCCTTCTGATCAACTCTCTTTGATCAACACTGATAAATAATTTATCTCACACTCAGTACTACTACAAACTGCTTTTTGCTTGCAAACTGCAAAGCCGCAAGACCAGCAACATTGTAAAAAAAGAGCAATGAGCGCGAAATTGGCATGGGAACTTCTGTTCTAGGGCCCCTAGAAATAATATTCTTTATTTTATTTATAAACTCACATTTATAAACCCCATCACCCACCCCCGCTACACACAATAAAGCGGGCACTTACAGTACAGTATATATTTATTTCTCTTCATGTATTTATTTATTTATTTAGATTTATTTATTAATTGTGGGGCTGCTGTGCGTGAATTTTTTTTATTGGGGGTGAGGGGGGTGTTTGGCCCTTGGTGTGAGTTTAGGACTTGCAGCAGCAGCACAATTACTAAATAAATCTAAATAAATAAATGAATATAAATAAATACATTTAAAATACATTTTTATTGATAGTGTAGATGTGCAGAGGGTCTCCGGAGCTGAAGCGCACAGGTTTCAGGTCTGGGGACCCCCTGCCCACCGAGATACAGGCCCCTTTAGGGGGTGCCGGTATCCCTCTGCTCTGCTTGGTTTACAGGCCGCGATCACGTGATCGGGCCCTTTAAACCAAGCAGAGGGATACCGGCACCCCCTAAAGGAGGCTGTATGTCGGGGGGCAGGGGGTCCCCAGACCTGAAACCTGTGCGCTTCAGCTCCGGAGACCCCCTGCACATCTACACTATCAATAAAAATGTATTTCAAATGTATTTATTGTAATTTATTTATTTATTTATTTAGATTTATTTATTTATTTTTTGGCAGCTGCTGTGCTGTGTGTGTGTATTTTTTTATTGTGGGTAGCGGGAGGGTGGGTGAATGGGGTATTAGCCCCAACGATGGTTGTTTAGGGCTTGCGGGGGGGGTTAGCGGGAGGGCTTAACCCCTTCATGACCGTAGCGGTATTAACTGCTACGGTCGTGAAGGGGTTAAGTGCACCCGCAAACCCCCCCCCCCCGCAAGTCCTAAACTCACACCAAGGGCCAAATACCCCCCCTCACCCATCCCCACTACACACAATAAAGCGGGCACGGTGGGTTAACCCCTTCATTGCCTTAGCGGCTATCCGCTATGGTAATGACGCAGCATTTCTGTATTTTTAATAATATTGAGCAGGAGCAGGGGGGGTCCCTGAGCATTAATTTCTGGCTCAGGGAACCCCCTGCTCACTGTACAATACTGTATTATTAAAATACAGAAATGATGTTTCTTTACCATAGCGCATAGCCGCTAAGGTAAAGAACGAGTGTTTATTTATACTGTATATTGTATGTGTTTTATTGATACTGTACATGTGCAGAGGGTCTCCAGAGCAGAAGCGCACAGGTTTCAGGTCTGGGGACCCCCTGCCCCCCGAGATACAGGCCCCTTTAGGGGGTGCCGGTATCCCTCTGCTCTGCTTGGTTTACAGGCCGTGATCACGTGATCGGGCCCTTTAAACCAAGCAGAGGGATACCGGCACCCCCTAAAGGGGCCTGTATCTCGGGGAGCAGGGGGTCCCCAGACCTAAAACCAACGCGATTCAGCTCCGGAGACCCCCTGCACATCTACACTATCAATAAAAATGTATTTCAAATGTATTTATTGTCATTTATTTATTTAGATTTATTTATTTATTTTTTGGCGGCTGCTGTGCTGTGTGTGTGTATTTTTTTATTGTGGGTAGCGGGAGTGTGGGTGAATGGGGTATTAGCCCCAACGATGGTTGTTTAGGGCTTGCGGGGGGGGTTAGCGGGAGGGCTTTACCCCTTCATGACCGTAGCGGTATTAACTGCTACGGTCGTGAAGGGGTTAAGTGCACCCGCAAACCCCCCCCCCGCAAGTCCTAAACTCACACCAAGGGCCAAATACCCCCCCTCACCCATCCCCACTACACACAATAAAGCGGGCACGGTGGGTTAACCCCTTCATTGCCTTAGCGGCTATCCGCTATGGTAATGACGCAGCATTTCTGTATTTTTAATAATATTGAGCAGGAGCAGGGGGGGTCCCTGAGCATTAATTTCTGGCTCAGGGAACCCCCTGCTCACTGTACAATACTGTATTATTAAAATACAGAAATGATGCTTCTTTACCATAGCGCATAGCCGCTAAGGTAAAGAACGAGTGTTTATTTATACTGTATATTGTATGTGTTTTATTGATACTGTACATGTGCAGAGGGTCTCCAGAGCAGAAGCGCACAGGTTTCAGGTCTGGGGACCCCCTGCCCCCCGAGATACAGGCCCCTTTAGGGGGTGCCGGTATCCCTCTGCTCTGCTTGGTTTAAAGGCCGCGATCACGTGATCGGGCCCTTTAAACCAAGCAGAGGGATACCGGCACCCCCTAAAGGGGCCTGTATCTCGGGGAGCAGGGGGTCCCCAGACCTAAAACCAACGCGATTCAGCTCCGGAGACCCCCTGCACATCTACACTATCAATAAAATGTATTTCAAATCATTTTTAATGTGCCGATGTTTGCGCAGAGAGAGCAGCGGATCTCTCTCTGCTGCAAACACATCTCGGCCCCAGTATGTGCAGTAATTTACTGAACATGTACTGTAGAATAAATGCATAGTTTTATTTATTCGGGTTTATCACACAGTATACTGTTCGGCCGGAAAACATCAGCATACAGTACAGCACAATATTATCCATCGAAATCCCCCCATTAGCCGTTTTCTTTTCTGAGGAAAAACAAAATGAAAAGTTTTAATGTACAGTAATGGTCAGCCCCCTAAAGAAGTACCCAGCCAGCCCCACCAAAATAATACGGCAACAATACAGTACTCACCATACTATTTCCCATTCAGCTTGCGTCGGCGCCGGTCCACTGCCAGTACAGCTTTCTTCATCATCCACGTCGATAGTTAGCAGCGGGACTAGCCCACCTGTAGTCAGCAGGTGAGGCGGGAAATCGCTTAGGTACATGCAAGCTTCATCAAAACTGGCCGCGAAATCCGACTCTGTCTAAGGGTTGTCACTGACAGTGGGACTGTCATTGGAAGCCGGTGCTGGTGCTGGTGCTGGTGCATTGCTTGGCAGGGATTGTCGCTTCTTAGTTGGTTTTAACACGACCCTTCGCCTTTTGCCGCCTCCATGATCATAGATACGGGAAAAACCCTGTGACACACACCAATACCCTCCAACAAATTGGGGCTCAATACGGTGAAAACAGGGGTCACTACATAACCTTTTCCTTATTGCACGCTTCCACAAATGAGGAGTTGGCGAAAATTTGTAAAAGTCATAGTTTTCGATAAAATACTGATAAATTTGAACAACTGTTGCCATCTTATCCTCTGTTGCATTAATAGCGGCCCATATTAAATAAGCATAACTTCTGTCAGGTTTTTGGAACACGGGCTGCTGCACTTGGACACTCATGGTGAGTCTCTGGAGAATAGTGTACTGTAACTGAAACAGGTCTTTGTCTTTATTTAATACAGTATGTAAAGCCTAAATTGATACATTTTTGCAACTCTTCCTTCAGTCTCAAGGCCAAGGCCAAGTTACTGTACAATGGCACACTGTGGTACAGTATCTTTTTTAAACGAAACAACTGCAAGCCCACACATTACTGATTCGGCGCTTTACAAGTCATGAGTTTATGCCATCTGGTGGACACGCGAAGCATTGCAGCCTAGTAAATCCTTCTCATTATCATTTAACAGATCAGGCCCCCGTCAGCCAGGCATGAACCGTGGCTGGGAAGGCAAACGCAACGAAGCATGCAAGAGGTGAGCAGCGGCGGATTCCAGGTATCTGCCAGGTACAAACTGGGCATTTGCTCGAATAAAGTGTGTCGGTGCAGTACATATGAATTACCAATAAAATTCAAGTTGGAAAAAAAAAATGTAAAATCAATGAATGTATTGATAAATTCCGGGTTAAGCCCATCTTGTTACCCCTGAAACCCTTGTGGTCCCTGGCAGCTGCATAGCACCATAAGCCATTTCCATGGGTTATAACATGTAAAATTTAAAGTGTCCCCTGTTTTTCCACTTTTCATGTTCACTTTATCCCAGACTCATGACACTTTCTGTGTGCAACTCTTATGTGGGAATTTTTGGTAGAAATGCAGTGGTTTTGTTTGCAGGAGTTTGGGGGACAAATATACCTGTAGTCAACTAATTATCCCCGGTGTGCAGGCATGATTTTCTTGTATGCGGGTTGAATTACACCGTTGCTGCCCTGTATCCCCCAGACTCCAGGTTTTCAAGCTCAGATATCCCAACTCTATTTCCCTCATATATATGGGTTTTCCCAAAGTATATCATGTATTTAAATATGGTTTATCATGGTTGTGCAATTTCTGTAAATGTCTATTCAGTCAGTACAGGCTCCATACAAGTTCCGGGAAGTCTGGATAGATATCGGAGTTCAAAGAGGAGAGAGGATGTGGGGTGTTATGTGGCTAGAGCATGGTGAAGTACTGTATCTGGAGAACAGAGACCCCCTGTGGGGAGGACACTCTGATCTGCCAGAGTCAGTTGAGCCTGCAGTAGGTGGCAATGGGTTGACTGGGGGAATCCAGAGAATATCAGTGTATTTCCCATTGGTCAAATCATATGTCCCACCCATTTGGGCAAGCTGAGCTGGCTTAACTTTCCCCCTCCTCTGATGTCAGCCAAAGAATGAGCCCCTATTCCTAATAGGTAGTGGAAATAAATTCCCACACTCTGATTGGTTGTTCCTCCATGCTGAACATAGAACAGTGGAGGGTATGTAAGGAGGTAGCCGACTGAGATAGCCATACCTTCAACTGGCTTGTGTCGATGAAGCTAGGTCAGGCTTTTCAAAGTTGCTCTGTTTGAAATTGTTGAGCAACTGGCTTTGTTTTGAAGCTAGGACAGTCTGCCCTGCAGGGACTAAGTCAGATGTGAAGTCAAAGTTCTGAGAATTGAACATAGCGGTCGCGGCTAGGATCTTTAGCCGAAAAGAGGACCAGGAAGCCCAGGTGTATATCTTGGTCAGGGTAAGCCTTCCGAAGCAGGCACCTATTTGAGCCTAGATTTCACTACCCAGACCCCCAGTAAGTGTGTATGTTGTCTCTATTTTGTGTATTCATTGTGTGCATGCGGGTTTACCCGAATAAACTTCATTTTTTTTTATTACCTTGTTTTGCCTAGTGATTGATCCCGGTATAAATATGTAAAAAGTCCTGATCTCCCATGACAAGATGGAAAAAAAATAACGTTCCAAAGGGATCTTTAGGGCTACCAGTCGAGCAGAGTGAATCGTTGGACATATCAATGCTTTGAAGCACAATGTGGTTCATTGCCCTTCCCGAGAATATTCCACACTAGAAGTTATTATCATCAATCCTCAGACTCTAATCACTCTGATTTTTTAGAACGAGGATACTCACAACATCCCTCACCGATCATGACCAGTCTCACGGGAGACCAGCAGTATTATCACACTACCACTGGGATCACTATCACCAGACAGGGCACAATAGTTGAATAAACAAAAGTTTATTCTGGCAAGCCAGCAAACACACAAATCACACAATCACAGTATGACACTCACCAAGTGGGGCAATAATCTAGCCTCAGGCAGGTGCAGGAGCCTGCTTCGGAAGGCTTGGCATTAACGGCTTCTTCCCCGGCTTCTCTGTGCTCTTCTGCAAGCAACACTTTTAAAATAGCCCACCAGCCGTGACATCACTGTCTCCGATCCACTCTGCAAACTTGTATGGTACTGTGATCGGCTGTGCTCCTTACATAGGCCTAAGTCTCCTATCTTTTTTGCTGGAGCAGAGACCACCGGCCAATCAGAGCACAGATTGTGATGGTGCAGCCAATCATAGAATGAGTGCTTGTCCGGTTGCACCAATTAGGGCAGGTGTCCGGCTTATTGACTCTGGACTGCTTCTCGGGGTGTGAGCTGCTGGCGTGTGGGAAATTAGATCTGGGCAATGGAAATCATGCCTTCGGGGCTGAGACCCAGTAAAGGATCCCCTGGCCAGCCCAATTTCTCAGTGTTTCGGGGAACAAAGGCTCTGAACCGTCGATTACCAGTTCCTGGACCTGAATTACAGCCCTTCCCCACTCACCATTTTCCAGGTACTCAGCTGCTCCCAAGCTCTGTCACGGACAGACATTTCTCTGGATGCAGCCCAGCTAAGTGAATTACTGTGTCTGCATACAGATAAATGCTAGCAACACAAAGGACAATGCTGGATTATTAACTGTGTGGGGAAAACACAAACACAGGGAAAGACAGTGATTTTTTACAATTCCGGCTCCCCAAGACACATAGTTTTCACCCCTTGTAGATATCACACAGTGATTATCTCTTTTCTGGAAGAGATTTACACAAAACACATTGCACAAAGGCCAAAATGACCCTGACAGATGTGGCAATTAAACATGGATTTGGGGCAGCCTGCCTGGCTTAACTTTTATTATGTTATGCTGGCTACCCCTACAGTCACAACCGGTCTAACGTGGAAAGAAATTATATCGGATAAGGACACAAATGCAGGTCAGCTAAGAGTCGGATTGTCACAAGATCACAAAGCCTCAGGTTTTACCAATGGTGAATATTTCTGATTTATATTCTCACGGACATAGAGACTAATAAGATGCAAAAATAACTGATTTGTGCCCACAAATCGGGCTGATATTTTTTTTTTAACTTGATTTGGATTTGATGAAGTTATTTCGGAACTTTCTTTGGAAAGCATTATTTGTGCCTACCGGAGTACGCTCTTCTTTGGACATGGTAGGTACACAGGTTAACACACTTACCAACAGTATGACTACAAGCATTGATAATTATGTTATTAGTCAATGAACGTCTACCAGGGGTGCTCGGCAACGGCTTCCCCAGCTGACAGGATATCTCCCCCTGGGCTGGCACCGCTCTGGCTGGGGAGGCAGCAAATGTGCATGGCCCGATCTCCGCCCCTGGATGCTGTTGCCTTTGTACTCTGCCCCTCTCCTCCGCCTCCAGACCCTGCAGTTACCATTTTCTTTTGAAATGCTGGCTGAACAAAGGGTTTCTCAGCCCTGCATGTCCAGAGATGTTAAATGCATTTATTTATTCCCTGGGCATGCAAGCTGGAAAAATACAATTACCCAGTCTCCACGACCATGAACCCTGGTTAGGCTGGTTCCACAGGGAGTTTGTAGACAATAGAGGATGGGGATGGGCAAGCCTCCAATCTCACAGGCGTCGGTCCGAAGAGCAAAGTCATTGTCTGTCCAGACAGAGGCCAGAGGGAACACAGAAGAATTCTGCTGCCAGTGCTCAAGGGCCAAAGCGTAGAATGTCTTATTCTTAGAACATAATGGCACACATCTGCAGCATATAACTATCACTCTAAACAAGCGGATTAAGCGGACCCAGTGGAGCAGGCTGGGGGGAGGGGTAAGGTGAGGTGACGCTAAGAGGCGCCGACCATCCAGAGAACAGCCAGGCTGACGCTAAGTCACCCACCATCTCCTCTGCCAATGATAATACCTGCTGTCATGCTGCTTGATCCGGTGTAGCCAAAGAGATAAAGTTGAAGCACCATTGAGTGAATGCCTGCAGTGATGTGTGTCCTGGAATCCACGTGCAACCAGCAAAGGTACCGGAACAGCCAAACGAAGAAGCGGTGCACTGAGGTAAGTAGAGAACAACACGCAGCTCTAACAAAAAAATGACTAATTTATTGAAAAAAAGGGAACAAACATCATGAAGCTAGGAACCTCTTACGCGTTTCATCCCGCAAGGGACTTTGTCAAAGAGTGAGTGGTGAACCTGCCTGTTCTGTTCTGACTGACAGATTAAATCTGTCAGTGGTGATATTGGATACCGAGGCTATATCAATAATAAATTGATTTAGAACGGCAACTCCTATATGCAGCTGTAGGTTAATTAATGAGACTGTCGTTCCATCTATACAAGCATAGTGGTGTGTAGAAGGGGAGAGAAGGATAACAACATACAAGTGTATACATAGTACATGTATAACAACAAATAAACAACTTATTGCAAAACTACTGTAAAATAGTATAAACAGTAGTAGCAAAAGATAATTTAAAACCAACATTCAAGCAACATAGATGAAAACAAGGAATGGATTAGAATATAAAGAAATGATATAATAAAGAAAGATAAACGACAGGTAAAAAATATATATTATATGACAATCAGCAATATTGAAAAGTATATTATAACCACTCAACATAATAAAACAATTATAATAATCATAAATAATAACCTGTCTTATATCAATATAAATGAAAGAAATAAAAATAAGAAATTGTCAAAAATGAAAACAATAATAAAGAAGCTAAATATAAAAATAAATATTTTAATAATAGAAATATAGCATATCATAAATATACTGATAATAAAGTATACATAATATCCCATATGGTGAGCAACAGCATATATCTAAATGACATTATAACAACACCAGAGAAGCAAAAAGCAGAAGCAAGCAAAAACTTAAACATATTTCTTTAGTTAGACTAGGAAATGTTTAAGCTCCCAATCGGTATTAATACCGTAGGGATGCAATGTATTCATGATATAGATCCAGTGCCCAGACAGAGGCACCTATCTCACCAAGAGATAGTGAGCTGGCACTGAGAACAGGAGGGAGTGAGGCGCTGTTCTCATTGTCTGGTTCATAATTCCCACCTTCCTTGCCTCAGCCTCCCTGTCACACCCTCAGACCGGATTGGCCAACACAGATGAGCCCTCATTCTGTGATTGGCTCCCCATTCAGCATCAATGCTGGGATTGGTCGTTGCCCCGTTCTCCATGATTTTCCATTGAGAACTGCAACCTAGAAAAGCAGCGACCAATTTGAGTTCCACAAGCCTCTCCTGGGTTGGCGTGAAGATAGACTAAGCGGGGGGCTTTGAGGATGTGCCAGAGACACCTGAAGTCGAGGCTGCTTGTACGCCAAGCTGGAGATTTGAAGTTACCTTTCACAACTTGCATCCAGCGGTGCTTGGAAACTCATGACCTACGGCAAAAGTGGAATCTGCTCCGTTAAAGTCATGTTGGTGGCGTCGGCCGAAATTAATACCCGTTTATTTGTTTATCTCTGTGTCCTCTCTGGTGCTTGATCCCACAAAAGAGTCCCGGTCTCTTGCCAGAACACATTAGAAATAAAGCATTCCATTTACATGGGATGCAAGGTGCAACCAGGCATGCAAAAAAAACCCTGTATCTCAGGGGCCTTGGAGCCAGATGAACCCAAGTGACAGGGCGTAACCTTTATTAACCGGTCCCTGGGCCTCATTCCATCACAAGCATAGCTAAGGTCTCTGTACTTAGGGAGGAGCCTAAGTAGACGCCGGCCTGTTTACACATTCAGCTACCTGTGTGGAAGCGGAAGCGGTGACGTCACCGCGCTGACACCGGAGCATCGCGAGATACACGCGGCTACCGGCAAGGACTGCCAGGGACTGGTGTTTGCTGCTGGACAGCCGGGTCGGGCGCTCCTATTGATTTTAAAACTCACTGTGTCTGTGAGTATATGTCTGTTTTGTGCATTGGACGTATTAAAAGGTTTTTAGGTATTGCGCAATCCTCTGCCCCCTTTTTTATCCCTGGTTGGAGTTGCATATACAGGAATACGGGAGTGGACACAGATGACAACACCTGGAGAAAAAGATTCTATCTGAGCCTATCCGAAGACGGCGCACCTCGTGGGGTTTGTGCTGTGCCTGAAAACGCTGGGACTTGGAAAATCACAGATTCTCTCCACTGCATGCTGTCTGCTTTGCATCTAGTAAGTAGGTACGGGTTGAAGCTGTATATGGGGGAATTCATTTGATGAAACAATACTGTGCAATGTTTTGTCCATGGTTTTTATCATACACCACAGGATAACAGTCTGCAGCAAAAAAGAAAAAAACTCCTCCCGTTTTTCTTCTCAAATCTTGGGAACTGAGTCCATTTACCACTCAAACATCTGAAAGGAAGGACTCCACTCTCATCACTTATATCCTTTATTTTTATGGACATTGCTTTTTATAGTAATATTCACAAATATATTGTACACTTTGTGCCAGGTTATTTTCTATATTTCTATATTCACTATTGCATCCAGCGGTGCTTGGTAACTCATGACCTGCGGCAAAAGTAGAATCTGCTCCGTTAAAGTCATGTTGGTGGCGTCGGCCGAAATTAATACCCGTTTATTTGTTTATCTCTGTGTCCTCTCTGGTGCTTGATCCCACAAAAGAGTCCCGGTCTCTTGACAGAACACATTAGAAATAAAGCATTCCATTTACATGGGATGCAAGGTACAACCAGGCATGCAAAAAAAACCTGTATCTCAGGGGCCTTGGAGCCAGATGAACCCAAGTGACAGGGCGTAACCTTTATTAACCGGTCCCTGGGCCTCATTCCATCACAAGCATAACTAAGGTCTCTGTACATGCAGGGCTGAGAAACCCTTTGTGCAGCTCGCATGTCGAGAGAACTGGCAAATTCTGTGACTGGAGGTGAAGAGCGGTGCAGGAATACAAGGGGGAGTGACTGTGGGAGAAGATCAGACCAGGGGGCAATCAACCCAAAAAGCAGAACATTTTGTCATCCATCCAAATATCCGGACGCCGAGCCCAGCATGGGACATCCTGTCAGCCAACGAAGCCATTGTTGGGCCCCGTTGGTGGATGCTGCTCCCATTGGCCAATTCATATTTCTTTCCGCTGCCCTTTAATTTGCAATCACTAATTTCAAGCCCTGATTGGCCAGTTCAGACAAGACCATGTGTCCTGAATGGCTCCTGTGCATCATTCATGCTGTGATTGGCCGCAGCCCTGTTTGCCATGATTTGCTAGGGAAGCAAGAAATCTATGAAATGGGAACCCAATCAGTTTCAGATCTTATTCTGATCCTAACGTGGTGATAGATTAAGCTGTGCCCCCTGAGACTGTGCCAGAGACACTCAAAAATTAGATTGTAAGCTCCTCGGAGCAGGGACTCCTCTTCCTAAATGTAACGTTTGTCTGAAGCACTTATTCCCTTGACCAGTTATTTATATATTATGTGTTATTTATATGATTACCACGTGTATTACTAATGGGAATTGCTATGTACATTAATGGTGCTATACAAATAAAGACATAGGGGGTCATGCACTAAGCTCCGTTAAGTCGTTTTTAGAGCGCAAAGTGCTCTTAGAACCTGATGTTACGCTGAACACGATGCACTAAGCCACGCAAACAGGCACTTTGCGCTCTAAAACTGACTTTTTTCAGGAAATATTTCAAAGTCCAACTTTGTTTGCGTTAAATTCTGCCCTTAAGCGGGATGCACTAAGCTACATAACCTTAGCGTACGCGAAAGTTGCGTTCAACAGAACACGTCAGCTCAAGGTAGACGCAAAAAAAGCTGGACTTTGAAAAATTTCTTGCTCTACATTTCTGCATGTGCAAAACCCATACAACAGGCCGGCGGGTGTCCCCGAGAGACCCCACGGGGGTCCCCCAGAGAGATCGGGGTCGCGCGGGTGTCCCCGGCTTACCCCGCGAGAGTCCCGGGGTACCCGCGGGCCTGCGGTACCAATGTTGTGCTTACAAAAATAGTAAACATTATTTCTAACTAAATACACCCCCCTAACACATACAGTACAATAATGTGCAAAATAACTATTATTCAGATATGGATAATAGATTATTTGCCCATTATTAAATACTGCATTAGCATACATAAATAAAGTAAATAAAAACAGTTATACTTACCACAACAACAGGTCTCTCTGTCCTCCGTTGAAAGAAAGCATACAGAATATACATAATAAAGACATTCTAATGGCCCCTAACCCCTTAATCACCTTAGCGTTTACTAACCGCTATAGTCATTAAGGGGTTAACCCAGCCTGCCCCGATACACACCCGGGAGGCCTAAGCACCCACCCTGAACTGACTATACCCACCCTGTACCCATTGAGTAGTATAGTGGTACATCATACCCATATAATAATAATATGGGCATGATAAGCCTCTATAGCACTCAACGGGCACCCTAATTACAATACATTAATGCACCAGATACACAATAATAAAACCTAACTCCAAAAAAACATACTTCACTAAATAAAAACAGTAGCCAGCTAATCCAATGAATACAAGCAATAACAACATCAACAATGAATTAATTAAACCATTAACCAATCAAAACAATTAATTCCTAAACCAACTCAAAATGAATAGTAACACTAACCAATCAAGCCAATTAATTACTACAACATTAATGAATGTAAACATTAAAAGACAAAGAAATACATTCAAACACTATCTGAAATAACAATTAAATGCATTAGCTAACATAATACAACATTAACTACAAATGAAAACCAATCGCAAACATTTTATTAGCATTAAGCAGGAAAAAAAAAAATAATGACATCCACATAAGAAACTGACATAAAAAAAACCAACAGCAATAACAAGCCACAAATGCCCCCCAAATATTGTCATAATAATGTATTAATCTGTACCTTAAAGGGGTACAGATTAATATATCATCAGTCAATGTGCCTCCCCCAAAAAATAAAAAAACACATCCAATGAAGATACCTGTTAAAATAGACATTTACAAACATTGAATATATTACTTACCATTAGAAGCGGTGCCCCTCCGACTCCCGGGGTAACAGGAAGCTCACGTACCTTGAAGGCCTCAAACAGCATCCGATGCCATCGCCATGAAGATCCGGCTCAGGTACCCAAATCTTCATTTTTCTTTCTTTAATCACCTTCTTCTATCTTCATCTGTCACCATTTCTTGATATTCTTTTTCTTCTATCTTCATCTGTCAATCCAAAAAGAAACCATGGTAAATCCCAACCGATGTTGTCTTGTCGTCCTCTTGGGCTCAAACGAGGCGTCACGGCCTTAAATGGGGCTGTGACGTCACATTTAGCCTCAAAAGGGTTAACAGCCACCTGATTGGCTGTTAAACAAATGTTCCGACTTTATTTTTTTTTTTTTTACATGACATCACTTAAAGGGAATGATGCCAGCCAATCAGAATGGCTGTGCTTCATTTGCCTTTAAGATGATTTCACTAAATCCAAGATGGCTGGTGTCACATGGTATCACACGGCGTCCACACTCTGATTGGCTGAAATACCATGTAACGCCGGCTTTGTGACGTCATCTTAAAGGCAAATGAAGCACAGCCATTCTGATTGGCTGGCATCATTCCCTTAAAGTGACGTCATGTAACAAAAAAAAAAAATTATAGTCAGAACATGGTTTTAACAGCCAATCAGGTGACTGTTAACCATTTTGAGGCTAAATGTGACTTCACAAGCCGTATTTAAGGCCGTGACGCCTCATTTGAGCCGAAGAAGACGACGAGACAACAACGGTTGGGATTCACCATGGGGTTTTTTGGACTGACAGATGAAGATAGAAGATAAAGAAGATCAAGACATGGTGACAGAAGAAGATAGAAGAAGGTGATTAAAGAAAGAAAAAAGAAGATTTGGGTACCTGATCCGGATCTTCATGGCGATGGCATCGGATGCTGTTTGAGGCCTTCAAGGTACGTGAGCTTCCTGTTACCCCGGGAGTCGGAGGGCCACCGCTTCTAATGGTAAGTACTATATTGAATGTTTGTAAATGTCTATTATTACAGGTTTCTTCATTGGATGTGTTTTTTTTTATTTTTGGGGGAGGCACATTGACTGATAATATATTAATCTGTACCACTTTAAGGTACAGATGATTACATTATTATGACAATATTTGGGGGGCATTTGTGGCTTGGTATTGCTGTTGGTTGTTTTAATTTCAATTTCTTATGTGGATGTGATTGTTTATTTTTTTCCTGCTTAATGCTAATAAAATGTTTGCGATTGGTGTTTGTTTGTAGTTAATGTTGTGTTATATTAGCTAATGCATTTTATGGTTATTTCAGATATTGTTTGAATTTATTTCTTTGTCTTTTAATGTTTACATTCATTAATGTTGTAGTAATTCATTGGTTTGATTGGTTAATGCTACTATTCATTGTGAGTTGGTTTAGGAATTAATTGGTTTCATTGGTTAATGGTTTAATTAATTCATTGTTCATGTTGTTTATTGCTTGTATTCATTGGCTTAGCTGGCTACTGTTTTTATTTACTTTATTTAGGTATGCTAATGCAGTGTTTAATAATGGGCAAATAATCTTTTATCCATATCTGGATAATAGTTATTTTGCACATTACTGTACTGTATGGGTTTGGGCGGAGAGTCGTGTATTGATGTTTGTTAAATCTTTTTTTAATATACATGTGTTTCATAGTGTAGATGTGCAGGTGGTCTCCGGAGCTGACCCGCGTTGGTTTTATGTCCGGTGACCCCCTGCTTCCTGAGATACAGGCACCTTTATGGGGTGCCGGTATCCCCTGCAGTTTCAAGCTTCCACGTCACGTGACCGGGACATTTAAATGCTGCAGGGGATACCGGCACCCCATAACGGGGCCTGTATCTCCTGAAGTAGGGGGTCCTCGGACCTGAAACCAATGCGGTTCAGCTCCGGAGACCCCCTGCTCATGTACACTATTATTAAAATGATTTTAATTACTGTACGATCGCTTGTGTAACAGCATTGCATGGAGATGGCAAATCACCATGCAAATCTTACATGCAGTTTTTTTTTCTATCAGCTAGCGTATGGGAAGTTTAAGAATGCTAGCAGGGGGGAAAAAAGCAACACGTACGCTGTGGGTGTTTTGAGCACATACGTTAAAAAATGGGCTCAAGGCCTTAGTGAAACGCGTCCCCGGCCTCACTTTTTAACGGACATGCTATTTTTTTTAACATTAGAACACAAACCCATTGAGCTTAGTGCATAGCCCCCATACAATACAATGAGGCTGGAGCTTTTCAGGCTTTTCATTCTCTCCCTTCATTTACATTTCACAAAACAATCTAACAGCTGTTTAGATTACAGATATTCAAAGACATACTAACATATGTTTTAGAAATATAAACTATATTTTAAACTTGATAGAAGTTATACGATATGTAGCAAGCTGTGCAAAAAAAATTCAGTATAATAAGGCAGAACTATGCTTATAGGAGATCATGTTAATATGGATATTAAGTTAAAGGTGACACTGTATGCTTATATGTGTGTTTATTTCCCAGAATCCATAGCTGCAGTGGAAACATGGTATAACACAAGATAATGGTGATATGCCAGGTTACAGACAATATACGATATACAATATTTCCTCTACAGAGGAGAGTAGAAAGGTTTGCAGATTGATACATTGAATCAAACACTGAATGTTTTCAATTTAGAGAGATACCTTCCCCCTGAGATTATTATTGTAGATTGGTTGCAACATATATCACTGTTACACTAGTTTGTAAGAGTAGCTAATGATAGCAATTGTATAGGAGATAGTTACTTAGTAGGATTGGTTAGTGGATATTGTGACACATTTGAGCACTAAGTAGTTATTTGCATAGAAAATGATCACACTAGTGTTATTAACTTGGTCGCTTGAGCACCTGTTTAGGTAAAAGTAATCACCATGTTGGTTTAGGCACATAATAATAATAATAATAATAATAATAATAATATTATTATTATTATTATTATTATTATTATATGTTAGATTTCATTCACTGAGGTTGTCACAAACAACGTATTAATTTTATTTTACTTATTTCTGTGGGGAAAAAAATTATGGTCTCCAAAAAATTAGAGTATTGAATGTATTAATTCCAATACATATGTAATGCATTTTATCTATAAATAATAAAAGAACAAAACAGCATTGGATACGTTATAGATAATATATTAATTAGAGGAGGTGAACTATTGGAAAAAAACAACTGTTTTTCTCTTCACCACTTAAAGTAAAGATTGGTAGGTTCATGTGTAATGTTTGTTCATAGTAATAGTGTAACAAGTATTAAAAGTGAAGGCTTATTAAGAATGGGATATTGAGTGCAGCTTTGGGGAAAATATCTCTTCAATTTGTAGTTACAAATAACTAACTGACTTATTCAGGATACATAAGAAATCTATAGTTTAAAAAAGAATGAACAGTATGAGAAGATACATTAATTAATAATAAAAAAACATATTGAAACAATGGAAATATATCCTTATCCAGATCTGCCTAAATGGTGAAATAGTTTGACAAGCATTGGAAAAAAGATTCAAAAACACAGCAACAATTAATGCATAATTAAATAGTCATCTTAAATGCTAATATTGTATCTGAAAAATAAAAAACAAGTCTTGATATAGTTCAGCTTCTGTTTAAATGTATTAGATAGTGTGTATTTACATTGGTAATTTTAATATTTCATATGCAGTGATATAGTTCAATAAATAAGGAATGAGGATACGTTTAATAGATATCTTTAAATACAGGCCCCTGTTCAGTCTAGTTATATTACTCTAACATCAGATGTTCATCTTTATTTAGAAAATACACAATACATTATGGAATATTTAATTTGTGCTTAAACTATAACACATTGGGTATACACATATACAGACTTGGTATTTTATTTAAAAGCAAACTACTGTGACTGGAGCATTAGAGGGAAGCCAAAGAGCCCGGTTAGGAGCTGATCAGATCACACAGAGCAGTGACAGCGAGAAGACATTGAGGGAAGCCCCATTTATAGCGCAGCACTGCCACCGTGTGGTGCTCTGGGAACTGCAGGCATTAAGGAAACGAGCCGCGCGGTTCTGCTTCTTTGTGTCTCTGTGTTCGGGTTTATAATAATAACACAATGTGAACATTAGAAGAAGAGGAACCAAGAAAGTCCCATTGAAGCAATGATCTGGGAAAGAAAACCCCTCATATTACATTTCACCGATTAAAGATCATTTGAATACTTGGTATAAGTACATGTTCCATGTCAGAGAGCTCTGTGCTGTATCTGTGCAAACACTAATGTTATCACATTAAATCTTTTTAATTGTCCCACTTACAAGCACTAAATAAATAATAACTTTATTAGGACGATATCGGTCTGAGGCGGGATTTTTGAACATCGCAACGGCTTTCACAGAACCAATCAGAGCGAAGGGCGGGACCAAAGCAGCCAATCACAGCGACCTGCATCCATAAATACGCAGCTGCAGCGTTTTTTTTCTATCGGCAGAGGTTCTCGCTGACACACTGGAGACAACTTTTAGGCCTAACCAAGCCAGCAAAATAGCACGGGAAGTTGAGCAAGGAGTTAACAGGCATCTTACCGAGCACCTACCAGAGACCGAAGCGGAAACCCTTGAAGGATGCACCAGGACTGAGATAACGCAACTTGCAGATAAGCTGGCAAATGGCAAAGCACCAGGAAGTGACGGAATTACCAACCTGGCCATCAAGAAGCTTCCGCCGGCAGCCATGGAATGCCTCACAGAAATCTTCAATGCATGCATGCGGCTCCAGCACTTTCCTCAATCCTGGAAGGAAGCCAAGGTCATTGTATTTCCAAAGCCTGGAAAACCACGGAGGGATCCTGCAAACTACCGTCCGATAAGCCTGCTCTCTGGACTGTCGAAACTCCTGGAGAAAGTTATTCTTACGCGCCTCCGCCACTTTGCCTCTGGTAAAAACATTCTACTAAAGGAGCAATTTGGATTCCGGAAGGACCACTCAACCAACCATCAGCTGCTGCGAGTCGTTGACATAATAAGCCATGGGTTCAACATCCACAAATCAACTGGAGTTGTCTTCTTGGACGTGGCCAAAGCGTTTGACAGAGTTTGGCATGAAGGACTACTGCACAAAATGATCAACCTGAAATTCCCAAACTACCTGATTAAGCTGACTGCAAGCTACTTGCGGGAGCGCACATTCCACGTGGCTGTGCGAGAAGAGCTCTCAACAACACGCCCCATCCGCGCTGGCGTGCCACAGGGATCAGTCCTGGGACCTTTCCTTTTCAACCTCTTCATGAATGACATCCCCACAGACCTCCACAAGACTCAACTGGCACTCTACGCAGACGATGTGGCAGTCATCTCCCAGTCCTTCAGAGAGAAAGAAGTAGCTAAGAACATCCAGAAAGCACTAGACATGCTATCAACATGGTACAGCGACTGGCAAGTAGGACTGAACTCCAGCAAGACTACAGCTACACTGTTTACCAAAAAGAGGATCAAGGCACACCCGCCAATCACCCTCAACGGAGAGGCTGTCAAATGGGAGCCAAACAGCTCTTACCTAGGTGTAATCCTAGATAGCAAACTAAGCTGGAGAAACCACATTGAGAAGATTCAAAAGAAGGCAACAACCAAGCTGGCAGCACTGTACCCTCTGCTGAAGACAAGGACCATGCCCATCAAGAGCAAAGTCAATGTGATCAAGGCGATCATTAGACCCACAATGACATACGCCTCCCCGGTGTGGAGTGGTTGCCACCAACATCAAAGATCATCTCTCCAAAAATTACAGAACAAGGCGCTGCGGATTGCGTCCAACGCTCCACTTCCTACAAGAATAGCAGACCTTCATAGGGAACTGGGTATCGAGATGTTAGATGAACATCTAAAGAAGCTCAACAAGAAATTCTACAAGGAACTGGACCAGAACTCAAACCCGCTGATCAAGAAGCTTGCTGCGATCTCTGCAAACCCATTTGACCGCTACCCACGACCCATCACAGCGCTGAACCTGTGAAACCAACTCAACTGTGGCAAGTAACACAGATCAAGAAGCTTCCTAAAGAGTGCGACAATACACTCAACAAGAGAACTTGGAGTAATGAGGCTCAAGCCTCGGTATCCAATATCACCACTGACAGATTTAATCTGTCAGTCAGAACAGAACGGTCAGTTTTTTTCTATATTAGTTCCTGACCGGAGACGCGCACTGACACAGCAGCACAGGATGGCCCGGACCAAGCAGACCGCCCGGAAATCCACCGGAGGGAAGGCTCCCCGTAAGCAGCTAGCGACCAAGGCTGCCAGAAAGAGCGCTCCGGCCACCGGCGGAGTGAAGAAGCCTCACCGCTACCGGCCCGGTACTGTGGCTCTCAGGGAGATCCGCCGCTACCAGAAGTCCACCGAGCTGCTCATCCGCAAGCTGCCCTTCCAGCGCCTGGTCCGGGAGATCGCCCAGGACTTCAAGACTGACCTGCGCTTCCAGAGCTCGGCTGTCATGGCTCTGCAGGAGGCCAGCGAGGCTTATCTGGTGGGGCTCTTCGAGGACACCAACCTGTGCGCTATCCACGCCAAGAGGGTCACCATCATGCCCAAGGACATCCAGCTGGCCCGCAGGATCAGAGGGGAGAGAGCTTAGGCCGGCTGCACCCTGACTTCGTTTACACCCCAAAATCAAAGGCTCTTTTAAGAGCCACCACATTTTCAATGAAATTGCCTGATCAATATTAACACACGGATACTGATCTCTATATAGAGAGTTAAAGAAGTGTGTTATCCTTGTATCAACATATGTACTTGATGTGTGACAATATAGATAAACGCACCTTCAATATTTGTGTATTCTTTGTCATGTGATATATAGACTTGCATGCATAGTCACCATTTCATGCTGTATATGGCTGCACGTAAAGACAAACCTGTAAATGTCCCCCCTCCCATGTGCCACTGGTGATTATACTGAAGTGTTAGGGAATAGCGTGTGCTTCATGCTTTCAATGTGATGTAAACACATTTATTTTATAACATGGTGATAAATACGTTTTTCTGATGTCAACTACACTATTTTAATTTTTATTCTCTATAAACCGTGTATGTGAACATTATGTAGACACAAACAAAACCATAATGTCACCTAATATGTCAGTTTGTCTGAGAAACATTTATTCGTGCCATAGGTTAGGGACTACAAACTTACACATGCACCTTACAGTGCTCGCAGTATCAATGCATATACACTTATGCTCTGGCAGTGTAACACAAACCCCTGCATGGGACAAGTTGGAGAAACATTCCCAGTTACACATTATGTGCACAGCTCTCTATGTGGGGTTGTGGTGGCTCTTAAAAGAGCCTTTGTGTTTGTAAGAGGCTGAAGTTGTCGGTCTCACTTCTTAGGAGCTGCCGCCCTCTTGGGCTTTGCTGCTTTGGGTTTGGCTGCCTTGGCCTTAGCTGGACTCTTAGCAGTTTTTGGCTTCGCAGCCTTTTTAGCCGCCGGGCTCTTCACAGCCTTCCTGGGCTTGGCAGCTTTAGACTTCTTCGGGCTTTTTGCTGGCTTCTTGGCGGCCGCCGGTTTCTTGACCTTTTTGGGGCTTTTCTTCACTCCCGCCGGAGCCTTTTTGGGTTTCTTGGGGGACTTGGCGGGTTTCTTTGCCACTGGCTTCTTGGGTTTCCCCACATCCTTTTTCTTGGCCGCCTTCTCCTTGCTCTCCAGCTGCTTCTTATTCAGCTTGAACGACCCGGAGGCTCCGCTCCCTTTCAGCTGGATCAGGGTTTCCTTGCTCACCAAGCCCTTGAGAGCCAGCTTCAGGCGGCTGTTATTCTTCTCCACATCGTAGCCTCCTGCAGCCAGAGCCTTCTTCAGAGCGGACAGGGAGACCCCGCTGCGCTCCTTAGAGGCGGACACAGCTCTCACTATCAGATCGGACACGCTGGGACCGGACTTTGCTGGGCGGCTTTTCGAGGCTCCGGACGCTTTCTTCGGCTGCTTCTTCTTGGCGGCGCTTTCAGCTGGAGGAGGAGGAGCAGGAGCGGTCTCGGCCATTGCAGCTGCAGGTAAAATCCCCCAACACACTGACAGAAAGTTATACTGGGGGCGGGGACCTGCCGGGAGTTATATAGAGAGCCTGCTGCTCTGTGATTGGTTAGTTATCGGAGTGAGCTTCTCTCTCATTGGGTATAATCACTAAGCCCCGCCCCTGACTCTCATCCTCCCGGATCACAAACACTGCTCTGACTTTGTGTTTCTGAGGCTGCAAGAAAAGGGCATTTTATCCCCTAATTATTACTCACATCCCCCCTTCTTGCATGCAATTTATAAGGAATTATATTCTCTTCACTGCTGTATCATTTTTCTGCTGGGAAAGTACAAACACAATTAGGAATAATGGGTGAAAGTTCGGCTCTGTAGCCCGGGATTTGCCAGATTTCATTCATATCTGTCTATTTCTGTCACTTTTACTTTGCTCAGACTAAATGTGCAACCTCCATCCTCATACAGTGACACTAAGGACATATTATTCTACAGTATCAGTTTAAAATAATGTGCATATAAATATATAAACATGGTCTGGGGATTCACTATATATGTACAAGTAGCACAATAATTCCTGTGCAGTGTACATTGCTATTTCATGTTGTTCCATTTCCCCGGTACTAAGCTCTGTATTATTCCATTGTCAGTTATGAATATTGGTTATTAAATGGGAGATTCGAAAAGTTTTGTATTCCATCTGTTCTGCAAATGAATAGTTTATAATGATATGTATGTAAATTATGTTTTCTAAAAACAATCATAGTAACATACACATCATGTGAATGACAGTACATATATTTTAATAATGTAATAATCAAACAACTATTTTGTTTAAGCTTTATAATACAATTGGGAAGTGTTAAAAATATGTTTATTTGTGGGTTACAAAAAAATGTGTATGTGATATTAATGGAAGATTAGGTTATTAATCACCCTGTGTGTTACATAACTATGTAATGTCACTATTAGCACTATGTATAGGAACTGACATGTTTTGTGACCATTGTCACCAGAGACCAGAACTTTTAACATCTTTACATCAGGATCACTATCACCAGAAAATAATAATAATAATAAAAATAATAGTACGTTCTTGTATAGCGCTGCTAGTTTTATGTAGCACTTTACAGGGACATTTTGCAGACACAGTCCCTGCCCCGTGGAGCTTACAATCTATTTTGTTGGAGCCAGAGACACAGGGAGATAAAATGACTTGCCCAAGGTCACAAGTAGTTGACACTAGGAGTTGAACCAGGCTTCAAACTCACTCTCAATGCCAGTGTGTTTTACTCAGTGTTTACTCACGGAGCCACTCCTTCTCCCGAATGACACACTAGTTGAATAAACAAAAGTTTATTCTGGCAAGCCAGAAAACACACAACATACATGTGACGGTTGGGGTAGCCAGCCTCACATAATAAGGTAAAGCCTGGCTTCTCTCAGCTGTGTCTCCGTAAAACTCCCACTTGCTCCGCTGACCGGGCTTCTCTGGCGCTTCTCAGCTGAGATCAGTGCTTGTGTATGCTCTTTAACACAAAGCACTTTTTAAAAGCCTGCCAGCGCGTCTCCGATCGCCTCCATAGGTTGTCTGGTTCCCTACACCGGCCTCACTCCTTACATAGCCCCTGCTGGATATCCTTAACATGGAGCTGGGGCCCTTGACCAATCACAATATGTATTGTGACGTTGCCGCCAAACACAGGATGAGCGCTCGCCCTGCTGCACAAATGGGGGAAGGGGATCAGCTTAAGTGCTCAAGACCAACCGTGCAATAGGTCCCCCTGGTCAGCCCCAAATATCCCGCTTGGAAGGCACCACCAGGTCTGCGGGAAACAATTGGCTCTAGCCCAGTGAAAGCCGGACCCCGGACCTTATTTCTAGCCCTTTCCTGCTCACCATTTTTTTTTCACCATGAGCCTTAATGGTCCCCAGGCCTGAGCCTGGGGTGGGCATGCTTTCCCCCGATGGGGAACAATGACAGCCCTTGTGCTTTCTTCTCCTCCCAGCACAAGACTGACTAAATGTGATACTGTGAGGATTCGCTGTTCTGCTGCTCCTGCCCCTTTAACCCTCACTTGCCTATTGGACTACCATAACACTCAAGAGTGGCAAACTGGGGTGGAACTTACGCACGGTGCTCGGGTTCTGTGCAGTCCACTTCGGTCTCTGGGCATGGAGCGCGTTCTTGCTCCTCCTGTCTTGATGCGCAGCGCGCATGCATGGTACACGGTCTTCCCTGTGGTCTGCGGTCTCCGCCCCTCTGACCCGCCCCCGTCCTGGCATCACCCCTATGCAGCGCGGTTACGCCCCTCACTCCGCCTCTACCTCAGCGGGTCCTGCCTCTGGTACCCGGCCCTGTCCTGATATCACTGTTATGCGGCGCAGTTGCGCCCCTCCTCTATCTCCATGGGTCTCGCCTCTGGTTTCTGCCCTCATGGCGGTGCGGGTGTCGTGGCGCACAATGACAGCGCGTGACCAGGTCACCTACGGGTTTTGCGGGGGGCATGCACAAATTCTGACGCGGTAGCTATTGGCTGTGTAATAGGACACACCTGCATGATCCAGCAGCCTATCCTGTCCGCACGTCTGCTTCCTGGTTGCCTCCCATTGGTGGGAGGTCCTATAAATATGCTCTCAGAGCTCCCAGTCATTGCCGAGCATAACCTCTGTTTGTGTGACGCTGCACTCATCACCTAGTTCCTGTCTGCCTGAACCCTGCTGCCTGACCCTGCATGGATACTACTCTGTGATGCTCTCCTGCACTGACCTTGGCTTTGGCAACGACTACTCTGTGATGCTCTCCTGCACTGACCCTGGATTTGGAACCACGGCGACGCTACTCTCTCCTGCACTGACCCTTGCTTGGCTCCACGACTACTCTACGCTCTACCACCCTGACCCTGGCTACGTACCCCAACAATCCGCTGCTCTATACTCCAAGATTCACAAGTACCTCACTTGCCCTGTCTTCTGTTACCCTGATCCGGCCTGTACGACTGTCCTATACTCTAGATGTGCCCTCGTGGTTGTGGTTGGCGTTCTATACAAATCCCTACCTCAGCCCCACGGTCACGCCTCGTTTGTAGTGAGCTACGGGTTACAGATACTCCCACTTGGAAGTCTCTGCAAGGGGCGGGCTCATGGACTGTACCCATCTTGGATAGGCTTACACAGGCCATGAGTCACCACCTTACTTCCTTCACTGGGGGGTCACTGGCTCATAGATTAACCTGTTAGTGCTCTGAACATAATAGGGACTTCCATAATAGATACACTATGTGGGAAAGAGAGGTATTATGGGACATACCCTGTTACACTGGATAGAGGTAGTTTGGGCAGTTAACACGCAGGTGGCCCAGCCAGTTACACAAGGAGCACTGGCCCTCGTGGGCAACCTCCATCGGCTCTACTTCAACACCCTGGGTTTTTGACTTCTTCCCCCCTGGTTTGCTGGCCTGGGGAGGGTCAGCTACCTTAGGTCTTTTGACCGCCAGCACTGGAGTAAGGGAAAGGAAACGCTTTTCCAACTGAGGCCGTGTGGCCACTGTCACGATGGACGGAACGTATCAACAATTTTATATTTTAGGGAAATAGATTGAGCACACAAGTTGAGCAAAATAAACTGACATTTATTTCCTTAATAGACAGACACACGACAACCTTAGAATATACTTGACAAAACACTTACTGAGGAAGAGAATGGGATAGAATGTCCAGAAGTAAAACAAAGCACCAGAATATTGTCTTTTAAAATGCTGTCCTTTTGCAAGGGGCGTAAATTGCCAGCCCAATAAGTCTGTGAATATTGCAAAGTTCTTTCTGGTCCATTGGGGTTCGTTAGATAACCCCCAGCACTAACGGAATCCTGAAGAAGTGTTATGTCCTTGGTTCTGATGTAATTAACTTGTTGCGTTAGGGAATCGTTGCTGCTGCTCTTATCCGCTTGTAGAAGCAAAGTGGAAATTTGTTCACATTGTAAAAGAGAGACAAAAGACAACGGGGATAGCTTAGGGAGCACCCCTTCGCGGGAACCTCCATCCCACCAATGTCCATCTTGCCCCCAGTTTGCAGATGGGTACTACAGGGATTTCCAGTTGATACAGCGCCTGTGCAACTCTGACACCTGGGCTGCTTACCATATGAGTGATCCCCTTTTTACCTGGCTTCTCCCAGGCTAGGAGTTGGACCCAAGGTGTGAACTAGCCCAGATGACTAACAGGATCTCCTGGTCAGCGAGCATCCCGGTTAATTCACACTTTGTGGCTCTGGGGCTTTCATCTGCAACACTTACCTAGATCCATAGGCATTGCCCTAACAGGGAGTCTCTGAAGTTTGCAGAAGGAAGTGCCCCCAGCTCATCGGTGTAAAACATGTGGTTACTGGTTGCATTGCAAAGGCAAGTAGAAAAAGCCTCATCCTGCCTGTACATTTAAAACTGCAGCCAGAAAGGCACTTTATCAAAAATATATGTTCTATTTGTCCTAAAGTCATCACTGGAGATATCGGCATTCAGCCGTGCCTGGGATGTCTGCCAGCAAGTAGGCAAGCCATGTGACAGTGCGAAGGCTCCCCTTAGACCACCACCGGGGCTAGGTAAGCCCTTTCAGCACAAGGCTGTTCAGTGGGACAGCGGCATTCCCTTTCTGTAGCCCATCGCTGGGAGTTCTGGAGAGCCGGATCCTGCCTGATGTCCTTGGAGAAGCAAAGGCAGGGAAGCTCAGTGTAGCAGGCGGGACGCTGATGTGGTAGTGGTTGTGGCCACTATTTGTGGGGCTAAGCACCCGGAGGCCGAGACCCTGAAGACTATCTCAGAGGCGGACCTCAACCCTCCAGGGCTTTCCCCAGTTGTCATTCCTACTATGGCGTATAATTGTGAGGCTCTGTTTGCCATGTTGGGTCAAGGCGCAATGGCAGACCATCACCTCCAGTTATCCTAAATACTGAGAGACCTTGTCAGACCTTCTCCTGCCCTATCCCAGACCTCGAAATGAGGCCCCAGTACCTCCCTGGGGTCTGATAATTTATAAATAACATACCTCCCCACACACCACATTTTTCACCATTGTGTCCAGTATTTTTGGACAAGACACTTGGCAACCCTAGTGCTGGCAAGCCAAGTACTTCCAGAAGCTGACTCTACATGAGACACTAGCCGAGGTTGAGTCAGCCATGAGCCAGAGGGGCTGAACGAGAGATTGACCGAGACATTGCCGGTGAATCTGTCTCCATGAGAGCAACCTTGCTGGCTTAGGAATGTGCCACACAGGTGCTTTGACTTCTGGCCGCCAAGATGACGGACGACGGTGTGCCCCCGAGTACACAGCAAGAAAAGTGTGTACTGACCCCTGCTACTATGCCGGTTAGGAGAGCACCCCAAATTGTTGACTCTCTGCAAGTCACCAAGCCATGTGGGTCAGCCGGGTGCCGAAGATGCTGTAGCAAAGACGGAAGAGGATGCCCATTAGGGCCAGTGCTCCCGGGGAGACCAGTTAAACCATCTGCAGATGAGTACCCCAACACATCCCAATCAAGTATCCCCAATCTGGGGCAAAGTCCCCAAACAACAGGGCTTACCGACTATGAGAGGCTAGCCCCAGCAAAGGAACCACAAGCAGTCGTGCGGTTCCAGCGGAGGACCAAGTCAGCGATCCCTACGGCTGTGTGCAGCCATCAGGCTGGAGGACTATGCAGTCCATAGAAGAACAGTTTTGCGTCCAGGGGTCCCAGGTAATCGGCAGGCGTTTGGACTGGGGGACCCCAACACTACAGCACCTCTTGAGCAACCTGATATGGTTAGTCCAGAGCATCCAATCCCAGGAACGGGGATGCGGGTGGAGCTGCCAGAGGATGCTATTTGACTGCTTTCACAGGGTGCAAATGTTGGGTAGTTACCCTGGCTTAGGTGCCTTTGGTGCTGCTGCCAGACACAGTGTTTCTTGTTCCCCAGCTTTTGGTGCCAAAGAGTGTCATGATCTGTGAAGAGAAAAGGCAGGTAAGACCAGACAAAGCCCAACCAAGCAAAACCTGTGTCCCTAATTACTTGAATACCAACCCCCCCCCCCCACCTTTTTAAAATCCTCTGACAGTGTGACGGAGGGTGAACGGCCAGAGCTCAGTGAGTGGTCCCCCGATATGGAGGGCATGAGACCTCAGTTGGCTGAGTCTGTCTGTTCAGTCCCCCAAACCATATGTGTTTTTTGTACTGGGCCAGCTATGGGCAGAGAGGGGCCAGCTATTGTGTCACTGGGTGGGTAGGAAACAGAGTTTATAGGGAGCTAAGGAGATCCTGCTTATGGGGCATTAAGGGGTTGCTCACACCAGAGCCTGTCTAGTGCAAATGTTCTGTGGGTTGAAGGCATCCCAGGAGGCATCAGCGTTTGACCGGTCCCGGCAAACCTGCCGAAAGGCATGGCCAGGGGACAGTGTGAGAGCTCCCAGGAGAATGCCACCGGGACTAGGTGAGCATTTCCAGTGAGAGGCTGGGAGTGAATCGGCGGCATTTGTAGTATATAACCCTCCAAAGGGAGATTGAGAGAGCCAGGCTCTGCCCAACGCCCTTGCAGTAGCAATGGGAGAAGGCTTAGTGGAGCAGGGTGATACAGATCTGAAGCTCGCAGCTCCCCAGTGGGAGTGGAAGCAAAGCACGGCTGACTACCAAAATACCGTGTGCAATGGCCACCTCTGCCAGGCTTATTGTGCCCAATGTATAGGATTTTTTCTTTGTGTAACCCTTCCAGAAAAGAGCTAATCACTGATGTCTGGAAGTGGAAAACTGTATAAAGTGGGGATAGGGATGTGGTAACTACACATCAACACAAACATTTTATCATGCCGTGATGGTCTTCACCTACTGCTGACAGTCTTTACTTCAATCCTCTGCAGATGTGGGACCTGTCCTGTCAAGGCCACCCGCTTCATCGTCCGCTGACCTGGGACCTCTCCTGAAACCTGGTAAGTGAGAAGTAATGTTCCTTGATTGTAAGTGTCAAATCTATGGTGTGTCTTACAATCACTGGCAGCTTACACAAGAGGAAATACGGTAATACAAATAACACATATAGTCCATGTCCCCTCTGGACTTCCCCCTTGTTCCTCGGCCCCCCTGGTTCCCCATATTAAGAGATACACCATTGCTTATAGTTTATGTTGTTGTTTCTTGTTTATTTATTGTAAGGTCCGGGGGAACACCTCTCTCTAAAGGGGCTCCCCCCGTGACTTTACTCACCCCCGCTCCAGCTCTGCCTTCTCGCCGCTGCTGGTGGGATCTCCCTTCTCCTCCGCTTCCCGCGGCGGCTTCTGATCTCGCGTATACGCGCGCACGGCAGAGGACTTTTACGTCCTCCCTCAGGGGGAGTTCCCTCCCCCAGCTGAGGCCGCGCACGCCTCTCCCGCGCGGCGCACATGCCTGATGTGCGTGCACCGCTCACAAGCTGCACATCTAGCACAGCTGTGGTGAGTTTCTCCCTACCAATTCCTATCTTTCCTGGGACCGCTCCCTTGTTACTCCCCCTCTCCCTATTGGTCCTTCCTCCTACTTATACCTTGTTCAGCCATTCATTCTTTGACTGAGCATAGCTTTGTATGACCTGTGTTAACCACGGTCGTGCCTGCCTCAGTTCCTGTCTCTTTGTCTCCTTAGTGATCCCTTGCGTACCGAACCGGCCTGGCTGTGGATCCGCTCTGGTCTTCTACCCTTGGTTTGTATCCTGACCTCCTGGACTCGCCGACCCCTTCACCTCGGTTTGCGGATTCCGACCTACCTCCCGGCTCTGGACCCCAGGCTCTCGGTACCACCTATCTTCTGGAACCTCCCTTCTCGTCTGGCGAGTATCTTACTTTATCTTATACTCCCAGACGGTTCCAGACGCCTATTTTCCACTTTCCAGGCGTGTCCCGTAGCTGTGGGTGCAGTTTGTTACCCATCTCACCTCAGTTTCGGGGTCCCTCCTTGTCCGTGGTGAGCACAGCGTAACATTTATTTAACACAGATATGATCGCACAGATTAATTTACATTAATGTTTTATAAAGTACAAGCAATTTTATTAAAATCTATCCCTATTAAAAATGTATTCTATATTTTATCAGTGAGTAATTATATACATTTTGTTTACCCATTACACCTCTACAAGGGTTCACAACACAACACACACACCATACAGCAAAGTGGTTAGGGATAAATGCATGCAACTTATTTTTTTTCCCGCTGAGGACCTGATTTTGTGGCATTATGTGACTATGTTTAAATAGTCTGGGAGTGTTACCTTGCTAACATGCTTCCTCACCTTATTTCCCTTTCCAACATATGTTCTTATCAGGAATTGCACCTTTATAGCCAAGAAAAGTGCCTGGTGGCTGTTTGCCTTTAGCTGGATTTGCACAGCTTGTTATAGTTTAGGCTAAGCACTGCATGCAGGCGGCACGCTGAGAGGCAATTCAACCTGCGGGCTGTAGGGAGCTTGAGCGGGGGGGGGGGGTGTGTGGTTTGAGCGGAGGGCTCTCCGTGCTGACCCTCCTCCCCCTCCCCCTTACCCCTCCCCAGTCGGTCCATCCCCACACACACACACACACATATATACACATATATACACATGCACACACACGCGCACACACACTTCCCCCCCACCTTTTGGAGGTGGGGAAGCTGCCTCTAACACTCCTGACCCGGCGCTGATAGACTCACCAGCGCACCACGTGACGCGTCACCGCTCGGGATCGCAATTCTCTTGCTTCCCCTGGCGGCTGACGCGTCACAGCGCGTAGTGAGCCTCGCCGGAAAGAGGCAGCGGGGACAGATGGGCTGCAGGTAGGGGCTGGTGGTCCGCGCGCGCGGCCGTCCGCAGCGGGTCCTCAGCCTTAGGGCCGTTCTATAGTGGTGGGGGTGCGGTGAGTCAGCTCTTCTATACAAGGGCCGCGCGCGCACGCCAGGGAGCGGGGAGCCGACAGACAGCGGCAAAGACGGGAAAAATAATCTTTTTACGCTGCTACCGGCGCTGAATGTATGTATATGTGTGTATGTGTGTATATATGTATGTATGTATATGCATATATGCATGCATGTGTGTGTGTGTGTGTGTGTGTATTTGTGTGTTTGCACAAATGTTATACATTTGTGCACGGCTGCACACACTTTTTAACAGCCCTTAGGCCGTGCTTATAGTGCCTGCAACAGCGACACAACATCGCACAAACACAAAAGCATTGCCGCCGCCGCGTGCGCTTATAGTGCACACAACGTCGCCGTCGCGAAAACTTGAAGCCGGCAAATTTGATTTTTCAAGGGCCGTCGTGTCACGTGATGGTCCTTGAACCAATTAAATGCCCGGAATCCCGTGCCGCCGCCGCCCCGGCGAAACATAACTTTCGCCGGTGGCGACGGGTGACGTCACCCGTCGTGTCGCGTCACCATCGGCGGGACTATAACTATAGGCACAGCCTTAGGCCTTGGCCATGTTTGGCGCTTGCTGGCGGGAGCGTGCTGACGTGCGCTCCCGCTCAGCACTGAGCCCCCACAGCCGCAATTAGAGCGGCTTTAGTAGGGGCTCACCTATGCTTCCGCGCGCTTGTGGAAGCGCAGGTCTTAGGGGAATTTAAAATTCCCCCACTTGCCAGCGAGACAGGCCGGTCACGTGAGCGGTTCGCCCAATGAGGGCGAACCAGCTCCGAGACGTCACTGGCCCGCCCCCGGCCAGTGATGCGCCCGCCCCCGGCCCGACCCCTGACGGTCTGTCCCTCTTCTGCCTGATCATTGTCCCCCTTCTGCCCGATCCCAGCCCCCCTTCTGCCCGATCCCTGTCCCCCTTCTGCCCGATCCGTGTCCCCCTTCTGCCCGATCCGTGTCCCCCTTCTGCCCGATACCTGTCCCCCTTCTGCCCGATCCCTGTCCCCCTTCTGCCCCGATCCCTGTCCCCCTTCTGCCCCGATCCCTGTCCCCCTTCTGCCCCGATCCCTGTCCCCCTTCTGCCCGATCCGTGTCCCCCTTCTGCCCGATCCGTGTCCCCCTTCTGCCCGATCCGTGTCCCCCTTCTGCCCGATCCGTGTCCCCCTTCTGCCCGATCCGTGTCCCCCTTCTGCCCGATCCGTCCCCCTTCTGCACGATCCCTGTCCCCCTTCTGCCCTTATCCCTGTCCCCCTTCTGCCCGATCCCTGTCCCCCTTCTGCCCGATCCCTGTCTCCTGTGTGTGTGTGTGTCTGTGTGTGTGTATGCGTGTGTGTATGCATGTGTGTATGCGTGTGCGTGTGTATATGTGTGTGTGTGTGTCTGTGTGTGTGTGTGTGTGTGTGTGTGTGTGTGTGTGTGTGTGTGTGTGTGTGTCTGTGTGTGTGTGTGTGTGTGTGTGTGTGTGTGTGTGCGTGTGTGTGTGTGTGTATGCGTGTGTGTGTGTATGCATGTGTGTGTGTGTGCGCGTGTGTGCGTGCGTGAATATATTTATCAAAGTTGCACAATGTTAAAAAATAATTTATTCTCACATGTCTTTTTTTTATAACACACACACACACACACACACACACACACACACACACACACACACACACACACACACACACACACACACACACACACACACACACACACACACACACACACACACACACAATTTCGAAGCAGCACTGCCACCCTGTGGAGTAACTGTCAACTTCAGACATTTCTACTGGAGGATTTGTGTTTGCTGAACTTGTTTCCCCGGTCTGCATTTCTTCCACGTGTCACCTCATGCAGGGTAAATTAGACATAAAAGCAAATTAATAAAACAGGGATATTTATTCAAAAAAATACTGATGAATGTAGTTGATCATACACATCTAAATATTACAAATTAATTACATTTACAGATATATAGATGCAGACACAACATAATTAAATACATGAAATAGATGGCACACAAATGTGTTCGTGTGAGTTGGGCAATACTAGGCAAAGCAAATGTGATCACTGTTTTAATGAGATAAACTTCCAACCAATCCCATTACCACGCGGCCTTTTTTTATAAACAGTAACGGCTTTCACTGAGCCAATCAGACTAAAGACTTTTTCAGCCAATCAAAATCAAGGAACGTCTTCCAGTGCAATTCACTTTCTCCCCTCATGGGGTGTCTGTGGTTTTCACTCAGGTCCGCTCATACTGCATATAAGCAGCAGCTTTACCGCAATTACCTCATTCGCTTCTTGTTTTGACACTTTGCAGAATGACTGGTCGCGGCAAAGGAGGAAAAGGGCTCGGGAAAGGAGGCGCCAAGAGGCACAGGAAGGTTCTTCGTGACAACATCCAAGGCATTACCAAGCCAGCTATCCGCCGCCTGGCTCGCAGAGGAGGGGTGAAGCGCATCTCCGGTCTCATCTATGAAGAGACTCGTGGGGTGCTCAAGGTTTTCCTGGAGAATGTGATCCGGGACGCGGTCACCTACACCGAGCACGCTAAGAGGAAGACGGTCACCGCTATGGACGTGGTGTATGCTCTCAAGCGTCAGGGCCGCACTCTCTATGGATTCGGAGGCTAAACGGTGACACTTCTTACCAACTCTTGATACGGAATTTACATTCATTTAACCCAAAGGCTCTTTTAAGGGCCACCCACATTCTCCTGTATAGAGCTCTGGTTACACCGCCATCTTATTCTTACCCGTTTTCATGTTGCTGTCTCTGACGGGACTCAATATTTCATATTGGAAACTGGTTAGAGAAATACAATTCACTACAAAACCACCAGTATGTGACCGCATTTTGTTACAGCGCTTTATGTACGATTCTTTTCTATGAATTGACAAGTACACTCGTGAGTTATATAAACTTTGCTATACTCCCTTCATGCTATTAACTGCTCATTCATAAAGCAAACTACAAATATTGGTTTCACTTTTTGATATAACTTCTCTGAATTAGAAGTGTCTGCACTTGACATAGATTTAAATACGTGATTTTAATTGCTCAATCCATATACACATTTTTTTCATTACACATTAGTACAATCTGCAAAAGAAAATGTATCTGATAAATGCCTTATCTGTATTGATTTTAACCGCTATGAAAACAATTACATTTTTATAGACTTGCATAAAACAATGACAATGTTTGAGCATTCATTCATTATTATTTTGCTGTCTTTTCTGCTCTTAAAACAGAATCCCCAATGCAAATGTTTCATAAAATAGTCACTCTTTTTATATTCCATTAAATAGTCCCATATATTGGGCATCATGTATCAGCTTTTGATGAGAAAAAAATGCAATCGGATTTTCTTTAGCACTTTCTGTGACTTTTATGATTCTTTGTCACAACTGTAAATCTCATACATATTGAACACGTTTTTTGGTTTTATGATCATAAATACAACCCCGCATTTCATGTGTAAAACACTCGGTTTGGGGATCTCGGAACAATTATACAGAGAAGGTAAAAAGGCGCCAAAGCTTTACTATCTGTCATTCAAACAAAGACCACACGGTGGCAGTATTGTTTTGGAAATGATCTGGATTCTGGAGACCTGGATTTTTCACAATGATCTGAATCAAAGGTTTCACCTCCAGATATTTGTGTTAAATACGTTTTGCGGATTCCCTTTAATATAATTAGTGAATTAAGTTGAAAATCAACAGGACTCTAGCATCACTTCTTAAATCGCACAAATATGTGTACTGATGTGGGGGCTGAAACTGCCAAAGATGCCACATTTCCCACACAATCTATACAGGGGAAAACGCAGCAGCACCAAAATAAAGGCAGCAAAACACACACACGTGTGTAACTCACATTAACATGAAACACTTGGGGTCTTCCTTACTTTTGTGAACAATGTTACTAAATCAATCTGTTCTATTAATTCCATGATCCTTTGTTTTTTTTTATTTCAGTCACACTTTATCTCAAAGATTATCCCGGAGACCAGAACGTAACCCCGGGATCAAGGCACCAGAAAAGCAAAGCGTTTCAATAAAGAGAATTTATTCTGGCCGTATCCAGCCCAGCACAAACTCACAAACCCCTTACACTCCCCAAAACAGGGAATACAGGGGAATTCTTGGTGCCAGGCGCCACTTCCAAGGCTCCCCAGGGTTTGCTCCCACTCCTGTGGGGTTTGAGGCTGCAGCGCTTTCAAACCTGTTTGCTTTCTGAGACTCTGTCCCGCAGCACGGAACCGTTTTCACATCTCCCGCTGGATGAAGCTCCCAGCGCCGTGTGAAGGTGTCTCTGGCGCAGCCTTGGGGCGCAGCGCTTAGTTCCCTGCACGCTGGGATCACACTGACCCTGAGCGCTGCTGGGTTCCCCTTACATACAATCCCCGCTGCTATAGGAAATCGCTGTAGATGGAGCCGCGACCATCATGTGTGGATACTGCATGGGAGACAGGACGTGAGGTCACATCTGCATTGGCCAATCACGGCTGGGCGCGGGGTGGGTGAGAGTTAAAGGGCTTTTGGAGAAATATGAAGGTCCCTGTGGGAGCAGCGCCTGTCAGTGGGAGCGGCGCCTGTCAGTGGGAGCGGCGCCTGTCAGTGGGAGCGGCGCCTGTCAGTGTGAGCAGCGCCTGTCAGTGTGAGCGGCGCCTGTCAGTGTGAGCGGCGCCTGTCAGTGGGAGCGGCGCCTGTCAGTGGGAGCGGCGCCTGTCAGTGGGAGCAGCGCCTGTCAGTGGGAGCAGCGCCTGTCAGTGGGAGCCTGGCAGCGGCTTCCCGGCCATCAGGAATATCTCCCATGAGCATCGGCGATATCTCGGGATATAGCGCAATGCTGCACTTTTAGGGTGTTTACCCGTCAGCCCGATCTCTTCCCCAGCCACTCTCCCTTTGTTCCTGCCCCTTCCTCCCCCTCCACTCCAAGCAATAGCAGTTCTCCGGACATGTGGGCTGCTCAGTGGGATTCTCAGCCCAATGTACAGAGACCTTGGCTATGCTTTATATATGCACACACAGTGTATACTTTGGTACAGTTTACAACACGAGAGTAAACAATTACAGTTACAGGGTATGGAAGGGGTTGCATGGCACATTAAAATGGGGCAGCTCTAGGGTCTGGTGACCAGATGAGCCCCAGGAAAGGACAGGTAGGTGGGAGGGACGGGGTCCAGAATAATACAGGTTAAGCCTGGTCCCAGGGGTGTGTACTGAGGCCTGGGGAACTGTGATTGTGTCCACACACATCAGGCACTCTGATGGGTCACCACCCTATCTCCATGATTTGCTATGGAGACAGGAATCTAGAAACGGGGTGGCAGATATCAATTCCACAGATCATTTCTGGACTGGCATGGAGATGGACTAAATGGTATTCTGTGATGTCATGCCAGAGACACCCAAGACAAGGCTGTGTGCTTTTCTGAAGCAGAAGATTTAAACTTGCCTGCTTGCAACTTGTTTTCAGCACTGCCGGAATTCCTGATCCTCTACAGAGTGGAAGCTGCTCCGGGTAAGCCATTTCTGTGGCACTGGGCACCTAGGACTGCTAGGATTCCCCCTGTATTCCCTGGTTGGTGCGAGTATAGCTCTGTTAGGAGATTCTGTGCTGTGTCTGATGGCTACTGCTGAAATAAACACCTCTTTATTTGATCGCTGTGTCCTGTCTGGCACGTGATCCAGTGAAAGAGTCATTCCCATATATCACCATCTCCCAAAGATCCACAAGACTTTGGTCGACCCTCCTGGTCGGCCAATAGTCTCAAGTATTGGATCTTTGGGAGATGGTTTGTCTCAATATGTCAATGAATATTTACAGCCCTTTGTGAGAGCTTTGCCCTCCTTTATTTTGGATTCAGGGGACCTACTGACTAAATTGGAAAAAATTACATGGAAACAGGACTATTTGTGGGTTACCATGGATGTGGTCTCCCTATACTCGATCATACAACATGATCTGGGAATGACAGCTGTCCGCCACTTTATAGAATGTCCAGGTAGTTCTATACTCACAACCACATTTATTATGGAATCGATACTTTACTTACTCACTCACAATTATTTTCTTTTTGAGCACCAATTTTATTTACAACTTCGGGGTACGGCAATGGGGACGAGTTTTGCCCCCTCCTATGCCAACCTTTTTATGGGGTGGTGGGAGAATAATTTTATCTATGGAAGCACAAACACATATAGGCACAATATAGTTTTTTATAAACGTTTTATTGATGACCTTATTTTTATTTGGCACGGGAGCACTAACACATTATTAGAGTTTATTAATTATCTTAATGACAACACTTTAGATATTCATCTCACTGTCAATTATCATACACACCATATAAGCTACCTGGATATTCTCTTCTATATAGACATTAACCAAACCATACAATCCGATGTTTATAAAAAACCAAATTCCAGGAACTCATTTCTTAGAGCGGACAGCTGTCACCCGAGATCTGTTATTAAGGGAATACCCAAAGGTCAGTACCTCAGGCTGAGGAGGAATTGCTCAACACACAGCGATTTTGTCACTCAGTCTGAGGAACTGACAAATAGATTCATTGAGAGGGGGTATGATCGTGAGACACTCCAAGCCACATTGCAAGAAGTAACGGAAATTGAACGTGGAACTTTATTACCGTCCGGATCCAGAGTAAGGGATGGCTCTTGCCTTAATACCAAGAAAAAAGAGACTAAGGAAGATGGGACTTGTCCTTTGTTTATTTCCCAATTTAATAAATCAAGTTATCAAGTGAACAAAATTGTGAATAAACACTGGGAATTACTTAAAATGGATCCCATACTCCGTGACTACACAAAACAAGGCCCAAAATTCGTATATAGAAGAGCTAAAACATTGGCCACTTTTTTATCACCTAGTGTGATATCTACACCTGTGAAAGATCAAGAACGATTCTTTACCAAAGGATCGTTCAGATGTAATCACTGTAGTGTGTGTAAATTCATGAAGCCTGCTCGACATATTTTTTCCCACAGCCCACATAGACGCCATACCATATATAGTTTTATTAATTGCAACACCACCTTTGTGGTGTATCTCATTACATGTGGCTGTGGGAGGAGATATGTCGGTAGGACTACAAGGGCATTAAAAACGAGGATGCAGGAACATTGTAGATTAATTCGCAAACAAGACATTAATCATCCAGTATCAAAGCATTTTACGGAATGCCCACAGGGAGGTATAAACAACTTCTCATTTGTGGGCATTGAGAGGATAAGTAACAAAGAAAGAGGGGGAAATACTGTCAAAACACTAGACAGCAGAGAATCCTACTGGATATTCACACTAAATACTAGGTATCCAGATGGGATGAATATAGAATGGAATATTAATCATTTTTTGAAATAATCATAGTTAATTATATTTTCGTTACTATTGAGTATATCATATAGTTCCATTATTCTACCCCATTGTTTCCCAAAGTTACACACTCAATGTAAATATATCCCAATGACATGCCCTGCTTTATCTAATACATGTGTTGCCATTTGCCTAATTAATTATCTCTGGTCCTCTGGAAGTATGCATACAGTACCAAATAAATTGAAATAATTTATGCTTGTATTCCTTATACTCTCACTGATCTTACCGCAGGACATCAAGATTTCTATGAGAATTATTTGTTTATCCATATATACAATATATAGCACACCACCCCATAATGATGTATAAATGCTAAAAGTAATCTAAACCCCATTTCATTCATGTCAGCAAGCAATCTGCTGTTCTTTAAATATAGATACAAGATATTACATCTTTT
This sequence comes from Ascaphus truei, assembly GCF_040206685.1. Taxonomy (NCBI): domain Eukaryota; kingdom Metazoa; phylum Chordata; class Amphibia; order Anura; family Ascaphidae; genus Ascaphus; species Ascaphus truei. The sequence continues at coordinate 475,191 of NW_027453840.1, read as the reverse complement.
TAATTTGTTCTAATACTATCACATATATGTAATACATACACATTTTTCTTATAAATAATATTTCTTTTAATTAATAAAGTTATTTTTGTTATAATAGTGCTGTTTAAAATCCAAAAGGCGATTCATATATTATATATGTATATGTGTTTTTTCTAAATATGTTTTTTTCTCCATATATTTTTATCTGTCTATACATTTACTGTGTAAATATATATGAGTTATCTTTTTCCAAGTTGATATTCCTTTAGTTTATTATTTGGTAAAAATTATTGCTTTATATATATAATGTTCTGCTTATTATTTTTGATTAATATATAGTTACACTTTTAACCTTGTATGTGTTTATGCCAGCTGTTTGCCCAGTGTTTCAGTGGCCAGAATTGGGTATTATACCCTCCACATAGCATATAGTATTTATTTATATACCCCCTGGTTAACTGTGGACCGTCATTCAGGTTTCACAATATCAGGGGATTTAGAAGCACCATCTGCGCATGCGCAGGAAGCGGAGAGTGGGGGAGGATCCTACACGGCCATCAGAGGCGTGCTCACAGCAGAGGCTGCCCTGAGAGGCGTGCCGATCCTGATTGTGCTCGGCTGGGGCTTGTGAGGGATCCAGGGACACTCTGGCGCGCGGCGCATGCGCGGCTAGATGAAACCCTATTGGTTGGATGACGCGTCATGACGTCATTTTGGCGCGAAAACGGGGCGAACAGCTGCATTTAAACTGACAATTTTACTGTATACAGCACTTCTTGAAAAAGTTCTTGGAACGAAACGCGTTGAAGTTTGCTGCTGTCCCACAACCAGATGTTTGAATAATAAAGGACTTTTAATTGCAAGACCTGCTCTTTCCTCTTTGCTGTGCGCTGCACACCCTGGCTATTGGAACCCTTTTACCCTACAGCTGCACGCTTTGGAAGGGAGACCCTGGGAAGGAAAACAATCGTGAGTACATTATACCTGGGGCTAACCCAATGAGGAAGGGGGGGTGTCCTTGGACAACCCACCCCATCCTTCAGGGTAATTCATGCCCACCTAAGGTTTAGTACTGTTCATAACTATATGCCCAGGTCAGTCTCCCTTCCACTTACACAGTCCCAGCACTTAGAGCACCATTCACAAACAAACTATGAAGATTTAAACTTGCCTGCTTGCAACTTGTTTTCAGCACTGCCGGAATTCCTGATCCTCTACAAGAGTGGGAGCTGCTCCGGGTAAGCCATTTCTGTGGCACTGGGCACCTAGGACTGCTAGGATTCCCCCTGTATTCCCTGGTTGGTGCGAGTATAGCTCTGTTAGGAGATTCTGTGCTGTGTCTGATGGCTACTGCTGAAATAAACACCTCTTTATTTGATCGCTGTGTCCTGTCTGACACGTGATCCAGTGAAAGAGTCCTGGTCTGCTGTGGCAACTATTGTTAGTAAGCAATATGTAACGAGAACTATGCTCCCCTCCTTACTATCCGGCGTCACCTGTTTCATATATTGTTCTCATTCTTGCTCGCCCAATGCTCAAAACACATTGTTCCCTCCCTCAGTGCCCTGTTTTGATTGTCCACTTCTCAAGTGTTTCAAGATTTACCTAATTCTTGTTGTAATAGTTTGTGGGTTGCTCCCTTCCCCAGTGGTCCCACTCTGTATTGTTTCCCGCCTCTACTTCCATGGCATTCCCAGTGCTTGGTTTCAAGTACTAAGCAATGTAGTCTCCCTCAATTATTCCTAATCTATTGTAGTGAGGAGATTGGCCCCTTCCCCTTTGTTTCCTAATCAGATTGTTCCCTTTCAAAGTGTTCATAATCCATTGTTCCCCAGTGATTTCCTAATTCATTGTTCCCATCCACAATGCTTCCAAAATCTGATTGTCCCCTTCCCAGTGCTCTCAAAATGTACAACTCCTCCCGCAAATACTAACACATGACTGTCCTTATTAAAATGATTCTCCCATGCCGCTCTCACCCCCAACCCACCCCTCCCCTACCCACCTTCCCCTCCTTCTCCCAATTCCGCCCACACATCGAAAGACAAGGCTAAGGCCTAGCTGTCCAGAAATCTCATCTACCAGGCCTCCCCGGTGTAAGTAATTTCGGATGAAACCATAGAGCCTAAAGGGTCTCCACCCAGCCCGCCTTCACTGGAGACCGTTTTCGGACCCGCCCCCAAGGGTCTTAAACCCCACTAACCGGTCCTTTACTAAAGACCGGTTCAACACCTTTTAGACCCCATTAGGGTCGACTTTCCTTTCTTTTCCTAGCCGCTGTTACTGTCCCAGCGGCCCCTTACCCAACCCTCTCCCTCTGCCCATTTTGGCTGTTTCTCTCCAGCACTAGTCCAAGGACAACACACGCGGTACCCTCTGGGAGGTCATTATGTCTCACCAAAAAGCACTAAAAATTGTCTCCCTAAATGTGAAGGGCCTACACAACAATAGAAAGTGACGCCTGGCCCTCCAGGAGATAAAGAATACAGGGGGAGATGTTGTTTTCCTCCAGGAGACGCACTTCACGTCTCAAGAACCGCCTAAAATATTTCAACACGCGTTCCCATTGAGCTATTTCTCATCATTCAGCAGCAAACGCAGAGGGGTTGCCATTCTGATCCGTCAGGGCACCCCATTTAATTTAACAAAAATTCAGACAGATCCAGAGGGGAGATTTATTGTGGTCTACGGCTCACTTTCAGGCACGACAATTGCCCTTTTTAACCTATATGCCCCGAACGAGAACCAGACAGAATTTCTGAAGAAGGTTCTGGAAGAAATTGACCCACAGTACCTATCCTCGCTACTTATTGCAGGTGATCTTAATATGGCTCTCAACCCAAAAGAAGACAAATCGAGCCACCCAGGACGACAACACTCCACTCAGTCACAAAGACTGGGGAAAAAATTCAAGGACATTGTTGGGGACTTTTCTCTGGTGGACATTTGGAGAACACAACATCAGGGGCAAAGGGATTATACCTTTTACTCAGCTCCTCACCAGTCTTATTCCCGTATTGACTACTTTCTTGCTACCAAGAACATCCTAGAGGCCACCACAGACTCAGACATCGGCCCAATTACGTGGTCAGATCATGCCCCTATCACCATGACCCTATCCATTCCATTTGGGAAAATTATCTCATTTAGCTGGAAACTAAACGATTACCTACTGAACCACTCCGGGACAGTGCTGGAACTCAAAAAATCCCTCAGGGAATACTTTAGAATAAACAAAGGCTCTGTATCTTCACCAGCAAGCCTGTGGGAAGCCCATAAGGCGACAATCCGAGGAAATCTTATCTCGATTGCCTCCCACCGGAAAAAAACTAAACTCAAATTAACTAAAGAGCTTACAGACAAAATAATCAATTTAGAGCAGCAGCATAAAAATAACCCCTCCCGGAGAATTTACAAACAATTGACAACTGTTCGAAACGATTTAAGAATAACCCAATTGGAAAATGTAGAAAAAGCTCTTAGATGGACGGGTCAGAGGTACTATGATAAAGGGAACAAGGCCGATAGACTTCTTGCTAGTAAGTTACGAGGAATACAGAAAAAGTCACAAATAACGGCGATCAGGAATAACTCTGGTGAACTCCAATACAACGGAAAAAAAATAGCAGAGGAATTCACCAAATTCTACACCAAATGATATAACTTAAGGACCCACTCTGCGAATTCTAGTATAACGAACTCGGCATTAGCCGCTGATTACTTATCCGATTTCAATCTTCCATCACTAACAGAGGAAGAAAATACTTATCTAAATGCAAAAATTACGCTGGACGAATTAGAAGTGGCCGTTAGGGCCTCAAAGATCTCCAAGGCGCCGGGCCCTGATGGTTTCACAAATGCATACTACAAGAAATTTTCCCCCATCTTGTCCAAACACCTATTAAGCTTGTTCAACTCATTCTTAGAAGGGAGTCCTATCCCATCCACAATGTCGTCCGCAAATCTGGCGATAATACTTAAAGAAGGGAAGGACCCCACCCAATGTGGCAGTTACAGACCAATCTTACTGTTGAACAACAACCTTAAACTATATAGTAAAATTTTGGCGAACAGACTTAACCCTATCCTCCCGAGACTAATACACAAGGACTAGGTCGGGTTTGTCCTGGGCCGACAGGCCTCAGACAATACACGTAAAATAATTAACTTAGTAGACCATGCCCACCTTTCAGGCTCAAAGGCGATGCTATTAAGCCTAGACGCAGAGAAGGCATTTGACAGGATTTACTGGCTATTTCTAGACCAAACACTGATAAAATTTGGTTTCGGAGACTCGTTCTTAAAGGGTGTTCAAGCACTTTATCAGAACCCTTCTGCCTCAGTACGACTCTCGGGCGGAGGCCTTGAGCGATTCCAAATCAAAAATGGTACCCGACAAGGATGCCCCCTATCCCCCCTCCTCTTCGCCCTCACGATTGAACCACTGGCGTCTAAAATAAGACAAAACCCGAACATCCAGGGAATCCCTATCGATAAAGCGCAATACAAAATTTCCCTATTCGCTGATGACATCATTCTTACTTTGACTAAACCCCTAACTTCCCTCCCTAACCTTCAGAAGGAACTGACGGAGTTTGTTAAAGTATCAGGATACAAAATAAACAGCGACAAATCAGAGGCTCTAAATCTTAGTCTCCCAGATCCCGAAGTCAAACTCCTCAAAACTAACTTTAACTACAGATGGTGCCCTTCATACATTAAATATCTGGGAATTAATGTGTCAAGGCACTACCAGGATTTATACCGGGATAACTACCCGAAGTTATGGGACAAGATCAAAAAGGATCTAGATCAGTGGGAAGGTTACCAGATATCGTGGTTCGGTAGAATGATATCTACTAACATGAATATACTCCCAAGAATGTTATACCTTTTCCAAACACTCCCGACCCACGTTCCGGGCGCTGATCTAAAACATATTCAGAACAGATTGTTCCACTTCATTTGGCAGGGCAAGAGACCCAGAGTCGCCAGATCGGTCCTGCTGGCAGCAAGATCTAGGGGAGGACTGGGAGTACCAGACCTACACAGATATTACTTAGCTGCACAGCTCAAGCAGGTAGTAATGTGGAACTCAGACCCGACCCGTTGTAGTTGGGTAGAGATAGAGACTCAATGTGTCAAAATGCCTTCTCTGCAAGCCTGCCTCTGGAGCCTGGACAGAGGAGAGGGGCATACACACAATCTTAAACTACAGGCCTCACGTTTCACGTGGGACGTCTGGATAAGATGTAAATACAAATATGGCCTTACCACCAAAAGTTCCCAATTGACCCCCATCTTTAACAATCCGAAGTTCCCCCCCGGGATGTGGATCTAAACTGTTCGATCAATTCAACACATGGGGTATAGAGGCGATTGCGGACCTACTGAGCCTAGGGAGGCTTCTGAGCTACCAAGAATTGAGGACCAAATATAAAATTAGAGAATTGGACACATTTAAATGCCTCCAAATCAGAAACTTTATTAGAACAACATGCCCTCTCCCAGAATACCCCACTCTCACGACGTTTGAACAACTTTGCGAGACAAAGACCCACCAGAAAGGTCTAATCTCTGACATATATGGTGCTCTAGAGCGCTCCTCGACCCCCAAAGAGCATGATTATATGCTCAAATGGGCAGCAGACCTGAATATAAATATAGACAGAGAGACTTGGGAAGAAATCTGGCAGGCAGCCTCAGAAACCACCCTATGCACTACAATAAAGGAAAACATTTATAAAATTATGTTTGGCTGGTATCTTACCCCAGCACGATTAAACCAGATCTACCCTCTGGCATCAGACCTATGTTGGAGAGGCTGTGGTCATAGAGGGGACATGGCCCACATCTGGTGGACCTGTCCATAAATTGTGAAGTACTGGGCTAAGGTCCAAATTTTGATAAAAGTGTTCACTGACCTGGAATTACCTATCGAACCACTGACCTACCTGTTGGCCGCACCAATGACTGACATAGTCCGGCCAACCAGCAAATTAATATCCTTCATTCTTACCGCGGCAAGATGCTGTATTGCGGCCTCCTGGAGGAAAACAACCACGCCGGCACTGGGAACGATCAAAAAAAGAGTCGGCTAGGTGATGATCATGGAAAGGCTTACCGCTATCGTGAGACAAAAACTTCCCGCCTACGAGGACATCTGGGAACCGTGGATTTCCTGCAATAAGGTCAGACAACCAGCTCAAACGTGACAGAGGTCTACCCCCTCCCCAGAAGTGAACTAAAACTACCTGCGAGACCACATCCCCAACAGCCAGATGGGTCTCCCAACCCACTCCGACCACTCCCCCCCTCTCCCCCCCCTCACCCTTCCAGTCCTCCCCCCCCTGCCTTCCCTCTCTGAAGGCACTCCCCCCTCTTTACTGACAACTGAGGTTGTCAATCTGTTTCCCCCCCAAAAAAATGTCGATTTAAAAATGTAAGACTTTATCGCTTGTTGTACCTGCATACATATCTAAATGCCTAATAAAATTGTTTGAAAAAAAAAAAAAATGATTCTCCCATTAACTGTACCTGTAAAACCCTACATAGATTGCTCCATTATTAACTGACACTTCCATTAATTATCCCCACTAAAATTACCACTAACCCTTGATGAACTACCACTGTTCAACCCAACCTCACAAACCATAATCAGTCCATCACCAACTATCCTCTCCTCCGCCTCATCCTATCACAGCCTCACATAATAAAGGGGAAGCTCGGCTCGCTGCCCCAAAACTGTGTGTAATGGCTGCCTCTGTGAGACTCATTTGGCCTGTTTATAATGTATTGAGTGGTAACTTCTTCCAGAAAAGAGCTAATCACTGTGTGATCCCGGGGGATGTGTGTAAAGGTTCTGGTCTCCTGTGACAGGCTTTTTATCTGGTGGATAGTAATGGATATCACTTGGCCCAGTTCTTAATCTCTTGCGGGACTTTCATTTCTGAGTAGTTCGTGATTTCAAGACCGCAGGACCGATAGTTCCACACATAATGAGCATAGTCCAGTGCACCTCTCACCGGAGTTCTATTGTGCCCAGTTCAGGGCTCTGGACAAAGGAGGCGGGGCACCTACATGGAGTTCAACTCCTGGCTAGACCTTCACAGCCCTCGGTGGGTAGCCAGATGCAGAGTCACCTCGCTCCTAGACAGGATGGACATCATCATCCGTGAACAGTTTTTGCCCAAATGTGTACCGGAGGTGCGGGAGTGGGTCATAGAGCATAAGCCGAGAATGCACCAGACGACCGCCATGATGGCAGATGAATTTGTGACCATGCGGCCACAGTTGGAGAAGTGGGTCCTGACCCCCGATCCAGTGCCAGCGACAACACCACCTAACGTAGCTGACCCTCCCAAGGCCACTAAGCTGGGATGGAACAAGTGGAGTGCCGGAGGTGCTGCAGCTAAAGCCTGTAGAGTTTGCCAATGAGCGCCGGTGCTACCAGTGCAATTGGCTAGGCCATCAGCGGGTGGACTGCCCCAACCCACCCTGCTCCAGTAACCCCAATATGGGGCAATGCTCACAAGCAGCGAGACCAATCCCCTACGTGAGATTGGCCCCAAAAGCATAGCAAGTGGAGGCCATGCAGAATGTGCAGCAGCAGACCTAGCAGCAGCAGTCAACGATGCAGAAGTGGATCTGGAGGGACATGGAATCGCAGCCATCGGGCTGGAATCCAATGATGTCCGCCAACAATATTTGTGCCCGGTTACCATAGGCCATCTCCGGGTGGCCGGCCTGATGGACACCGGTGTTACGGTAATTTGGTGCAACCTGATATGGTCAGCCCAGAGAAACTTCTCCGTGGCACGGGGATGCCGGTGAGAATGCTGGACAGAGCCCCCAAGTTATTGCAAGTTGCCCGGGTGTTACTTGATCAGGGCACTAGTAGAGGAGTCTGGGATGTCACAGTGTAACCCAGCTTGGACACCAACATCCTGCTGGGCAATGACTTGGGGCACTTGATTTGCTCCTACTCTGAGGAGAATGCACCAGTGGCTGCGGTCACCCCGAGCAAAAGTCAGGCAGTTGCCCAGGTGGAAGTGCCTTTGGCATTGCCACACACCACCCCAATTATCTCTCCCCAGCTTTTGGAGCCAACGAGAGCTGAAGTCCCGGTGGACACCAAGCAGGTAAGCCAGAACAAGCCAGACATTTGTCCCGAACCATGTCCCAACATTTCCTCTGACAGTTTGACAGGGCCAACCTACCAGAACTGAGCTAGGAGTTCATGGACATTGTGTGATCGGACCCCAAACTGGAGGGCATGAAACTTCGGGCGACCGAGTCTGACTCCAAGGGTGTGTCCCATCGGTTCCTTTGGCACCACAGTGTCTCATAACAGGAATCCAAGAGTGCTCTGGTCAGATCAGGGACATGAAGGCGACAGATAGTTGTTACTCATGAATATAGGGCACAGTTGATGCAGATATCCCATGTGATCCTGCTGGTAGGGGCATCAGATAGTCACTCATACTAGAGCCCGGCAACTACAGACTTTCTACTCACCGGCGTCATGACAGGAGGCATTGGTGTTCTGCCATAACTGTAATCCCTGCCACCTAGTGGGCAAGTCGAGTGACCACACAAAGGCTCCCCTGAGACCGCTACCGGTGATCGGTGAGTCCTTCCAGCGTGTAGCTGTAAATATAGTGGATCCGCACATGATCCCAGTTGCTCTGTCCTTGATTGAAGCACTTCAATAGGCAGAGTCTTTGATTGAGATATTCACTAGGGTAGGTTTCCCAAGTGAGATCCTGGCTGATCCGGGGGCACAGTGCATGTCCGAACTGCTCCAATGTCTCTTGGCAATGTGCGAGGTCAAATCTCTCTGTACAACCCCCTATCATCCCCAAACGAATGGATTATGTGAGCGGTTCAATGGGACCTTAATGTCAATGTTGCAAGCATTTGTGGAAGCTGAAAGGGTGAGACTGACAAGCTCACTTACATCACCTGCTATTCGCATATCTAGAGGTGCCAAAGGAGTTTACCATCCGTTCCCCCTTCAAACTCCTCTATGGGTGCCATGTCCGTGGACCACTCAATCTGTTTCATAAGGGCTGGGAGGGGGAGATACTGATGCTTTGGTGCTACATTATGTGGTGGGGCTCAGGGACCAGATAGAGGAACACATGGGGTTGGCACAGGCTAAACTTGAGGCAGCTCAGATCAGGCAATAGCGCTGGTATGAAAGGAGTTTCCGTAGTAGAGAATTAATCCCAGGGCAGCAGGTGCTTGTTCTGAAGCCCACTTGGCAAAACAAGCTACTTGCCGCCTGGGCAAGCCCGTACACGGTTCACCGGCGGGTGCATGAGTGTAATTATGTGGTAAACCAGGATCCAGAGGCAGGTAGGCACATAACATACCATATCAATATGCTAAAGGAGTATCACAAGAGCGGGCCGGAGGTGTTTGCTATTTGTAGCCCGCTGCTGGGGGATCCGGCAAGCCAGGCTCTGCCCGATCTCCTGGGAGAAACCCGGCAGGGAGGCTTAGTGGAGCAGGTGGTGATGGGTCCCCAACTCGCGGTTCCCAAGCTGGTGCGAGAGATGCTAGAGCAGTACCAGGTCATGTTTACAGATAATCAGGGCATTACCCATCTAACCGATCACCTAGTCACCACCGGGGATGATTGGCCACTCCTCAAGAAGCGTAATGGATCTCTGCGGAGGTAAAGTGGAGCATTAAGGGGGAGGTTGAGGAGATGATGGCATTAGGGGTAATTTCTCGTGCTCAGTGTCCTTGGGCTTCACCGGTATTCGTGGTGCCAAGGAGGGTGGGACAACTTGGTTCTGTGTAAAATAACGTCAGCTTAATACTCAGACCGTGGCAAATGCCTATCCTTTGTCCCACATGGATGAGCTCTTAGATGAGCTCATCGGGGCCAGGTATCTGGCCACCATGAATCTGTACAGATTCCATTGACCCAGCAGGCGTAGGAAAGGTCGGCTTGTAACATCCTTGGCTTGTAAGAATTTTTGGTCATGTCATTTGTGATGAAGAAAACGCCGGCCACGTTCTAGCGCCTTGTCAACCGGTTGCTGGAAGGGATTAAGGGCTATGTTAGGGCTTATCTGGACGACTTAGCCATTTGTATTAATGACTGGGACACTCATCTGGTTAATGTAGCAGCAGTCCTAGATAGGATCAGGGAGGCTGGCCGGACACTAAAGCTATCCAAGTGCCAAGTCGGCATGGCGGGGGTATTGTACCGCAGCTACCGGGTAGGCCGGGGACATCTCAAACAAGATACTGTCAAGCGCTTCGGTGTAAAGCAATTGCACCTGTGGTGTCATAAATGGCATGTGGGGCTGTGGAAAGGGAGCAGTGTGGGCCACAAGAATAACCGGAGTGTCTGAGCGAGGTAATGACCCTTACCTCAATCTCAGCTCCTGGTCTGGTCCCGCTCTCCTCTGCTTCAGCTCCTGCGTGCAGCCAGCAATTAAGATACAGCTGTGTGGAAGAGTAGTGGCGCAACTGCGCATGACAGATTTCACAGCATCCCGGATGGATAGAAAAAACTTTATTTGCACGACAGCATCACACTGGGGCTACACCACGATCTCCCCCTCTACGCGTTTCACCCTCTTGCTAGGGCTTTGTCTCGGAGTGGGGAGATGTGGTGTGAGCCTGCAGATTTAAGGCAGAAAGCCCGCGAAAATCGCTAAAAATGTTAACCCCTTCATGTATTATATCACCTGTAATTGTATATTGTCTGATACACATGGATAGTGCAAAAAAAAGCCAAGTTGCTACCTTATCTATATACCACATGACAGCCATATGATGAACTTATAACATGAAGGGTGAATAAAAACATTAAAAAGACTGTATACAACACCATGAAGATTACATGTTTTGTCTCTGTTCTCTGTGCAAAACTGTATTAAGACATACTGTCTAGATCATACAAGTTCACTGTTAATTCATTTCTCCATGTCTTAATGTAGGACTTGGTAACCAGAGATAACTTAGTGACAAAAAACATTAATGAAGAAAGTGGGCAAGAGAGGGGGGGGTGTGGAGGGGGAGGAGGGATAGGATGGGAGGGGAAGAGGGTAAGGAGAATGGAGGGGAAGGGGATGGGGGGGAGGACAGAGTGGGGGGGAAGGAGGGAGGAGGGGAGGGGGGGGGGGAAAGGGCAGGATGGACGCAGAGAAGGGAAAAATAATTGCAGAGGATATCTACGAACAATAAAAATAATCAATTACATGTAAAGCTTGCGTACTGTGAAGACAGGGCAGATTATATATTAATATTAAATATTTTTACATCTTATGTGCAGAATATTTACAAAATTGTTTTGCAAGATATTTTACAAAAAGCAACGCAGATCCCACTCTACGTTGAGCCCATTGGGTTGCAAAGTGTTCAGTGCAAAAATCCAATGAGCTTCTCGCTGGTGCAAGATCTTCTTCCTGTCTCCCCCACGAGGAGGTAAAGGAATATGCTCAATGGCTGTGCATTGCAAGGAACTAATTGAACCCAATGGACAGGTGTTGAAGTGAACAGAAACGGGGTGCAACATATCTTTGTTGCGAATCAACCTAAGGTGCTCCAGAATACGAATCTTGAGCATTCTGGTAGTTAGACCCACATATTGTTTCTTACATTGACATTTCAATACATAAACCACAAATGTCGTCTGACAAGTAATAAAGGATCTGATCTTGAATCTGCGTGATTCGTCTTGGTTGGAGAAGTGTGTTACTTTGTTCATATTTGGGCAAATTTTACAATGACCACATTTAAATGAACCCTGCAGCTTTGGAAACAGAGATAATCTATTTGTTTTATAGACTTTGGATGGTAGCATACTTGGTGCCAAGAGATTACCCAGTGTAGCCGCTTTACGAAAAACCACGCGAGGGCCATTACATACCAATTTTTTCAACAAAGGCTCCAAAGATAATGTGACCCAGTGTTTTTTGATAATTGATTTTATGGCATTGGCTTGCTCGCTGTAGTTGGTGATAAAGTAGGCCACCTCTGTGTCCTCAATTGGTGTACCCTGGTCAGACTGTTCCAAATCAACTTTGATTAGGGTATCTCTGGCTGTACCAAGGACTGAATCAAAAGCTAAATCAAGGTCCTTCTCGGTGTACCCTCTCGCCACGAATCTCCCCCTCATTTCACCCGCTCTGTGGAAAAAGGCCTCAGGAGAGTAGCAGTTCCGACGTAACCGAAGGAACTGCCCCCTCGGGATGCCCCTAACCAGAGGGCGGGAGTGACAGCTTCTGGCATGGAGTAAAGAATTCCTGGCATTTTCTTTCCTATAAATATCAGATTGAATTTGATTATCAATATCAATGTATAGACTAAGATCCAAAAATTGAATTTGATGTGCATTATACACATGAGTAAATCTGATATTAAGTGTGTTTTTTGCCAGGTACTCGAAAAACCCCAATAGGTCGTCTTCCCCGCCACTCCAGATCAAAAGCAGGTCATCGATATAGCGTTTGTAGAACGCTATATGATGCCTGTAAGGATTGGTATCTCCAAACACATGGGACATCTCCCACCAACCCATAAATAGGTTGGCATAGGAGGGGGCAAACGAAGTCCCCATAGCTGTCCCACGTGTTTGGAGATAGAACTGCTGATCAAAGAGAAAGAAATTGTGCGTGAGTGAAAACCTAATGCTATCCAGTAAAAAGGCAATATGTGCAGGTGAAAGAGGAGAGTGATTGGCCAAAAATAATTCTACTGCTGTGAGACCGTGCTCGTGATGGATGATGTTATAGAGGGAAGCTACATCGAGTGTAACCCAGATGTAGTGGGGGTGCCATTTAAAGGGTGCTAAAAGTGCTAAAATATGCTTGGTGTCTAAAATGTGAGAAGGTAAGGTGTGTACAAGAGGGGGTGATCGTGGTGTAGCCCCAGTGTGATGCTGTCGTGCAAATAAAGTTTTTTCTATCCATCCGGGATCCTGTGAAATCTGTCATGCGCAGTTGCGCCACTACTCTTCCACACAGCTCAAATCTAGCAAAGCTCACTGAGGCGGACAGAGATAGTCTGGGTGCCGATTTCACTATTGAGGAAATAACCACGGTGATAAAATAATTAAAACCGTCAAAGGCCCCTGGCCCAGATGGCTTTTCAGGGCTTTACTATAAAAAGTTTTGCAAAGTTCTTGCCCCAAGACTGCTCCACATGTTCAACGCGATCTTAGCAGGAGCCCCAATCCCCGGAGAGATGCTTCGGGCGTCTATTTCACTAATTCATAAATCAGGCAAAGATTCGCTGGAATGCAAAAGCTATAGACCAATTTCCCTGATCAATACTGATATCAAAATATACGACAAACTTTTGGCCAATAGACTAAGTCAGATCCTGGCCAGACTGATACATCCAGATCAAGTCGGATTTATTAAAGGTAGACAAGCAGCGGATAACACCCGACGAATCATTGATCTGATAGAATTGGCTAACAAAGGAAAATCACAAAATATGATATTAAGTCTGGATGCAGAAAAAGCATTAGACAGGATCGATTGGCCGTATTTAAAGGAGACGCTCGGGGCATTTGGATTCGGAGATAGGGTGAGTGAAGCAATTATGGCACTTTACTCAGGTCCTACTGCTAGGGTCATGCACCAGGGCTTTCCATCTGCCCAATTCCAAATTAAAAGCAGCACGAGACAGGGGTGCCCGTTATACTCCTAGCAGCGCTGATACGTGGCTGTCCAGACATAGTAGGGGTGGATGTTTGCTCACAATCCCACAAAGCAGCTCTATATGCTGACAACATTCTATTATTATTATCACGGCCCCTCACCTCCCTGCCAAACCTCTTCAACTTGCTAGACAAATTTACTAAAATATCTGGATTTAAAATCAACCAATCTAAATCAGAAGCTCTTAACATCAGCCTCCCTGGGGAGGTTGAAAAGCTACTAAAGCTTAATTTTGATTTTAATTGGAAACAGAACCAGATTAAATACTTGGGAGTCAATATTACCAGAGACGTCAGAGACATTTATAAGGCAAATTATCCCCCTAATTCGATCTCTAAAAGCTGACATCTTAAAGTGGTCCTCCCAAAGAATCTCTTGGATAGGCAAGATACAAAGTATCAAAATGAATCTCCTCCCCCGTATCCTAAACCTATTCCAAACGTTACCGGTGCCACTGAGACTGAAAGACCTACTCTCGCTACAGTCTGATATCTCCAAGTTTATCTGGAGAGGCAAAAAACCAAGAGTAAAAAACTAATTATGAAAAGACCCCCTGCTGCAGGGGGCTTAGCGGTACCTTGCCTGTGGTCCTACTACAAAGCGGCGCAATTGAGCCAAATTGTTCAATGGCATTCCAACCCTGCATTGAAAAGATGGGTGGATCTAGAAAGGGCAATTTGCGCTCCAATGGAGCTGAAATCCTTGATTTGGCTCCCCAAAACAGCATGCACAGGTGCTGAAGTTCCGCTTTCCTCTGTGACCAACTCGCTGACAATATGGAACACGTCAAAGCACAGTCACTCCCTTACCACTAAAAATTCCCTGATGTCCCCCCTTTGGGGGAACTCCGACTTTGCTCCGGGCCTGCAGTACGGTAGTACCTCTAGTTGGATAAAGGCCGGTTATATGCGCCTCAGGGATCTGGAGGGAATTGGTAAAAAAATTAAATCATTCGAACATATTAGATCTGAAAAGAATATTCCCCACTCTAAATTTTTCAAATACCTCCAGGTCCGAGCATTTTATAATAAATTAGCCCCTTACCCAGCACTGACTAATTTTGAAAAGCTGTGTCTGGTAGAACCAGACACTTCGGGACTCACATCGCAGTTATACGGGGAGGTGGTCGGTTCTGAGGTCCCCGAGCAGAGACACCCGAGATACAGATCCCAGTGGGAGTCCGACCTAGGAGAATCCCTGGAAGACGAGGATTGGAACAAAATCTATCTAGCAGCTGCCAAAAGCTCAATTTGCGCCACACTTAAGGAGAATGCATATAAGGTCCTAATGTGATGGTACCACACCCCGCTAAAATTAGCAAGGTATGTGCCGGGACTCTCCCCGCTGTGCCCTCGACAGTGTGGAGAGTCGGCTGACCTGTTACATATGTGGTGGTCTTGCCCACGGATCGCCCCTCTCTTGGAGAAATTCGAGATTGGACTCAGAGGATCTTGGGCCTCCCGATTCCTCTAGACCCATGGCTGTTCTTGTTGAACAGACCACTAGAAGGGCTCTCAAGAGCAAGCAATAAACTAATTGGGCATATTACCCTAGCGACCCGGTGCGAGATCGCAACAGTATGGAAACTTAATGAAACCCCATCCATTCCCAAGATTCGAAACAGGATTTGGTTTGTCTGCCAGATGGAAAAGTTAACGAGTCTGGTTAATGACACTGGCATAAACTATCTAAAAATCTGGATACCGTGGCTAGCCCAAACAGACATCCCTGGGGTGGAGCGCGACACAATATGGCATTGATAGTTCGAGGTGCATTCACCTTCGGTGGGTAAAGACCTTATTCCACTTCCACACAGAGGCCTCAGGTGCCACGTTGAACTAGACAAAAGGGTTCCTCAATAACAATAATGTGAAGATGGGCTCCAATAAACAGTCTTCAGAAACTACATCCGCAATCCTATCTTCCCACCCTCCCCTCCCCCTTTCAGTAGTCCCACCCCTACCATCCTTCTCTCTCCTGTGTCACCCCCCCCCCCATCACCCGGTAAATTGTTATGAATGATATTCAAATACTCAAACGACTTACCCACCGAGAATTTGGTGATGTCTGAGTCAGTCTTGTCTTTTGTTTCCTTGTCGTCACCCCTAGTGCAATATATCACTTCTACATGTTAGTTGAATTTTATTCTAATTGCTTATATTGGTGTCATGTTATACTTTGTTCCTATACCTTACCTCAATAAAAATAGAAGTTATAAAAAAATAAAAAAAACATCAACAGGTGTATGGTTTACTGCTAGTGAAAAGATTTATGTACAGAAAGTCAAAATATTTACAGTCAGTCAGGCCTGCACACAACTCCAGTCCTCGAGGGCCACAAACAGCCCCGGTTTTAAGGCCTGTTTGCGGCCCTCGGGGCCTGGAATTGTGCAGGTCCTGTGTACAGTAAGGAAAAACATTTCTTTATTAATACAAGTTAAAACACGCAACATCTCCTTTATTAAAGTACAGAAAGTCAAAACATGTACAGCATAACAGAATGGTGTTATTAAAAAAATTCTTTAATCATAACATTTTAAAAACGCAACATCTCCTTTATTAAAGTACAGAAAGTCAAAACATTTACATTAGGATGGTGTACAGAACAGTCAGTCAGGCCTGCACAACTCCAGTCCTCGAGGGCCACAAACAGCCCTGGTTTTAAGGATAACCTTGAAAACCTGGCCTTTTTGCGGCCCTCGGGGACTGGAATTGTGCAGGTCCTGTGTACAGTATGTAAAAGCATTTCTTTATTAATACAAGTTAAAACACGCAACATCTCCTTTATTAAAGTACAGAAAGTCAAAACATGTAAAGCACAACATTATAGTGTTATTAAAAAAAATTCTTTATTCATAAAATTTAAAAAACGCAACATCTTTAAAAAAGTACAGAAAGTCAAAACATTTACAAAAACATATACAAAAAATAAACAACAGTTGAACAGTCACGCAAATTCGATCCCCACCAGATTGTCCTTCCAGGGCTGATGCCTTGTATGGCGCAAAATGCCATTAATGGAGTCTCGAATGATTTTCATTAAAGGATCTGTAATTGAAAAATAGCGTCACAATTCCTCCACAATAGTCCTTCTTAAATTTCCAGGAAGCGCCATTTTTTCGCGATTTCCTTCGTAGTTCACTTTGTAGACCCACCTGCAGTACACCAAGTAGGACATGTGGTGCTTAAAAATTAACATGGCATTCTTCTGGGGTAAACCAGCACTCATCACCCTGTACTTCTCCCTGAGTGCCGGTTGCAGCTCGCGCAGGATGATGTCAGGCACCGTGTCGATGCAAGCGTATGTAGGTTGGGTTCTGGAAGCGGGTGTTCTTCTGTGAGTGGGTGTGCTTGTGGTGGCGGGCGAGGGTAGGTTGTCTGAGAGGGAGCTTTCCTCCTGTCTTGGTTGCCGTGTTGTCTCCTGGCGTGGTCTTGACGGGGTTGTCATGTTATCCTCCTCCTCAATGGCATACATGTACACACATTCTTCTGGTGGAGGGGGTGCGCTTGGTGTTGGAAGGTGGTCGAAGGTCCCATTTATCACATCAATGCCACCCTCCTGCTCCGGCGTCGGGGATACAGGGGCATGAACACCGAGCAAATTATGGATCCCTGCTATGCCAGTCTCTATATTCTCCATCCGTCGATCCATCTTCTCCATCCGTTGATCCATCTTCTGCATCCGTTGATCCATATTTAGCATGGTCTCTAAAAGCAGATCTATCTTTACCAGCACAGTAGAGTTCCCGGGGATATCCACACTTAACCCATTCAGCATGCGGTCTAACGAGCTGTTTCTTGTGCATTGCGTGCTGTGGATAACTGGGTGGATGGGTGCTGCGGAGGATGAGATGGGGGTTCCATGGAGAGAAGCGGCAGTGTCGTCGAAGAAGGATGGAGGAAGTGACCTGTGGATTTCCGGGCGAGAAGCGGCAGAGTCGTCTAAGCGTAATGGAGAAAGTGACCCGTGCTTTTCATGTGCACCAATGGCAGCGTCGTCGAAGAGCAGTGGTGAAGATGGGCTGTGGGTTTCCGGGAGAGCGTCGGCAGAGTCGTCGAAGCATAAACGAGGAAGTGGCCTGCGGGTTCGATGGGTTGGCTGCCATTTGTTTTGCGTTGAGTGTACAACACCAAATTTCTTCTTGACATAATAAGGTGCATTAAAACCTTTAGCCTTTGGTGTCAGCAGAAGTTTTTCTTTATTGTCCTTAGCCTGTCACTTTGGCCTTGGCTTGGAAACGGCTGCCGCCTTTCGCTTTTTCTGTGTGATAGGCACGGCAGAGGCAAGTGGCTTCTTGCGTCCATGGAATCGGGGTTGATCCATGGAAGCACATGGCACAATGCAGTATCTGGACAAGGGCAAGTTCAGATAAAGTTCATCGAGTGGTGGGCTATGCAAAGTGTGTAACCTTTTATGCATAGCGACAAGGTACAGGTGTTGAAAGTGGGCGTACTCTAATGTGAGTCATTAACGTATAAATACACCATCCATTTTGTGGATTCACTGCACATTGAATACACATCAACCAAACATCAAATATACATTCTTGTGTTTGTATTTCTTTCTACTCGCAGCAATGCCTGTTAAAAAGATTTCAAATGATCTCAGCATGAGAATTAAGGAGATGTACTGTACACGAGCGGACAACGAATTGCAGATATCCAATGCTGGTTAGCTGCTTCTGGCCTCGTTGTGCAATCAACCACCGTGTGCTATCATGCACACGGAAAAAACAAACAACGCACGAGGACACAAACGGTAACTAACGCGTAAGTATATTTATATAACTATATAATACAATATATCTATTATTGTTTATATTGCTGCATATTAATAGAACTATTTTTTGTGTAGATCTATCTCATTTTATAGTTATTTCGGTATATTTATATAACTACAGTATTTAATACAGTA
Organism: Ascaphus truei; assembly: GCF_040206685.1. Lineage (NCBI taxonomy): Eukaryota > Metazoa > Chordata > Amphibia > Anura > Ascaphidae > Ascaphus > Ascaphus truei. The sequence continues at coordinate 456,607 of NW_027453840.1, read as the reverse complement.
TAGCTATTGTTTACATTGATGCATATTAATTGAATTATATATTGTGAGGATCTATCTCATGTTATAGTTATTTCGGTATATTTATATAACTACAGTATTTAATACAGTATATCTATTGTTTATATTGCTACATATTAATAGAACTATATATTGTGTAGATCTCTAATTTTTTAGTTATTTCGGTATATTTATATAACTACAGTATTTAATACAGTATAGCTATTGTTTACATTGATGCATATTAATTGAATTATATATTGTGTAGATCTATCTCATGTTATAGTTATTTCGGTATATTTATATAACTACAGTATTTAATACAGTATATCTATTGTTTATATTGCTACATATTAATAGAACTATATATTGTGTAGATCTCTAATTTTTTAGTTATTTCGGTATATTTATATAACTACAGTATTTAATACAGTATATCTATTGTTTATATTGCTGCATATTAATTGAACTATATATTGTTTAGATCTCTCATATTATAGTTATTTCGGTATATTTATATGAAGGAAAATCCGTTATTTCCTCCCCTGGCTTCAGAACCGAGAGGAACCTTTCCTCTGCCAGGTAAACTGAAGCCTTGTGACTGGATACACTATCTGCACCGTTTGCAGCAGACTCCCCCGGAGAAGCTTTCACGCCCTGCAACTGTTATCTTCGATCTTTGATGAACTTTATCAGGCCTGGAAGACGAACGAAATGAAACGTAACGCATGCCAGGTTTCAAATCCTTTGTCTCAATTTATTACTCATAGGGTAATGACTTTTATACAGAAAAAAAAAAAAGATATTGGTTAGAGGCATAACATAGGCGTATCATAGGCGTATCATAGGCGTGTCTTGGGCGTAGCTTTGATTAGAGGCGTGATTTAGGGGCAGGACATATTAGTGGCGTGACTTTTGAGACACGTCTTTTCCAATACAAGCAATTGTCTGAATACATAGCTTATTCATTGTCTGTTATCAAAAGAGACTTTGAGTCTTTAGCAACTATATTACACTATTTTGCTTCTTGCAGAGAACCATTCTATTATATTCTAACTAAAACATCAGGAAATTGACAACACAAAAGTATCGTATTAATATCCTGACCAGGAAGAAAGGAAATGCAATTTAGCAGAAACTGTGTGCATTTAGGAATTATATTTCAGCAAAAAGGCTGACTACAGAATTTTAACTAGTGATGACCATACAAAATGGAAGCTTAACATGAGTGCAGATTCTGGCCTGACATATTGGTCCTAACAATCCCCTCCTTTTTGTTCTCTGAAAGAACAAATACCCTTACTAGGTACGCTTCTCTATGAATATGGCCTTATGGGGACCAATAGTATCATAGACTCTGTTCATGGCCACATATGAATTATTAGTTGCATACATGGCGTGAGATGAAACTGAAGGTTTCCTTGAGACAAATGAAAGCATTGCACACTTAGCACAGTGAAAAATAACAAAAATTGCTGCGATTATACTAATCACTACAATAAAACCATAGAGAATTTTCATACCCAATTCTCCGATCCAACTAGTGAGTCCTGACATCCAATTTAAGCTAAGGCCTGAGGATTCTTTACGCATCCTTGCCTGAATTTCCTGTAACTTATCCATATCTTTATGAATAGCGCCAGACTCATCTTCAATATAGGCACAGCACTTCTGTCCTACAAGTTTACAAACACCTCCTTGTGAGGCTAGCAGATAATCAAGAGCCATTCTATTCTGTAATAATACTGTTCGGATCTGCTCTTGTTCATTAGTCAGACGGATAATAGCATCATTTGTCTGATTAAGAGCATCATCAATATTTACCATAACATCACTTAATTTAGAACAGAGATCCAAAACACCTAAACTAGGTATAAAAACCCCAGCTGCAATGCAGGTTGGACTAATGGTCCTGGTCAGATATTTTCGATTTCTCAGCTTCCCTTGGGGTAACGTGTCAGATACATAGAAAGTGGGAAGAATGAAACCCAGATAACAAGGGGCAGTGTGATTGCAGGGTACAATCTTAGTGGCCCAGATGCCACACAACCAATATATATATATATATATATATATATATATATATATATATATATATATATATTTATATATATATATATATATATATATATATATATATATATATATATATATATATATATATACATGTAGAGGTATCAGTACCGTGTTAGCCGAGCTTCAATAATCAAAAAATAAATAGATGATACCGTTCTGTGTCTAACGAAATGCTTTTATTTGTGCGAGCTTTCGAGATACACTGATCTCTTCTTCCGGCGATGTTATAATGAATGAAGCAAGGATTACTTAAAAACAGTGTCTCTTGTGAGACACTGTTTTTAAGTAATCCTTGCTTCATTCATTATAACATCGCCGGAAGAAGAGATCAGTGTATCTCGAAAGCTCGCACAAATAAAAGCATTTCGTTAGCCACAGAACGGTATCATCTATTTATTTTTTGATTATATATATATATATATATTTATATATCATTAAATATTTCTATAGATTAGAAAATGGCTTACATCTCAATATGTCACATAATCTAAGGGTCAGCTATTTGTGAGAATTGGTGGGGGCTAATTTCTGCTAAGAGCGACTGCACAAACATTCTTCTTGCACACATCTTTCATACTGCATTTACTCAGAATGGCAAAACGGACCAAGATGGATGACTTGTGATCCTTTTCTTGTGGTTGACTCACGTCCCTTTGTGACCTCCCACCTTCCTCATATCCAGTCTTCTCAGTCCCCCCATATCCTTAAGAGACAGTCTATTTAAAGAACAGAACAGTTAACCGTTTCATAGTCCTGATGGACCAAGATGTCCAAGTTGTGCATAACTTCATTCCTTTCTTTTCCGGCCATTATATCAGCCCAGTTGATTTCTTCTTTGGTTTCTTCTTCTGGGGGACTGGCGACATCATCACCGCAGAGAGGCATAGCGTCGGTGGGGGTTGCAACGCACTTCTGGATCAGAGTTTTGCTGTACTTAATACATAGAGAGCAATGAGTAGGACAAACACACACATACAAAAACATTCGCTAGCTTCGCTCAAAGCAAATCAATCCAACCACCAAGTCCCCATGGTCCCTAAATCCTGGATAAATACAAAACATTGGGCGTTTACTAGGGCGCATACATGCCCCTCCTTTTGAGGCTAAAATATAGTCTAGAGCTATTTTATTCTGCGGAGCCATTAATTTAAACTAAACCTATTCTTGGTTAAGTGAGTAAATGTCTGCGATTGTATGATTTAGGATATCCCTGTAAACCTGTCATACAGTAACCCAACTCCTACATTTGGGAATAAATTCCCTGAAACTTATTCTTCCCATAGACTACTTTTTAGCACTTGTGTATTGGGTGCATCTCTTCTGTTTCTAACTCTACCTGTGAGCAATTAACATAACCGTGTGTTTGACTGATAAAACATTCTCCCACCGGGATATCAATCTTCAGGAAGATTCTATTAACCTATAAATCCAAACAAAATAAACAAAGTTAAACAAATAATACCTTATACTATTTTGTCATCCTTATGGGACGCCACTTACACAAACATAATGGAGCATACATTGTAACTGAAAAATAATAAAAACCTGTAAAAATAAAAAGTTCAAAGTTCGTGTGTTGAGGCCTGGACATTTTTGCCTATAACCTTTCTCCCTTGATGATTAGTGGTCAGAGAGTATTGTGTCCATCAAAACACTTATTTGTAGGTGCTATGTCTTTGTCTTTATTAGCTGTTTGTGCTTAGACTGGCACTATTTTGACGTGCGTGATGTGTATCCATGATGATAAGAAATTTTTACTGCAATGCTGGTGATGAGTAGCATTTAAATGGCCTTTTCATCTGGGATGAAGAGCGTGCTTGCGTAGAAAATGCTTGACCATTAACCCGTCTTGCGTAGGTGCACTTTCAGCTTTAACCTGTGCCTAGCAAGACTCAAAAATATATATTAGTTGCATGCAATACTCATTAATTGTTTTATTACCAATAACATGGTCCTTAATTCGTTACTTTGAACTACTGATGGTCATAACTCATCCCATAAGTGTCTCATAGGGAGAGAATTTATACCTAGAAATAAATTATTGTATTAATATGGTTACTACTATTATTAGCATCCGCAATATTAAACAGAGATATTCCCTATTAACGCTCCTCAAATTTTAAACTAAGCAACCAATATGGACTTGACTTTGCTACAATCCAAGTTCCTAAAACTTGGTACCTCAGCCTTTGCCAAACCAATTGCTTCCATAATCAACTCTATCCTGTCTGCAGGCCATATCCCTAAGACCTGGAAAACTGCTAGAGTTGTCCCAATCTTCAAAAATGGGGACAAAAACACTGTCTCAAACTACAAATCAATCTCTCTTCTCCCAATACACACTTACTCTCATTCATACCTAACTGCCATCTGCCATTTTCTCTGATGCAAATGGTGTCAACCTTTTAGTCATTTAATACTAACTAACCTTAAAACTCGCCCCACAAGTCAAGCATCCCAACAGCCTGCACTCATGGCTATTGTCACACACCCACAGTCACTCCTGGCTTTCACCTCAAACACTCCACTGTAACTATTCTGCTAAAAATATGAAATGCCTTGTATATAATATATATACCCTGTTCACTTATGCAATTATATATCCCCTGTCCTTTAACTCTATTTCCAGGACATACCCAAAAACAAATAAATGGTTACAAAATTATAAATTTGGCAGATATGATATATCCCTCAAAATAGGGACGGCTTGCTACCTGCTTTGCTGTGACATCTGCAAAGGTATTGTTATTATTATTTACCAGGGGCCTGTCAGCCCTTGGAGTTAACATTGCTATAATAAATTCTGAACCTGCTGTGCATTGTATATCATTTACAACATATCAAGTTCATATCAAATCCCTCTATAGGGATTTCAGAGAGACCTTCAATAACCTATGTATGTATCTCCCCTCTTTTGTTCATATATTATCTATATATGTGAACAAAAATACAAAAATACAAAAAAAATTATGAAAACAGGTTGCTTTGATATATAGCAAAATCCAACTGGTAAATAGATTTGTATGTGTAGTGACTATAAAAATATTTACTGCTTGTGTTAAAAGAAGAAAAAGCCTGCAGTAGGTCTTTTTACAACTGTGGCATTTACAATATAAGAAAAAAAATCCTGAAATCCTGAACAAAAGATTTCCTTTTAAAATAGACAAATAATTTTGAACTCTTTGCAAAGTGCTGAGCACACAGCCAGCATTAACTTTAAAAGACACTCTGACTTTAAAAAGAAAAAAAAATAATAATTTTCAAAGCGCCTTTTTTTTTTTGTTTCTGGGAAAACAGCCAGAAACCTCAAAGTACAGATAACGGGTTTCGCTGTCTTATTCATATTAACTGCTGGATTAATCCTCACACAGGGGATTGTAACATTAGTTTAATGTTAAATATGAAGCTTTCCACGCTGTCCTAAAACTGCATTTTGTATGGTCTTTCAAAAATTAAATAACGGGAATATTTCAAATTACTTATAAACACCAAGTCTATGCCTACAAGAGCATGCAACATTCTTTCACTCATTCCCCAGAATGCCTTCTGAAAGAAATCTCATATTCCTGCAAACTTCCATCAATACATCTTATGCTATCCCGTTTTAACTATGCCCTCTCTTAAGCTAAACAAAATATCTTCAAACATGCAACAGTAATACCATGACTAAAAAAACAGCAAGCTTGACCCTACCTGTCTTGTATGGCTTCTACACTGCTTATTTAACGGAGACAATTCTCGCTAAAATAACTGACCTCCATGCTGCTAAAGGCAGATATCATCACACTCCGCTCACACCACGGACACCCTCCTTTTGAAGCGCTATGTACATTAATGGCGTTATAGACATATATAATACAATATATTAATTCAAACAGTGCTTGTGAGCTCTTACCAGCATTTTAAACAAAAACAGCGCCAAATATATCTTAATCCTGTAGAAATAAAATTGAAATGTGTTATCTTACTGCTTTACGGAAAAGAAGACAGTTCTACATTACCTTGTTCTCATGAATAAACTGCTTAAGCACAGAGCTAGTTAATTTTAATGTGAATGCTTCGCATTCTTTAAACTGTAAGAGAGAGGCTGTGCCCCTCCTTTTATTAAGATAGAAATACCATGCTTGAGGGGGCGGCGACGGTGAGGAAGATGGAGTCTTGATTTCTGAGCTCCTCTCCCACCGGCATTAATAAAGCTAATAACAGCAACAGATCCCACGATCTAACTATATAAACCATAAAGAAATACTTATAAACATCCAAGGATGCCAGCAGGCAGGGTGGCCCGAGCTAAAAGTCAGCCGGTCACTACATATTTTAAAAAGAAAGCAGAGACACCAGCAGAGAAATCAAAGCTTCCCGTCCAGCTGGATAACATGGACCCTGACAGTGATCCCTCTCAGAAGGATGAAAGAGACGAGGAGATGGTCAGACGAAAGGACTTGAAAGAATTTTGTACCAAGATGCAAACATTTTTTAAGACTGAATTATGGGCTCTTAGGAAGGATGTGGACGCACTTGGGGAGAGAACTGACACCCTGGAGAGAAATGCTGATGAAACAACAGCCACCATTGCACAGACACAGGATCAAGTCTCCACAATGAATGACAGAATTACATTTCTGGAAGATAAAGTGGAGGATGCTGAGAATAGAGACAGAAGGTGCAATATAAGGCTGAGGGGTGTCCCAGAAAGTGTTCTCGACCCTGAGGATTTCACAAATAGCTGGCTGGAACATATTTTCCCTGATAAACCAGAGTCTGAAATCAAACTGGACAGCTGCCATAGAGCTCTCCGTGGCAAACCTCAGAAAGTTGACCCCCCAAGAGACATTGTGGCCCGCTTTCACCATTTCCGTACTAAAGAGGAGGTCTGCAGGGTTGCCAGAGAGGATAACTCCCTAGCCTTTGAAGGAGTTAAAATACAAATATTTCAGGACCTAGCACCGGCCACCTTACTCAAACGAAAAGCCTTAGCACACATCACTAAGGTTCTCAGGGATAACAACGTGAGGTATAGGTGGTTGTTTCCCTGCGCCCTCTTATCCATTAAAAATGGAGTTGCTCACATGCTGCGGAGCCCTGAAGATGGTGAGGGATTCTTAACCAAACTTGGTCTCACTGGAGCTAACCATATTTCACCCCACACCTCTCCGGTCCGTTCCAGCATCCCAACATCCACCTGGAGCCGCGCTGGCACCTTGAGTACCAGAAAACCCACCAAAGATGGCGCAAACAGGTCAGCAACAGGACCTGTTAAAGATTAATCATTTATATATACCATACAGGATACCGCACTCACATCCCCCCATCCTGCACTAAAGGAACCGGAGTACCAATATACTATCTTCCCGCCTCGCTGATATGATCCAGCCTTACCTAGATGTCCCCTGGATGTAAGGCATCGTTTTTACCTAGAGCCGGCGTTGCCTAGATGTCCCCTGGGTGTCCCCTGGATGTGGGGCATCGTTTTTCCCTGGAGCAGGCGTTACCTGGATGCCTGGATGTCCCCTGGATGTCCCCTGGATGTGGGGCATCGTTTCTCCCTGGAGCCGGCGTTACCTGGATGCCTGGATCCCCCCCAGATGTTCCCTGGATGCGGGGCATCGTTTCTGCCTGGAGCCGACGTGCACCCGGTTTTGGCGCGGCGGCCATCTTTCCAAGCTCCTTCCTGATCTCGCGCGGGAAGCAGAGTGGCTTTCGCGCGCTTCAGGAGCTGACATCATCGCCGGGCACCGGGCGCCCTCTTCTCGCGAGATCATGGACGACAGGCACTGATCTCCTGAAATCCAAGATTGAGGCCGGGAACTGTCCGGGAGGGTCGTGAGGTAGCAGGAGAAGTGCTGATATGGTAGCACTCCCCTCCGACCGCCCCAGACAGTCTGAAGTTCACCCAATACATCAATACTCCACATCAAATAAAGAGTCCCCCCTACACACCCCTTTAAACATTATTATATTGTTATATTGTTATACCCAGTATATTTAGTAAAATTGTTATAGTCAATAAATTAAGGTTATACCATAATTATAAATATAAGTAGATATGGTTATATTATAGATATAGTCATAGATATGGTTATAATAATATAAGTAATAAAATATATATATGGTGTATATAAATGTATATAAATGTATATAAATCACCAATTAACATGGTTAACATAGTTAATAATACAAATGATTAGGATATATTTTATATAGTTAATTAATTAATTAATTAAGTAATTAATTAATTAATGGTATATAATATAATATAATTAATTAATTCTGATATATTCTATATACTTTATATACTTTCTATATCCATAATAGGGTTCCAGAATATTAAACGCAGACGCCATAAAATAGATTTGATATATATTAACTATGTAATAGCTGTAGATATATAATGAAATATACACAAGTAAGGGCATATTATTGATAAATAAACTGTACTGTATACTGCTGCGGCACAGTTTATTCGAGCATTTGCCCGTTCTGTGCCGCAGCAGTAGCCTGGCACGCGCCCGAGTGTGACGGGCGCACGCCGAAGCAGCGGAAGAGCGCCCTCCGATCGGGGCGCTCTCCCTACCGCTGCCGGGTCCGCCGGGTCCCCCGGAACCCCCTGCCGCTGTCCCGCGATCGCGGGACACCAGGGCTCCCTCGGGGAGCCCCTGGACACGCGTGCAGGGGGCGCACGCTCCCGATGACGCGTGACCGCGCGTCTATGACGCGCGGCACGCCGAGGGGCGGCCACTAGCAAGCCGGGAGATTTCCCGGCTTGCGGTACCGACCACACTTCAATAAAGTGTGTCGGTAGTGTATGTTAACATTTATTTCACATAGATGGTTATATGTATTTTTAAGAATATGGTTATGTGTATGTGTATGTATAGGTATTTACGCACAGATATGTATGTATTTGTATATGTGTGTGCGTATATATGGACATGTGTATGTGTATATATGTACATATATAGGTACCAGGAAAAGTTTATTCGGATATATATATAGATATATAGATATGTATATATGTGGATGTATATGTATTTATATATGCACATATAGGTTATAGGCCCACTGTAGCGAATACATAGTGTATATAGTTAAGCATAGTTATATTATAGTTATATAGGAACAGTTAGTTCAAATTATATAAATTACATACGATATGACAGTGGACGGCCTAGACAAATTTGAAAGCGGACGATGTAGACAAAGAATAAAAATGACAGGTTGGATGAGTGCGGAATTCTGACGGGTTTGACACAGTTGATTAGTTAGTTTGTTAAGTTAATTATGACAGATACGTTTTATATGTGTTATATATATGTGATACCAGTTTACAAGTTATACGAGTTGTACATTATAAATTTGATGCCGGGGGAGCTACTCTCCTTCGTGCATGTGCCCCTTTTCTCGGTCCTCAGTTTGGAAGGACCGTTACCAAGACCCAGGGTGGTTGATCTCCACTATAGGAGACTGGCCCATCAGGAAAATGGAGCCAGACACCCCACCCTCTGGGCGCAGGAGCTACTCTCGGGGGCTCCCGAGATACGCTCTTGTATCCTGTGTTTTTCTTTATTATTATTTATTTTTCTCCCAACTTTTATTTTCCCTCCCTACCCTTCCCTGCCGCAATCTCATCATTGTTTCCCATGTATGGTCTACCTATCCCCACCCTTTTCCTCACCCCTCCCTTCCCAGGATGTATGATATACAGCTACCACATCAAACCGACATAGCAGGTATGAATATTACTATAAGAAACCCCAGGAAAAACATCAAGAGTAAGTACAATGCTCACTTTACATATTTTCTCTTACACATGAAAAATGGCGCTTACATGTATTTCTCATAATGTAAAGGGCTTTAATAGCCCGATCAAAAGAAAGCTGGCTTTTACAGATTATAAGAGAAAAAAGACGGAAGTGTTATTCTTGCAGGAGACGCACTTCAGCAAGAATAACTCACCTGGGTTTTTAAGACAAAGGCTTCACTCAGTTTTACATGGCTTCAGCATCTGTCAAAAAAAGAGGAGTGGCCATTTTATTCCATAATACCATACCCTTTGTACTCCAGAAAATTAAGAAAGACGCAGAAGGTCGCTATCTCATTCTCACTGGAACAATCCATGAACAGCCCATCACATTGGCCTCCATATATGCTCCTTGTGTACAAGAGGCATCTTTTTTTGACAGATTCTTTCGCCTGTTGAGTTCAGTAGCTAAAGGATATATCATAATCGGAGGAGATTTCAACATTACGATGCAATCTTCCCTGGACAGGTCAGGAGGAGGCGACTCTGATAATCAAAGAGCACAAGACACCCTAGGCAGTGCATTGAAAGACATCCAATTAGTAGATATATGGAGGGAGTTGCATCCAACATCTAGGGACTACACCTTCTACTCTCATCCACATACCTCGTATAGTAGAATCGATGATCTCTTCGTTTCGTGTCACATGGTTCCGAAGGTCACTAATGCAATGATCCATGATATTTCATGGTCTGACCATGCACCAATCGAGCTTAGGTGCAACAATATTGTGACCAGTCGACCAGGCGCAAATTGGAAACTCAACGAATCTATCCTTAAAATACCCGAAATTTGTACTACAATAGCTCAGGAGATAACTCAATTTTTTGAGGTTAACACAGGCTCTGTGGAATCCCATATGGTCTTATGGGAGGCTCATAAAGCAACTTTAAGGGGCATAATTATCAGTATTACCGCCAAAAGAAAACGAGTCAGAGATTCCAAAATTTGGATGCTCCAATCCAAATTACATTCCCTGCTATCAAATCATAAAACCAATTCAGATCCAAATACAGCAAAGGAACTGAAAGACACAAAAATCGAATTAAATATGTTAATGACTTCCCGAGCAGATAACTCCTTATGTTGGTCAAAGAGAAAGTTTTATGAAAAAGCTAACAGGCCGGATACGATGCTAGCTAGAGCACTAAAAGATAGGCAATCTAAGTTTAACATCCAAGCTATACGCTTAAAATCAGGTATTCCCACGGCCAACCCTAAAAAAATAGTAGAAGAATTTGGTTCATTCTATGGTTCCCTATACGACGGAAAGAAAGTGGCACACAATAAAAACACGAGCAGTGCACTGAGAGATTTCTTGGCCAGCTCAAAACTGGAGAGATTGACAGAGCGTGACAGAGAAGCTATGGGCGCTGACTTAACATTGGAAGAAGTGTCGCAAGCCATCAAGGAACTGAAACCATCAAAAACACCAGGTCCTGATGGCTTTTCGGGGCTGTATTACAAGAAGTTCTCTGAATCACTCGCCCCACAGCTGCTCCATATGTTTAACGCTATTTTAGCAGGAGCCCCTATTCCCGAGGACATGCTACGGGCGTCTATATTACTAATAGATAAACCTGGCAAGGATCCGCTCAATTGTAAAAGCTATAGACCAATTTCTCTAATCAATACCAATATAAAAATATATGCCAAACTTCTGGCCAATAGATTGAGTCTAATCCTACCCGGACTAATACATCCAGATCAGGTTGGGTTTGTTAAGGGGAGGCAGGCAGCGGATAACACCCGACGATTCATTGATCTGTTAGAATTGGCAAACAAAAATAACACAAAAAGCATGTTATTAAGTCTGGATGCAGAAAAAGCTTTGGATAGGATAGACTGGCCATATCTACAAGAGACGCTCACAGCATTGGCTTCGGAAATAGGGTGAGTGGAGCGATTATGTCGCTGTATTCAGGCCCATCTGCCAGAGTCATACATCAGGGCTTCCCCTCAGACCCTTTCCCTATCCAAAGTGGCACGAGACAGGGGTGCCCATTATCTCCCCTCCTGTTTGCCCTATGTATCGAACCTCTGGCGGCATGTATTCGAGAAAATCCGGATATTTCAGGGTTAAACGCATACTCCCAATCACACAAAGCGGCCCTGTATGCAGAGGATATCCTATTAATCATCTCAAAACCCCTCACATCATTACCTAATCTATTTGACCTTTTAGATAAATTCTCTAAGGTCTCTGGGTTTAAGATAAACCAATCCAAATCTGAAGCTCTGAATATCAATCTCCCCGGACATATAGAGAAACTACTGAAATTGAATTTTAATTTTAACTGGCAAAAGAATTCACTCAAATATTTGGGGATTCATATCACCAAAGATGCAAAAAACATCTATAAAGCAAATTATCCCAAATTAATTCGGACTCTAAAACAAGACCTAATCAGATGGTCCTCCAAGAAGATTTCTTGGATAGGAAGGATTACTTCCACATATCGTATACCTCTTCCAGACATTGCCTGTGCCACTCAAACTGAAGGATATACTCTCACTTCAGTCTGAAATATCCAACTTTATCTGGGGAGGTAAAAAACCGAGAGTAAATAAATTAAACATGAAGAGACCCACTTTAGCAGGGGGCTTAGCGGTACCCTGCCTGTTGTCATATTTTAAAGCAGCTCAATTAAGCCAGATCATTCAATGGCATTCCGACCCTAAATTAAAAAGATGGGTGTGACGATAGCTTCCACAGGCTTATTAATATTACACAAAAATAATTGGGTTTGAACTGAACGAGGCTTAAGATATAATAAATTGTATTTATGCCTTAGAATAAAGGTGAACACAACAGATAATACAGTAACAAACAAGAAGTACACTTACTTAAGGGTTGGGGAATGAGAAGTATGATGTAGCATTTCTCTCAGCAGTCAGGAAATCATTCAGGTGATATCAGGTAACCATATCAGCAAACGAAGACAAAGGATATGTGGGTGGACAGCAGTTTATAAACCTTTTGTCCCTCTATCTGTACCATTAAGCACTGGTGATTGGTTTTCAATTACCTCCAGCCAATCTTTAACATGGGAACCCATTTCAACACATGCCCCCCTGCTAGCTGGCCCATGCGCAGTAGAACTCTGGGGTCTCATTTCTGTAGCCCCACATGTGCAATTGGAATACCAGCCCTTCTACCCATTTGGCTTTATGGCAGGAAAACCTTTGTTGGAAGGTGTTAATCTGGAACACTTAAGACCTGTTCTGGTTTGGGCCTCGAATAAACAGTGAGGGTGACAAAACTCTTTGAACAGAACTTAAATCCTAGACATAGCGGCGTCCCCAGGGCCATCTGCTACCTTATGGCCCAAAAGAATTTCCTCTGGAACTTATCCATACCTTAAGATACACTATTAAGCATAAAACATAAACGTATTAAAATATCCGGTTCCGTTAGGTCCAGCAGGTCCAAATTTCCCAGTTCGCCTTGCCAGAACTGGGACACCATATGGTCCAAAAAGCGACTTGCTACGACCTAAGAAACCGGAGTTACACAAATGTACATTAAATCATTTTAATACACAAATCTCCATTGAAAAAGAAATCTCAGCTTTTCACTAAATTCCCATTGAAAACAACGGGCAGCTCCGCCATAGACTTTCAATGGTAAATCGCCGCCATTGAAGTCAATGGGGGTTTTCTGCCATTGAAGTCTATGGGAAAACTCCCGAACTTCAAGGGGGTCCATACTCCGTCGGGGTGGTCCAAGCGGGTCAAGGATGGTTCTGCAGCGATGCCGGAGCAGTGGCTACAGATACCCCAAACCCTGATCCGCTGAACCCTCTGGAACCGGAGATATGGATTCCTAAAATTTAGCATTTCTCTGAGCCGTTTCTGCCGCCGCCGGCAAAGCCTATGGCGCGACCCGCTCTATCTGGTTCGACCCTTATCGGGGGTCCAGGATTCGGGGACCCGGTTGTGGTCGAGTGGGGGGAAGCCTAGGAACTAGGGGCAAAAAGAATTTTATTTCTAGGTGCCCTAGAACTGTTTATTCCCACATCAATTAACTTTTGAACTTGACTCAGTGATTGTAACTCTTTTTAGACAATGTATCCGCTTTGTGGTTTGCGATCTGGACGGCAGCCAACTCGTTCTTCAAAGGTTACCTCGAGGCATCTCCATTGAAGTCAATGAGCCCATTGACTTTCAATGGGAAACCGCCGCTCTCCCTCTCGGACGCCACCTGCTGGTCACTACAGGAAACAGGACTAAAACAGCACAAATTCCTATTGAAATGCATTGAGCCCTAATGGCGGCCAATGGGGACCTGCAAAATGGTGCCTGAAAAGGCGGGAAAACTACACAAAGAGCTAAAATCATTAAAGAACTATTAACCCTTGTGCTCCCGGATGGATTCTAGTGTGTATGTGATGCAGACAGTGATTAACACAGACATTACAATGGAACAGGGGAACATACATTTACAGGTCATAACAAGGGTTAAATCACATTTCTGGACCTCAGTCCAGTTAACCCCTTGTCTCCCTGGTGCGGTCAGGGGTGGCCAAATGGGGTGCAACCCCTTTAATACCGGGCCACCCCCTCTCTCCCTCTACACCTCCCCTTCTTAATGCGTGTCCTGTGGCCCACTGGCCCTGATGGGGAGTGGGGCACTGCTGGCACCATTAATGAATTCAGTCTCAGAGGGATAGTCCTGGCGTGAAAGTCCATCAGCATTGCTGTTTTCACTGCCCTTTTTGTGCTGAATGGTAAATTCAAATTCTTGCAAAGCCAAGCTCCATCTCAGCAGTTTGGCATTTTCCCCTGATACCCTCTGTAGCCAACTCAGGGGATTGTGGTCGGTGATGACCGTGAAAGCCCTCCCATAGACATAGGGCTGGAGCTTTTTGAGTGCCCACACAATGGCCAAGCACTCCTTTTCAATGGTGGCATATGCCACCTCCCTGGGGAGCAGTTTGCGACTGAGATACACCACAGGGTGCTCTTTGCCGTCGTCCCCCACCTGGCTCAACACAGCCCCCACACCAAAGTCTGAGGCATCAGTCTGAATAAGAAAATGCTTGGTATAATCTGGGGCAGCCAGGATGGGGGCCTCAGCAAGCGCAGCTTTCAGTGCCTGGAAAGCAGTTTCACAGGCAGGAGACCAGGTAATAAGCACAGGCAGTTGCTTCTTAGTCAGATCAGTCAGGGGTTTGGCCACGGCGCTGTACTGTGGGACAAATTTCCTGTAGTACCCTGCGGTGCCCAAAAATGCCATGACCTGTTTCTTGGTTTTTGGAACAGGCCACTGAACTATGGCTTCTACCTTGGCTGGCTCTGGTTTGAGATGCCCTCCACCCATCCTGTGCCCTAAGTACAGGACTTCTGTCATCCCTACCATACACTTAGTGGGTTTTAAGGTAAGCCCAGCCTCCCTGATCCTATCCAGCACTGCAGCTACATGTCCTATGTGGGATTCCCAGGAATTACTAAAGACAGCAATGTAATCTAAGTAAGCCCTGGCATAGCTCTGCATCCCTTCCAGTAACCTATTGACCAGGCGTTGGAAGGTAGCCGGGGCATTCTTCATCCCAAATGGCATCACCAAAAACTCATAGAGGCCACTTGGAGTGATGAATGCTGACTTCTCGCTAGCCTCCAGGGTCAGGGGGATCTGCCAATAGCCTTTGCTCAGATCCATGGTGGTCAGATACTTTGCCCCCGTGAGTTCATCTAGTAACTCATCCATGCGGGGCATGGGGTAAGCATCTGACACCGTCACAGCGTTGAGCAACCGGTAGTCCACACAAAACCGGGTGGTTTTGTCCTTCTTAGGCACTAGGACTACTGGACTTGCCCAAGGGCTCTGGGACGGAGTAATTACCCCTAGGGTCAGCATCTCCTCAATCTCTCTCTCCATACTTGTCTTGACCTCTGCTGACACTCTATAAGCATGCTTATGCAGAGGCTGCAGGTCCCCTGTGTGTACTGGGTGTTTGGTGAGATGTGTGGTCCCTGGCATGTCAGTGAAGAGGGCGCTATACTGAGCTAGCATGTCCCTGGCTTCTCCCTTCTGCCTAGGACTCAACTGTGCCCCTATCTCTACCTGCTCAACAGTGTTTCCTTGCTTTGCCTCCCCTAGGAGATCAGGCAGAGCATTGCTCGCCGGATCCTCCAGCAGTGGGCTACAAATGGCCATTACTGCTCCCATACTCGGTGCTCTGTATTCCTTTAACATATTAATGTGATATGTCTTGTGCCTCTCAGGCGCTACCTGTACAACATAGTTGCACTCATTCACCTTTTGGATGACCGGATACGGTCCCGACAAGGCAGCCATTAACTTGTTCTCCCGAGTGGGTTTGAGAACAAGCACCTGCTGTCCTGGGATGAACTCTCTGCTACGGGCCTGCTGGTCATACCATTGCTTCTGCTTGGTCTGAGCAGCCCTGAGGTGGTCCTGGGCCACCCCCATAAGCATCTCTAACCGGTCTCTGACATCTACTACATACTGGATCACTGAAGCATCAGTAGCAGTAGTCTCCCCCTCCCATCCCTCACGGAAGAGGTCCAGAGGTCCACGTACCCTGCGGCCATATAGTAGCTCGAAGGGGGAGAAGCCTGTAGATTCTTGCGGTACCTCTCGGTATGCAAACAGCAAGTGCTGCAGGTGAATCTCCCAGTCTTTCCCCTCTGCCTCTATAAAGGTCCGAAGCATCTGCTTCAGGGTACCATTAAACCTCTCACATAATCCGTTTGTTTGGGGATGGTAAGGGGTAGTGCGCTGGTGCTGTACACCGCAGTCATCCCAGAGACAATGTAACAGTTCACTCATGTACTGCGACCCCTGATCGGTTAGGATCTCACTAGGGAAACCTACCCTAGCAAAAATGTTCAGCAAAGCTGCTGCCACTGTCTTGGCACTTATGGTGCCTAGCGCTACCGCCTCAGGGTACCGGGTGGCAAAATCCACCACCGTGAGGATGTAGCGCTTCCCTGACCTGCTAGGAATCATGAGGGGTCCTATCAGGTCCATCGCTACCTTCTGGAAGGGTTCCCCTATTATCGGTAGGGGTCTCAGGGGTGCCTTCACACGGTCGCCCGCCTTACCTACTCGCTGGCAGGCATCACAGGAGCGGCAGAAATCAGCCGCATCCCTGGATGCCCCCGGCCAGAAGTAACGCTGCATTAACCGGGCTCGCGTTCTGGTGACCCCCTGATGTCCCGCTAACGGAATAGAGTGAGCTATCTGTAACAATTGCTGTCGGTACCCCTGGGGCACTACTAGCTTTCGCTTACCGGTCAATCCCTTCTCTATTCCCGGGTTCCCTTCTTCTCTGTATTGGAGTCCCTTATGCCATAGGCAACGCTCAGTGCCCTCCCCTGCCTGAGATTCGGACGCCCGAAGTCTCACGCCGGCCAGGGTAGGGTCTGCCTTCACTGCCTCCCTAAACTGGGCTCCTAAATCTGCCCCCCCCCAAGTCATGTCATTGTCAGGGGAAGGGGACACGGTAAGGGGGAACAGTAAGTCAGCCTGTGGTTGCAACTGATCCTGGCTTACCTCCCCAGGCTCCTCTGTGCCCTCCGCTAACGTTGGTCCCAAAGGCTGGGGGACTGGGGTGGCCACCGCCGGCATTGCCGCGGTCTGGCTCCGGGTAACCGCCGCCACTGCAGCGGGCTGGGGCACACGGTTGTAGGTGCAGGTCATCGGTCCCAGATCATTGCCCAAAAGAATTTCAGCATCCAAACCTGGTAAAACCCCCACCTCCCGCACACCCTTGCCCACCCCCCAATCCAAACAAATGCGGGCCACCTGCAGGAAACGTGGCTCTCCGTCAGCCACAGTGATCTGCATCCCAGGGCCTGGGATCAATTCCTCTGGCCGGACCATATCAGGTCGGACCAGGGTCACTGCAGCTCCTGAATCAAGCAAGCCAACTGCTTGCCGGTCATCGACTGTGACCGGGGTGAGATGCTTGCTCCTGCCGTCCGTCTGCTGCAGGTCTGCGCTGTGATGTCCTCCGCTCCTGGCTGTAGGCACTGAAGAAACCGGGGTAGGGGTGACATGGGACGTCTCGCTGGGAGTTGTTTCCATGACCGGTCCTGGTTCTTTGGTGGAAGCCACCCGCACGCGGGCTACCGGCTTTGCAGCTGGGGTGCGTTGCCCTCGGTAGGGTCCATTGGAACGCAGGGATTCCGGGCAATCTGGTCTGAGGTGACCAGTGCTGTTGCAATTGTAGCACCGGCGCTCATGCCGGAGCTCTCCCGCCTTCTGTGACCCGCTGCCCGCAGGCGGCTTTTGGGTCCACTGGGGGGTACTCCCAGCTTTCTTGGCCGGCGCCGGTGGGGTTACAGCTTTGGCTGGTACCTTGGCGGTCATCTGGGACCGGCTGACCACATAGTCATCTGCCATCCTCGCCGCCTCGGTGTAGGTCTTGGGCTTTTTATCATACACAAAAGCCCTCACTGCCGGCGGGCACTGCTGCATGAGCTGCTCCTGAAAGATGAGGTCTAGCAGGCGTTGGTAAGTCCTGGCCTCAGAGCCCTCCACCCAGTGTAACCCGTACAAAGCCATGCGGGTCACATAAGTGACATAGGTCTCCTGAGGGTGCCACTCCTCCAGCCGGAACTTACCCCTGTAAGCTTCAGGGGTAAAACCGTGCTGAAACAGCAAAAGTTCTTTCAGTTGGTCATAGTCATCAGCAAACTCCTCTGTAAGCGCCATCAAAGTCTGTTTAGCCAAGCCAGAGAGTAGCGGGTCCACGCGTGCAACCCTATGCTGGGGAAGCACCCCGTACCGCCGGCACTGCGTTTCAAAGTTCCTTAGAAACATGTCAATCTGATCAGTGCCCTCCACATACTTGGTGAGACTGTGCTTGTCCAGTTGGAGTTCATCTTTGGGGGGTCGGACCGGGGGACAATAAGTGGGTCTGTTCACTGCCATAGAGATAAACTGTAGCCGCTCCTCCGGTGTCCCTCGGTCTCCCCACGCTGTTATCAGTGCCAGCATTTCAGGGGTAAAGGGGCTGGTAGCCGCAGCTACCCGTGCCCCTCCTGCTGCACTTGCCCTGGGAGGTGCACTTGGTCCCTCCCCGGGATCCTGCCAGCCCGGCACTGGGTTCAGTCCCTGATCTCCGGGCGGCTGTAAAAGGGCAAGCTGAGCTACTTCCAGGACCTCTGGATGCTCAGCTTCATATGCGGTGACTGCAGCAACCATGTCCTCGACCTCCTGGTCCACATATTCCAGTCCATAGGCACGGCACTTGTCTTTTAGCGGATTTCTAGTTCTCAGGTAATAGAGGTTCTCCGCTTCACTCATGGCTCTGAGTTCTGGGTCGCAGCAGTGAGGTGGTGTGACAACTTGCGTTACTTGTTGCACTACTGTGTGTTCCATATCTTTAGTCCCAGGAACTTGCAATTACCATCAAGTTCCCACTGGATCACAGTACCCCGCAGAATACTGTAATCCAGGTCCAGTTCAGTCCCGCCAGCTGCCACCAGTTTTATTAATACGCCTGTGACGATAGCTTCCACAGGCTTATTAATATTACACAAAAATAATTGGGTTTGAACTGAACGAGGCTTAAGATATAATAAACTGTATTTATTCCTTAGAATAAAGGTGAACACAACAGATAATACAGTAACAAACAAGAAGTACACTTACTTAAGGGTTGGGGAATGAGAAGTATGATGTAGCATTTCTCTCAGCAGTCAGGAAATCATTCAGGTGATATCAGGTAACCATATCAGCAAACGAAGACAAAGGATATGTGGGTGGACAGCAGTTTATAAACCTTTTGTCCCTCTATCTGTACCATTAAGCACTGGTGATTGGTTTTCAATTACCTCCAGCCAATCTTTAACATGGGAACCCATTTCAACACATGCCCCCCTGCTAGCTGGCCCATGCGCAGTAGAACTCTGGGGTCTCATTTCTGTAGCCCCACATGTGCAATTGGAATGCCAGCCCTTCTACCCATTTGGCTTTATGGCAGGAAAACCTTTGTTGGAAGGTGTTAATCTGGAACACTTAAGACCTGTTCTGGTTTGGGCCTCGGATAAACAGTGAGGGTGACAAAACTCTTTGAACAGCACTTAAATCCTAGACATAGCAGCGTCCCCAGGGCCATCTGCTACCTTATGGCCCAAAAGAATTTCCTCTGGAACTTATCCATACCTTAAGATACACTATTAAGCATAAAACATAAACGTATTAAAATATCCGGTTCCGTTAGGTCCAGCAGGTCCAAACTTCCCAGTTCGCCTTGCCAGAACTGGGACACCATATGGTCCAAAAAGCGACTTGCTACGACCTAAGAAACCGGAGTTACACAAATGTATATTAAATCATTTTAATACACAAATCTCCATTGAAAAAGAAATCTCAGCTTTTCACTAAATCCCCATTGAAAACAACGGGCAGCTCCGCCATAGACTTTCAATGGTAAATCGCCGAGATTGAAGTCAATGGGGGTTTTCTGCCATTGAAGTCTATGGGAAAACTCCCGAACTTCAAGGGGGTCCATACTCCGTCGGGGTGGTCCAAGCGGGTCAAGGATGGTTCTGCAGCGATGCCGGAGCAGTGGCTACAGATACCCCAAACCCTGATCCGCTGAACCCTCTGGAACCGGAGATATGGATTCCTAAAATTTAGCATTTCTCTGAGCCGTTTCTGCCGCCGCCGGCAAAGCCTATGGCGCGACCCGCTCTATCTGGTTCGACCCTTATCGGGGGTCCAGGATTCGGGGACCCGGTTGTGGTCGAGTGGGGGGAAGCCTAGGAACTAGGGGCAAAAAGAATTTTATTTCTAGGTGCCCTAGAACTGTTTATTCCCACATCAATTAACTTGCAGAGAACCATTCTATTATATTCTAACTAAAACATCAGGAAATTGACAACACAAAAGTATCGTTTTTTTTTTTTTGTTTTTTTTTTACAGAGACTTTCACTCTGAGCCCCCACGGGCAAAGCAGCACTTCCCTGCTTCTGACTGATAGTGGCACACTCTCTGCCAATGACCAAAACCACCACAATTAAAACAGATCAGCATTATTCTGAGCTATTATTCCTGATTGATTTCTGAGATCAGCATAAACCATTAGTAGCTTATAGAAAAACAGCTAAATTATGACAAATAATTGCAATATTTATACTTACACAATATACAATGGTCGTTCAGCTAGATCAGAGATAACAGTCCAGTCGTGCACAGAATTTACTGGACTCTTACCAAAAATTCTGTTTAAAAGGGCCTATCCCAATTCTTCAGTCACAATTTAGGTCTATTAAATTCCCAGAGGGGGTGAAGCATCATATATAAAAATGTACATATATACTCACCACCTTTGTGAATTTCCCACTTCTAGACACCAAAAACTGAAGGAAAATCCGTTATTTCCTCCCCTGGCTTCAGAACCGAGAGGATCCTTTCCTCTGCCAGGTAAACTGAAGCCTTGTGACTGGATACACTATCTGCACCGTTTGCAGCAGACTCCCCCGGAGAAGCTTTCATGCCCTGCAACTGTTATCTTCAATCTTTGATGAACTTTATCAGGCCTGGAAGACGAACGAAATGAAACGTAACGCATGCCAGGTTTCAAATCCTTTGTCTCAAATTATTACTCATAGGGTAATGACTTTTATACAGAAAAAAAAAAGATATTGGTTAGAGGCGTAACATAGGCGTATCATAGGCGTATCATAGGCGTATCTTGGGCGTAGCTTTGATTAGAGGCGTGATTTAGGGGCAGGACATATTAGTGGCGTGACTTTTGAGATGTGTCTTTTCCAATACAAGCAATTGTCTGAATACATAGCTTATTCATTGTCTGTTATAAAAAGAGACCTTGAGTATTTAGCAACTATATTACACTATTTTGCTTCTTGCAGAGAACCATTCTATTATATTCTAACTAAAACATCAGGAAATTGACAACACAAAAGTATCGTATTAATATCCTGACCAGGAAGAAAGGAAATGCAATTTAGCAGAAACTGTGTGCATTTAGGAATTATATTTCAGCAAAAAGGCTGACTACAGAATTTTAACTACTGTAGTTATGACCATACAAAATGGAAGCTTAACATGTGTGCAGATTCTGGCCTGACATATTGGTCCTAACATTATATAACTACAGTATATAATACAGTATATCTATTGTTTATATTGCTGCATATTAATAGAACTATATATTGTGTAGATCTATCTCATTTTATACTATTTTTACTGTAAATGATGTGCTGTACTTGTGGCCTACTGCACTGTAACTTACCGGATTGTTGTTTTTCTGTACATTGTAGGGAGACAATTCTTCTGGTCGACAAAATAAGTGAAGAGAATGATGAGATGAGTGCCTTAAGGGTCAAATACACTCTGCAGCAAAATCACAATCTCACTGTATTCGAGACCAGCATAAAGAATATTAGACGCAGAATTGGATGGAAATATGAACGTGTGAGGTTAGTGCTGGACAGTACAGGAGGTTAAAGTGTTGTTTAAGAAACTGTACTGTACCTATAAAATGATTCCTTGTCATTACACAGCGTACCCTATGATAAGGGACGTTAACAAGATCAAGAGAGTGGTCCAGGCCCAGGCATGGATCGACAGTGGAGAAACTTTCCAGGATTGCATCTTCACTGATGAGTCTACTGTTTCGCTGGAGAGATTTGCTACCTTTGCATTCCACAAAAAAGGTCGCATATCTAATAAGCCGCGTCCAAAACACTCAGTGAAGATGCATGTGTGGGGTGCCATCTCTAGGCGTGGACCAGGATGCATCGTCATCTTTGAAGGTACAGTAAAATGTATGTCACACGCTTTTGCCTTATACACTGGCGACACACTTTATTCGAGCTCGGCTAGTCCCACGAATTCGGGTATACCCGGGTGTATTGAGGTTTGTGACTGTTTTCTGCCCGAGTATATTGGGTTATTTTCTAGGCAGGGATTGAAGCATTTTATTCCCCCTGGCTGCAATACTGCACAGTATATATATATATATACTGCATTACAATTCATGAATTTATGCCATCTGGTAGACACGCGAAGCATTGCAGCCTATTAAATCCTAATCATTATCATTTAACAAATCAGCCGCCCATCAGCCAGGCATGAACCCAGGCTGGGAAGGCAAATGCAACGGGGCTTGTCAGAGGTGAGGAGCGGCGCATTCCAGGTATCTGCCAGGTACATACCAGGTATTTGCTCGAATAAAGTGTGTCGGTGCAGTACACTGTACTGTACTTGTGTGCAGTTTTTTGAGCACTTTTCTTTTGTTGTTATAGGAATCATGAATAAAGCTTTCTTCCAAGAGAAAATTGTGCCTGAGATTGTGGAATATATCACACGTGAGTTCCTGGATGGTCACTGATTCTACAAGACAACGATCTGAAGCACAACATGTCAACAGTGCATATCCTTGAGTGCAGTATCAACTGGGTGAAGACGCCAGCGGAGTAAGTGCGGTAACCGTGTCTCATTTTTCCAACTGTTTTTACTGTGTACTTTATCTCTTTAACTAATTGTCCTTTTTTCCCCCTCCAATGACAGATCGCCAGACTTCAATCCGATCGAAATGGTCTGACATCAGCTGAAGGACCATATCCAAAAAGTCGTGAAACCTTCAAAAAGGATGAGTTGGCGCAAGACATACTGAGTTTTTGGAACGATGTACTCACCGTGGAACGATGCAATAAATATATTGACCATATTGTGACTGTGTTGCCCATTGTGATCGTGCGTAATGGGCAAGCATCAGAAAGGTAGTATAGTACTGTACTGTAGTATTGTAAGTACAGTATGATACAGGTAAGTATGGCACATATTTTTTTTCCCTGAGAGAACAGCACCAGCCGTCTGGTTACTAAGGGGGCTATGCACTAAGCTCCGAGCTTTCACGCTGGCCTGGAAAAAATTAGCACGTCCGATAAAAAATGAAGCCGGCGGCGCGATTCACTAAGGCCCGCAGCCCATTTTGTATCGGACGTGCCCAAAACTGGCTTATCATGCGTGCAATGTATTTCCCCCTGCTAGCGTTCTTAAAGTTCCCATACGCTACCTGATTGAAAAAAAAAAAAAGCCGCACGTTACATTTGCATGGAGAATTGCTATCTCCATGCAAGGCTATTACTGGCGATTGTACACTAAATAAATACATTTTATTTATAGTGTACATGAGCAGGGGGTCTCCGAGTTGAAACGCATTGGTTTCATGTCCGAGGACCCTCTACTTCATGAGAGAGAGAGAGAGAGAGAGAGAGAGAGAGAGAGAGAGAGATACACACACACCCATATCTACACACACACCCATATACACACACACACACTCTCCCATATACACACACATTCTCCCATGCCCACACACACTCACTCTCTACACATCTTTTGGAAAGGCCGCGACCAGCACCAGCACCACCACGCTCCCCCTCCCCCTCGCCCATCTCCTGCTCTGCGGGGACATGAGGGGGCATCCCCGCTCCCATCATCCGGCACGCTCCCTGATGCGGGACCGGGTGGAAGCGGGAGGGGTGGAAGCAGGGGGGGGACGCGGGGACATGTGGGGGCATCCACCGCTCCCATCACCCGGCGCGCTCCCTGACGTGGGACCGGGGGGAAGCGGGGGGGGGAAGCGGGGACATGAGGGGGCATCCCCCGCTCCCATCACCCGGCGCGCTCCCTGACGCGGGACCGGGGGGAAGCGGGGACATGAGGGGCATCCCCCGCTCCCATCACCCGGCGCGCTCCCTGACGTGGGACCGGGGGGAAGCGGGGGGGGGGAAGCGGAGACATGAGGGGGCATCCCCTGCTCCCATCACCCGGCGCGCTCTCTGACACAGGACCGGGGGGAAGCGCGGGGGGGGTGAAGCGGGGACATGAGGGGGCACCCCCCGCTCCCATCACCCAGCTCGATCTCTGACATGGGACCGGGGGGAAGCGCCAGGGAGGTGAGGGAGGTGGGGGAAGGCACAGATAATACTCACTGTGTCCTCCATCCTCCATGGGAAAAGAATGGCTGCTCGTTGGGGGATGGCTCATATAGAGCCTGGCCGCGCGCCCACAAAGCCTGGGAGCGCGCGCCAATCAGCAGTCAGGTAGGGGGAGTTTTTTTTTTTTTTCAGCCAGCGCGAGCAGGGAAATTTAGCGCGAGCAGGGAACATTTAAAAAAACAAAACACGTGTGCTGCTTGGGCCAATAGTTACTTGCCCGGGGGTTTAATCCACCCGCCCTGGGCTTGTAAATGTATAGGATTGTCGAACACTATATATATATATATAGATATAGATATAGATATAGATATAGATATATATATAGAAAAAACAAAACAGAGAGCGCACGCCCCATAGTGTAACACTGTAACATTTAATGTTGGGGAAGGGTGGATGGAGGGATTAAAAACACTCACAAGGTTAAAATCAATATAAAGCAATTTG
The DNA here is from genome assembly GCF_040206685.1 of Ascaphus truei. Classification (NCBI taxonomy): domain Eukaryota; kingdom Metazoa; phylum Chordata; class Amphibia; order Anura; family Ascaphidae; genus Ascaphus; species Ascaphus truei. The sequence continues at coordinate 431,336 of NW_027453840.1, read as the reverse complement.
TGATATATAATCAACACCATGCATGTCCAAACTGCAGCAGGGAGTCCAAAGTTCGCTGGATATAGTCACTCAGACCGCGCTGTCCCTCTGGTTCACTCGAAATCCTCCAAACAGTTTTGGTATCAGAGTTGGCCTTGAAATCACTGCATGTGCTCCCCGGCCGTAAAGGAGCACACTACGTGATGACGTAATGTCATAGGTGACGTCCCTGACGCGTTTCGTCGCAACAAATTCAACTTTATCAAAGGGATTGTCCCTGAACAAGAATAACACTGTTTATGTACTGGATGGTCCCAGATGTGATTGGTAGCTGGTGAAACAGGATGTCCCACCCCCATTTATGATCGTGGCTATGGGCTAATATAGTTTAAATGACCGTGGCTAGGTGATGGTATCTGACAGGTCAGTATTACTAAAAAACATAAATACTAAATACAATACTCCAAGAGATGGATCACCTCAAGTGGATGGGATTTCTAGGTTCATTACTACCTTCAACCAATCCCATAGATCCATACAGGGTATACTAAATACCCACTGGAGCATTTTGAAATTTGACCTCCATTTGGGGAACATTATTCCTAAGAAGATCCCCATTGTATATAGAAAAGCTAAAAATATCAAGAACATTCTAGCTCCAAGCAAACTCAAATCTACGGTTGCAGCTGCCGGTGCCGCCTCTGTGAACCTTATTGGTAATCACAGATGTGGCAGGGGCCGTTGCATCACGTGCAAACATCTTAATACTACTTTGGAGTTTGCCTCCCTTCACAAAGATGAACGACATAATGTGAGGAGCAATATTAATTGTCTCAGCACATTTGTCGTTTATTTAGTACAATGTGGATGCGGCCTCCAATATGTAGGCCGCACCACCCGGCCCCTTAGTACCAGATTCCTGGAACACAGGAGGAAAGTGATAAATGGTGTCAGTACCCATAGTCTACCAAGACATTTTTTCAACATACATAATAAGGATCCTGAATCCTTAAAAATTATGGGTATTGAACACATTCCTCTTAGTGCATCAGGAGGGGACCGTTCTAAATTACTCTGTAGAAGGGAGACTTTTTGGATACACCGATTGGGGACACTAACCCCCGGTGGTCTAAATGAATGTTTAGATACCAGTACGCTGGTATAGGTCTGTATATCCATCTTTGGGTGTAGTTCCTCTGAGTTAATCTCTGCTGCTTCTTTTTGCCGTTCCCATCCTTAGCCCAGTCCATCCATGCAGTCATTCCTTTTGCCCCGCCCCCGCCCCTCCCCCTCCCACCCCCCCCCCCCTGTTCACCTCCTCTCTAACAAATTAGATTAAATTATGTGGACATTTTATAGATATATTTTAATCAATGCATTTGTGTGTCATCACATTAGTATAACTAAAATTGAGAGTTTGGTCTTTCACATTTGAATATTAACTATGTATTTTTAATTCATTGTTTTTGTATAACAGATAAAATTGTTGATTTTTTATAATTAATTATTAGTTAGTAATAATTGATATAATATATTAGAAGTTAAAAGGTTTTTAAGTAAATGAATTAAAGATTGTTGTAGATAAATGACTTTTATTTGTGCGATAAGCATAATTAGTGTAACACATTTTTTAAACATACAGTAATTGTTTTAAAAATAATTGTTTTAATTGTTTTGTAAGTATAAATTTTCATGATAATTCATCAATTACCTGTTATATGACATATTCATTAAGACAGAGTGTGATTAATACACCAGCATTTGTGTCTTAGCACTGTTTATAGTACTGGTGAGTCTAGATTATCCCATGACTCAATTAAACTTATAAGAACTACCTAGTTAATAATGAGATAAATCCAAACTTATTTGGGTCATTTAAACTATATTAGCCCATAGCCACGATCATAAATGGGGGTGGGACATCCTGTTTCACCAGCTACCAATCACATCTGAGACCATCCAGTACATAAACAGTGTTATTCTTGTTCAGGGACAATCCCTTTGATAAAGTTGAATTTGTTGCGACGAAACGCGTAGATTCTGCTGTGAGCTGGTTACTCCATGTGAGAGCTGCCGTGGACCCCTGGGATCTGTACATTTGTTCTGGTGCTTTTTGTCAGGACTCTATACAGGTTTTGATCACTGGACTCTTTATTAATTTATTTATATGTTATCTTGTGTTATCCTCAATATTGTTCTAGTTATATGCTGCTTGCTGTACACTATCAATTGTTATATTATTTATATTATAATCATATATACACATTTATTGTCCTATATTAGTATAACAATATTCACCTTTTGGCGCTACTTTTTTCTTTTATATATATATATATATATATATATATATATATATATATATATATATATATATATATATATATATATATATATATATGCAAATGTAAATACAGCTGTATGCTCATCTGCATGTCTTAGGCAGGTCTGCAACCCCGCCTTTCCCCATTATCACCCAGCACACAGCACTTCCACTGCAGCAAGGGATTCTGGGAAATGACATGCAAATGAGCACACAGTGCCACTTTTTGTTTCAAAAACTATTTATATATATATATATATATATATATATATATATATATATATATATTTATATATGAGAGAGAAATATTTGTATGGACATGGTACTGTAGGGGTTAAGTGTGACAAGATGAACTCAGTAATTATGTAAGCACATGACACCAATTGTAATCACACTTTGGCGCTACGATCTCTGTGTTTGACACCCTATAAAAACATATATTTTTTTGTTCCAACGTGTGGGTGCACTTGTGAGGAGAGGAGAGATAGAGCGGAGTTGTTGTTGTTGTTGTTGGTGGTGGTAGTAGGAGAGAGTTCTTGATTACTGAGTGAGTTGTATTGTATTTTGTTTATTTTCAAAACATTTTTGTCTTGTTGCTGTGAAAGTTATTTGTCAGTGTGTCCTTTTAGTTTATATTTTTTTTGTGACTGAGTGAAATAGAGAGGATGAGTGGACGTGGGAGTGGATGTGGGAGTGGATGTGGATGTGTGAGTGGTGCGGTGGCTGGTGGCGTGGTGGAGCGTGGGAGTGGAGTGGTGGAGCGTGGGAGTGGAGTGGTGGAGCGTGGGAGTGGAGTGGTGGAGCGTTTGAGTGGAGTGGTGGAGCGTGGGAGTGGAGTGGTGGAGCGTGGGAGTGGAGGTGGTGCGGTGGCTGGTGGGAGTGGGAGAGGAGTGGGACGTACAGGTACGGTTCGTCCTGCCCGGGCAGGAAGTGGTGACAGAGCTCTGTGCTGTTACTCTACTGCCGCTGCACAACAGCGTTGAGGTGGAGCATCAGACCTTTGCACTGGAATGGGTTGCTGAACATTTGGAAGTGCTGTTTTTTGGAAGCTGTAAAGCGTTCTTGCTGTGCTCGGTCAAACCTGCAGATGTGTTTATTTTCAGGAGGCAGAGTACATAGTAGGTAAACCATTGGGAGGAGCAAAATCCTCCCAGCTTCTTTGCCCTGCCTTTCCTATCTGAGCTTTCAGAGAGCTGTGGATTCCTTAAACAGCCTGTTGAACGAAGCTTGAGACAAGTTGCAGATAAACACGGTAGGGTGGGGATCAAGAGGAGGGGCCTTCATGATTGGGGGGGGGGAGGGGGTTGGTTAAAGGTTACACATTTTTGTGGAAAGACACAGCTGGTAGAAAAAAAAACAGGTCAGTCCTGTGACTACTGAGAAGGCATGCAACTTACTATCCTGTAATGTTTAGCAGTCCCCTATAGTGCACAAACTCATTCTTTATCGGTTTGCAAAGGAGGAATGCATTGGGGGTCCTTCATGCTGTAAAATTCTCGCATTTTTACTTGGTAACAAATATGTATGCAGGATTGTTGTAGGGGTGGATTTAAATACATGGGGTTATTGTACATTACTTAGTCAGTGTGTGCAGTGTGAGCAATGAGCAGTGTGTGCAGTGTGAGCAATGAGCAGTGTGTCAGTGTGTGCAGTGTGAGCAATGTGTGTGTCAGTGTGAGCAGTGTGTGTGCAGTGTGAACAATGAGCAGTGTGTGTGTAGTGTGTGTCAGTGTGAGCAGTGTGTGTGCAGTGTGCAGTGTGTGTCAGTGTGAGCAGTGTGTGCAGTGTGCAGTGTGCAGTGTGCAGTGTGTGTCAGTGTGTGTCAGTGTGAGCAGTGTGTGTGCAGTGTGCAGTGTGTGTCAGTGTGAGCAGTGTGTGTGCAGTGTGCAGTGTGTGTGCAGTGTGTGTGCAGTGTGTGTGTGCAGTGTGTGTGCAGTGAGTGTGTGCAGTGTGTGTGCAGTGAGTGTGTGCAGTGTGTGCAGTGTGTGCAGCGTGCAAAAAACTTTTTTTTTTTTAAACGGGAGCCACGAGAAAACCGCGTTATAACCGAATCGCGGTATAGCGAGGCGCGTTATAACGGGGTTTACCTGTATGTTGTGTATACCGCAATACCTAATGTATGAACTGTATTTGACATTTGTAATTCTTGTGTGCTGGGGAACAATGAAATAAAATTAACAGGAGGGGGAGGGATGGTGAGGGTAAAGGGGATATGTGTGTGATCCAAGGAGGAGAAGGAAAATGGAAATGAAACACAATTTAAGTGTAGACTGTTTGATAACGGATGGGTTAATACAATAGTGTATCTTGGCTCCTATGTGTTGCCTACTCACAGGATTCAGACAAAAAACAGGCAGTGTGACACAATGTTATTGGCAGAGTGGATCTGTGGAATCTTGATATGGTGTGGACCCCCAATCTCAGCAGGACAGCATGTTACATGTGGAAGAAAGAGTAGCCATAGATGGACTTTATAAAACTTAAAAATGCACACTTACAATAAAAACAATATATTCAAGCAATGATCACATGTATGTGATGGAAGAGAGCAGACTGTGGATATTTTGGGCTCACCCACCACCTCCGGTGCGCACGCGATGCGTGGGATACTGCTACGCTGGACGTTGCCTCCTCACAATCCCCTCCGGGGTGCTTTGGCGTCGGACGCTTCTGTCCCTGTGCTGCACGATGGTATCCGTGTGTATCTCCAGCTCCCTCAGATGCGCGCCGTCAAGTCCCATCCGGTGGACTGCAATGCGTCACTTCCGGTCCAGTCGCGATACGTCACTTCCGGTGGAGGGCTCCCAATCTTCGTCCCTGCTTCTCTCTCCCAATAGGCGGGTACCACTCTACGCGTTTTGCCAATCGGTAAGTGGCTTCGTCAGCACGTTTCAAAGGGGATATGTGACATCACTAAAGTGAGGGATATTATAACCTAATCACTAACATGGAAGGAAGTTGTGGTGATGAGAAGCAGGGTTAATGTTACGTTTCGTGCTCACTTACCCCTTCTACAGGCCCATTCTCATTCACCACAAAGTGGGACTATGGTACTTTACGACTCACTCACACTAAATTAATCCCATTCTTGAAACAAATGCAACAAATATGACAACCATGTTTAATCAATACATGAGTAACGTAATACTGAGCTTGTCAACATGTCTGCTATCACGGATGTGTGCTGATGATTGGGCACATGTAATGTGTCACTAATGTGCGCATTACATAGCCTAATTGGTGTCCTTAATTATATGTACATGTTCACAAACAGTTTCAGATATTACCATACAGCAGGCGTGCTCAACTCCAGTCCTGGAGGGCCACAAACAAGCCAGGTTTTCAGGATATCCCTACTTCAGCACAGATGGCTTAATTAGTGGCTCAGTATGACTGAGCCATTAATTGAGAGATAATAGATATAAATCCAATGTGAATGGATCAAAAGAATAAATATTCCTAGATTAATCGGTGCAGGGGTGGTGGTATATAAAATAAAATAATAATTTAAACACTTACACGGCCTTGTGTAAGTACTGTCCCGTAAATGTCTCTTTCCTTGTCTCCTTCTTTCTTCTTCCTTCTCTTATGGTTGTTCTTCTGCTTCCATCCAAATGCACGTCCCTTCAATCTCTCAGTGAGGTTCAATCATATGGTGTCACCCTCGGAGCAAGAAATAAATAAAGATTGAGGGACAGATAATACACTGATACAACAGGTACTGTTCAAATGGTTATACACAATATATGCAGCAAATCCTGCAAGCACTCACACGGGCAAGTGTGAGTGCTATCGTTGGGGGGGTATCTTTAACCTCCTCCTACGTAGGGGTTCACACGGAACTCTAATCCTACACACAATAAGTCAATGGATGGGGGAAGGGGAAGAAATATAAATCAAAGCTAAAATAAAGATACTCACACGGCCACGTGTGAGCTCGCACCGTGAATGGGTATCTTTGGAACTCCTGCTTCAGAATCCAACGCTGCTGCCAAGCATAAAACAGCCAGAAACAAAGTACTGTAAACTACATGATACTTTAATGGACATAAGCATATTAAAAAGTCTAAAAACACTCGGTTTACACAACCAAATGTAGCACAGAGGTCAGTCCTTGCAGGAACTTGCGCAGGTAGTTAGGGTCTCAGCTGACTTCCCGCGTCCGGGCGTTGAGCTGTGATCCTGCTTCCTACTCCTGACGGTGGCCGCAAACATCCAAAAGGCTCTAGGGTTTTGAGCTACGCGTTTCGCCCTCGTTTGGGCTTCCTCAGGCTCCGTAGTTAGGTTTGACTGGGACTCCCTAATATATATAGTCCCTCAGTGAGCAATCCTACCGTCTCCCTAAAGCCACCTCCCTTATCACTTCGTTTTCCGTACCTCACATGTCTTTCCGTTAATAGGCTCCAAAAATGGCTATTAATAACTGACATTTGCACCAAACATAATGGGGTTATAGACCTTAAAGTCTGCCTATGGTTCATACAAATTGGTTAACGAACTCATTTGTTACAGGCTCGATTCATATAATATTTGCTCGAACATACAATAAATCCTAAGGTTAAAAACATTTCATGTGCTTGTTAACTCTTCATGAAAAGATGGAGTTCGTATCTTTATGAACTGTTATTGTGTCCTGTGATATAAAGGGTTGCTACTTTAAAATGTGTAAGATACACCTGCAGTTAGTGCCCTATGTCTCAGGATATATTTAAAATCCTGTATGGTAAAGTTCTTGTCTGGTTAACTGGAATCACATCAAATTCTACTCATTGGTGCTATTTCCTAAAGTACTAGTCAATTACAATGTCTAATCTTTGTTCATTTGATTGGACTTAGGGTAAATCCTAAAATTAAAAACATTTTGTGTACCCTTTATAGAAGGTTTGAGTGTTTGTGCCTTTTGAAGCTCATGTTTTGTAGTATAGTGCAAATCATTGTTGCTTTATGAGACACGGACAAAACCGTGCTGCATAAATATGTATAATCTAATGCGAAATGAATAATTTAAAATACTATAAGGTTTCTTTCATGTAGGGGTAATTAAAAATACATCAATTTCTACTCATTAATAAAATTTCTTAAAGTGCATTTCTAAAACCAAAAAATGCGAGTTTAATCTGCTCTCAGCACTTTAAATAAATAACTTAAATATTATAAAATCTTAAAAAATCTTACACAATCTTGAAAAGCCTTTTAGCCACAAAAATAGTTACGCAAAATGTCCAATAAAAAAAACTCTGAATACATTCCAATGAAAAACCAACTAGAAAGGTACTTGGGGTAAAAGTCTTGTTTGAAAATGTCTTTTTTGACAATGTCTTGTTTAACAATACACAGTGCTCCAGAAGAATCGTTAAAAGTTTGATTGCGTCTGGACTAGATCATAAAAATATGTCAGTAAGCATGAAACATAAATCCACTCATAGTGTGCCTAAAATGTATTTGCTGCATCCGCTCTTGTTTAAGCACTTGATATAATGCCTAATGATTTTATCCTATGGGCTCTACGTTAAAATGAAATGGAGGTCCTATGATTACTATACCGAATATAGAGTATAGAGCATACGCCCTATTCTATACAGAGGTGGGACTGAATACTAGATGAAGGCCCCAAGATCTATATCTATGTTCAGACCTCTAGGGGTTAGAGTCTTCAGTCTATAGATCCAGTATGTCTCCCGTTGACAAAGCTTCTGGAGTCTATCTCCCCCTCACATTTGTTTATATAATTTTTGAGCGCCACTTTTTGATATATTTGTTTTTCACTTGTACTCTGTTCTCACCAATATCAAGGCTGCCTGAATTATATCACGTGTTTAAGAGTGAGTGTACTATGACTAACTCTAATGTGTTCCAAAATAGGACTAATAGAAATTTGAACTTGGACACATATTTCAAAGACACCAATTTGTCTTTTAAAGATGACCAAGAACAAATCAATGCCACCTGTATTAAACTGGAGCGTACTCTAATAAGAGATACTAAAAAATGGCTAGATTTATTATTCTTGCGGAAATATGTGGAATATAAAATTATTCCTAGAGGGCTGAGAGTCCAAAAAAATCCATCTATGGATTTAAGTGACGAAGAATTTATAACTAAATGGAATAGTGCACAAGATGAGTGTTCTTTTAACTTAATTAGATTAATTATGTCTCAACAAGAGAAACACTAGACAAAGAAATAGAGGACTTAAGACTTGAATTGGGGTCTTTAGAAAACATTAAAGACTACAATGAGAGAGATGCTAAAATACAGAAGAATATAGATGTTTTCAAAAAAGAAGTAATAGAGATTAAATTGCACAAATTCAGAAGGGATCAGGATGACTATGCTAAAGGCATAGAAAGAATGTGGAACAAAAATTCCAAAAAGGGCCAAAAAGCACAGTCTAATCCTGATCCCTCTGAGAATAGCCCAGTGTCCACATCTAATATGGACACTTCATTTAGAGGCAAATTTGCAGACAATTACCCTAAACATCATGCAGGATTTCTTCCTCAGGTGTTGGTAAAAAAGATAGACAAAAAAACAGACACTAAAATATCTAATGTAGGAGGCAAAGTCAAAGAAAAAACCAAACACATAGAAATTAGTGACATTATGGACACTTCAAAAAAGGGAAAGCTGGCATATAATGATGAGGCAACACCCAAAGAGACTTCGAGGGAATTGCCCTCTTCTTCTTTTTTGGAGCACAGGGGGTGTATGAGTTCATGGGAAAACAGGAACCCATTTCACCCCCTGGTAACGCCCACCACCTCTGGCAAGCCCAAAAACAAAAGACGCATGTCAGAGGGCGACGAGGGGGCAGAGCACGGAAAAACAAGAAAGTTAAACTAGAACCTAAAAACATTTTTAACCTTAGTTGTAAAACTCTCACAGAATCCCAGAGAGGAGTAATTAGCAAAGGCCTTACATTTGCCCCAACTGTAGGACCAAATAAATTTGGTCTATATTTGGATGCCCACAGATTTTTAAGGTCACTGACCCTTAAGAGGCTCTTCATAAATAAGGATGTTAAAACTAAAAACTGGACTGACACTAAAATTAATAAAGTTGCAGATGTATCCACAATGGACACTGATACAGTGGATTATGTCCATTCTAAATTTAAACCAAAATCTCAATTTTTCCCAAAGTTTGCAAAAGGCAATCATTTGGAAGTATTTTTCCAATTAATCACCAAGGATTTGGAAGCCCTGTCTAATAATAACAATAAGAAATACCATTCTAATCTAAAAAAATCAGAAAAATTGGCACTAGAGGAACTCTCAGCAGATAAGACCATTGTAATAAAGCCAGCGGACAAGGGAGGGGGAGTAGTGATATTAGATCACGACTACTACATGTCTGAAGCGAATAAGATACTGGGTGATACTACTACATACCAGAAACTTGTATCTAACCCTTCTGCCCTGTATAAAAAAGAACTACAAACTCTTTTGGGGGGCGGAAGAGAGCGGGGAGTATTGGAGGAACACGAATTAAAGTTCCTAAATGTGGAGGATCCAATATTCCCCGTTTTCTACTTCCTACCAAAGATACATAAAAATCGCGCACACCCCCCAGGACGGCCTATAATTTCTGGCATTGGGTCTTTGACGGCCAACCTGTCAGAGTTTGTGGATAGCTATTTACAGGGAATAGTTAAAAAACAGAAATCCTATTTGAAAGATACGAATGATGTAATTCTGATGCTGAGAGAGATAGAATGGCAGGACAACTTCATATTGGTGACAACAGATGTGACGGCTCTGTACACATCTATCAAACATGACGATGGATGTAGAGCCGCCAGGCATTTTTTGGAAAAAGAAGGGATATTTCCCACAATACAAGTGGATTTTTTAGTGGACTGCATAAAGTTTATCCTAAGTAAGAACTTCTTTTGGTTCAATGAGGTTTTTTATTTGCAACTCTGTGGGACCGCCATAGAGAATGACACTATACAAGTGCCTTTTATTACCCAATACAATAAGGATGCCAGTAAGATTAATAAAATTCTTAACAACCATTGGCCGATACTTAGAAATGATCCCATTTTGGGGGAACATTTGGCGGACAAAGTAAAAATGATTTATAGGAGAGCACCAAATATTAAAAATTTCCTGTCCCCGAGTGCCCTAAGAAATACTAAAGCCAAAAAGCACACGTGGCTAGATCCCCCCAAAGGATTCTATGAATGTAAATTGTGCACTGCCTGCCAGCATAGTTCCAAAGAAGCACACAGTTTCAAATCTAATGTAACACAAAAATCTTATAACATTAAACAGCACTTGAACTGTAGATCCAGTTATGTCATTTACCTTGCGGAATGTGAGTGTGGCTTACAATATGTTGGTAAGACCATACGCCCGCTCAGAACGCGTATATTAGAACATCTGGGTAATATAAAACGCAAACTCACAACCCATAGTGTTTCAAATCACTTTTTATTGACACACAGCTCCAATCCTGCTAGCTTCTCATTTAAAGCCATAGAGCAGGTTTTGCCCAATTGGAGGGGGGGCAATAGAGACTTGAATTTAATTAAGAGGGAATCATTCTGGATGTTCGAGCTTAAAACCGTTTCCCCCCAGGGTTTAAACCTTGAGTTCGATATAAAACCTTTCTTGTAAATGATTCTAACATGCCTCTCTTTTTCTCCACTAGATAAACTGCATTACTGTGTCTTTTAAGATATGTGATTAGCTAAGTTTATTTAGGGGTTAATCTTGTTGTAACGGTTAATTTGATTCATTTTAATTATTTTAACTATTTTATGTATATCACTTAATTTTAAAAGATTATTATATTAAAATCAGTTTTTGGAAGACTCATGTATGTCTGACATGAGTCTTATAACTATTGTCTGTTCACATCTGTAGTCTCTTTTTTAATTACGCATCACGATTACCATATTTAATTGTAAACCAATGGGATTCGAGCGTAGCGTATATAATCCTCTTAGAACCTGTCAGCCATACACTCCTGAAGAAACCACAATACGGAGAAACGCGTAGAGTGAGGCTGACGAGAGAAAACTCTCACAGGATCGGAGTCCCCCAAAGCAGATGACGTCACTTCCGGTTTCCGGTTTGGGTGAGACGCACCGGTGACACGCACGCCCGCCGAGGCAGAGGGGGGACTAAGAGAGCAGCTTATACTTTGCTGAGATCCGACCTGTGTGATCTAAACGCTTATTACCTTTTTATACCATGTGAGTGCATTGCACATACACTTACTTTTAAAGAGATTTTTGTACAGTCTGCACTATGTCCGTGTTTATGTTATTCATTTAAGGTCTCCAGCACTTACTATTCCACTTACCTGTCTGACGGTCCAACGGGCTGCCACTCAAAAAGAAACCTTTATGGGAACATTGCTCACTCTACACTTGTGAGTATTTAGCACACTGCACCTTGATATTTATTTTTATATCAATCACAATACTGCACCATCAGGGAATTTTCTTCTGTTTTACATGATTTTGCGCTTCCCGATGATCTTCACCCTTGATTGAAAGGTGGAATGTGACTTTGCTAGGGTGAATTTTAACTCTTAATGGGGTTTTGTATTGAGTTTAGATTTGTTTATTAATCATTCTCAGGGGGTAGGTGAAGGAAATGTAATAACAACAGATTATGAGAGAGGTGAGAAGTGGTTTACATATGATGAACAAGATACGAATGTGAGAGGTGAATAATTGGGTTAAGAAGGGGGGATAGGCTGACCCTTACTTAGTACAGATAGACAGGATGCTCATTAAAGATTGCCTTTTTAGGATATATAAATCTGGAAATATATGTATCCTCTAGACCCAAATAATGAGTAGCATTGGCTCCACTGGTGTATTTTGATTTGAAAAAAGGAAGAATGTGCTTGGACAGCTCTCATTTTTTTATTTTTTTAAATCATACATCATCAATTACCAATATCTTCTTACCCACATTGAGACACCTATTGAATTTGACTGCTTTACATGCACTCCAATGTAAATAATAGCAAAATGCGGAAATTTTGTTTTTAATGTAAAAGATTACATTTTGCAATTTACATCCATCGGCCTTTTATTTAACATTGTATACATTCAAACACTGCTATTGGTTGATGAAACAAAAAAAGGGTTTGCTTCAGGTGAGGTTTGAACTCACAACCTCGGCATAGCTTAGTTGACATATAAGTACCGTGCGCTAACCGATTATGCCACTGGAGCATGTTCCTGTAATGATCCATGTTCTTCTTGCCCCAATTACCCTCCAACTCTGCTCTTTTAATCTCTGACATCCAAGTTAGATCATTTTCCCATTACTCCTTTTAACCCCTTTTCTTGTTTTCTGCCTCAGATCTTTTTCATATTGTACATTGATTGTTGTTAACAAAAAGTATTTCTCGTCATTGTTCAAAAACCCAATAGAAGCAACATTTTGCAAAGATAATGTTGTTTAAACAATGTGTACAAACAAGTCATGTATTTCTCTTTATGAAAATGTTCTCATGGTTATTTAGTTCATACTGGTCATCATTCATTAGTGAGTGTTACCCATATCCGCTCAAGAGCTATCTGTGTGACTGTATTCAGTACTACCAGCTATGTAGTCATGGCCGAGTGGTTAAGGCGATGGACTTGAAATCCATTGGGGTTTCCCCGCGCAGGTTCAAATCCTGCTGACTACGTTGACTTTTTCAGTGGTAACGTGTTATTAAAAACTTCACTGCACTTTGCATTTTGTTTGTATCTGCTTGGCAAAGCAATCTTTACTTACTGGAATATGTGGCACACTAAAGAAGAAAACACTCTGAATTCTTCAAACATTTTCTAAGTTATACATTTTAGGGTGCTGCTGGCTGTAAAACATTTAATAAAGAACTCCATTTCAATAAATGCATTGTCTTCTATTGATAAGTATCTCTATGCTGCAACATAGTGCTAAGAGGTCATTTGTGTGCAATACTTTGCACAACATAAAATAGAGGAGAAACGGCTTACCCCTACAGAAATAACTTAAGGTGACCAAGGATAATGAGCACTTTAGTGTGAGAGTGAGGGAATTCTTCCACTTTATAATTACAGATAATATTTGAATTCTTCTTAAGGACTGTGCTAAGTACTGCATGTATTGAGATGTGTACATTCTTTACAGTCTGCCAAAACTATATTGTTTAAATATAATGGGAATAATCAATGTTATAGTTCAACTGCTTATCACACTTCAGCACAAATAGCTTTTTGTTATGAAAAAGCATTTGTAATGTTTTATTGTTATCATTCACAAAAGCTAAGCAGGGCTTTCTAAACCTGTTGAAGAAATAAACAACTTAGCTTGAATTTTACTGAAAAATGGTCATTAATGTACTGTAATAATTGTACTGTAACTTCCTGAAGTTTACAGAAAATTAAGAAATTAATCAAATGTAAACTTTAAGGACTCTTTTGTGAAACAGAATGATTCTCTTTAAGAACAAATGTGCTTTGTACTTTGATATTAAATTCAGAGACAGAACTGTCAGGAATCGGCGTTCTCCACGCTCCACCCACAAATCACCCCCTTCCCGCAGGGAGTCCCTGGACACACAAAACAAACCTGCCTTACCGGCCTCCACGGCTCCTCGCCCCTGCCGCCGTCGCGGGATCACTCCCCTCGGCGATTCCTCTGCTCAGTGCCGGGCGCGCCCACGCCCCCTTCACGCACACCTGCACGCACACCTGCACCATCCACTGGCTCGGTTCACGCGCGCACACGAGTTACGGAGCACGCTCAGTCTGCACACTCTTCTTCCCGTCCCCCGGACCTCAGGCTCCGCCCCTGCACACCCCTACTCAGGTTACCAACAAGACTCACCTGGCCTGTTATGCCTGCACCAATCTGCAGTGTCTCCCGTTAGCTCTTCCTGTCCCACCTCCGTTCCTAATTGGACCTTCCTGCTTTATCTAGCTCCTCTCTGCTCTCAGTCTTTGCTCGACATAATCTCTGTATGGAAGTACTTCTGGATTCTCTCAGTCTTTTCACAGGTTCTGATGCGGCTTGTACGACTACCCTCTCTGGCTCTCGATCTCGGCACTCCTTGGACAACGCTCACTCTGGTAACCTCTTGAAGCAGATCCCATCAAGGATGAACTCTCTCGCCAATCCAGGCCAGATCAATTGGAGGTCCTCATTGATTTGGCTGTCCGAGTGGATCAACGTAAACAGGTACGCCGCTCTGAGCGTCAGCGCACTCGCTTCCATAACTTTCAAGTTCCGTTCTCCAGTACTCCCAGCAACATTCCTGCTCCCCCAAGTGCTACCATACCTATTAGTCCTGCACTGGAGTTGCCAGAGCCAATGCAATTGGGGGTACAACGCATCCGCACACAGATACGGCAGTTCCGCCACGCTGGGGGATTGTGTTTCTACTGCGGATCCATGGAACATCTGATTCGGGAGTGTCCACTGCGTCCAGGAAACGGGAACACCCAGTGAGTACAGAGGGGCTCTCTCTGGGTGTAATGTCTCCACGTCCCCTTTCTAAAGGTGAACTCCCTAAGAAACTTACAATTCCAGTCTCCCTTTCAGGCGATAAGTTCAAGACTTCTACCGCCGCTTTCATTGACTCAGGAGCTGGTGGAAACTTTGTGTATCTTGAATTCGCCAGGTTAAACCGCATACCACTCGTGAGAAAGAAGGTTCCTATCACACTCGTCGGTATCAATGGACGTCCTCTTACCCCGGCCCACATCTCCTTAGAGACAGCTCCCTTGCTTCTGTCCTCACATCTGCACAAGGAGATCTTAGTTCTTGATGCCATTCACGCTCCTGGGATACCCATCACCCTTGGTCTTCCTTGGCTACAGCTTAACAATCCTCTCATTGAGTGGACTTCCTCTGCTCCCATTTCCTGGAGGCCGAGGTCAGGCGAGACTCATCAACTGCTGGCCAATACCTCTGTTCCCAAAGTTATTCTACCTTCCGTTTACCATCAATTCCAGGACGTTTTCAATAAGGTACAGTCAGACCTCTTGCCGCCACACAGGACATACGATTGTCCGATCGACCTAGTTCCAGGTTGCACCACACACCACCTGTCTTCAGGAGGATAGTACCCATTATATGACACAATAGGTACTATATCAATTGTTAGTACCCTGGTACAGTGGTCTGGCTTATTATCATTTTGAGATATACCTGCATTTGAGCGCTTCAGCTATTTTCCATACTCCCTACCCAAGTCCAAGACCTACCCCTTGTCGTTACCAGAATCTCACACTATGGATGAATATATTCAGGAGAATCTCAAGAAAGGCTTTATTCATCACTCCAATTCCCCAGCAGGGGCTGGGTTTTTCTTCGTCAAGAAAAAGGACGGGTCGTTGAGGCCTTGCATCGACTACAGGGGTTTAAACCACATAACTATTAAAAATCGTTACCCCCTTCCCCTTATTACCGAACTGTACGATAAATTACAGGGGGCCAAGATTTTTTCCAAGTTGGATCTACGTGGTGCCTATAACTTGGTGCGCATCAGGAAGGGGGATGAATGGAAGACGGCCTTCAACACGCGTAGTGGACACTACGAATATCTGGTAATGCCTTTCGGCTTATGTAATGCTCCCGCTGTCTTCCAGGATTTCATCAACGACGTCTTTCGGAAGGTACTCAATATTTTTGTTATTGTATACTTGGATGATATCCTGATTTTTTCCAAAGATCTCCAGGACCATATACGCCACACCTCCTACGTCCTTTCCCGTCTCAGTGAACACCATTTGTACGCCAAACTGGAGAAGTGCACCTTTCATCAGACCTCTACTCCGTTCCTGGGGTACATCATTTCCGATGAGGACTTTATGATGGATTCCGGTAAACTTCAAGCAGTCACTGAATGGCCAAGACCCAACTCTCTCAAGGCCATACAACGTTTTTTAGGGTTCGCTAATTATTATCGTAGGTTTATAAGGAGTTTTTCCACCATTGTGGCACCCCTTACTGCGCTCACCAAAAAAGGAGCTGATCCTTCTGCTTGGTCATCCGAGGCCATCTCCACCTTCGAGACACTCAAGGAAGCCTTTATATCCGCACCTATTCTCCGTCATCCCAACATTGAACTTCCCTTCGTCCTGGAGGTCGACGCTTCTGATTGCGGTGCTGGTGCCGTTCTTTCTCAGAGACCCACACCCCAAGATAAGTTACATCCCTGTTCATATTTTTCCAAAAAATTCTCGTCTGCCGAGAGGAACTATGACGTGGGTAACAGGGAACTTCTGGCCGTGAAGATGGCTCTTCAAGAGTGGAGACACCTGCTGGAGGGGTCGAAAGAGCCGTTTACTATTCTCACGGACCACAAGAACCTTCTTTACATAGAGAACGCTCGACGCCTTGGTCCACGACAGGCTCGTTGGGCTCTTTTTTTTCCTCGATTCGATTTTCACCTTTCCTATATCCCCGGGACCAAGAACGTAAAGGTAGACGCACTCTCCCGTATACATTCTTCTGAAGAGAGGCCAGAGGAATCTTTGGAGACTATCCTTCCGCATGAGAGGATTCTCGCCACGTCTTCTTTCAAGAATCTTGACAAGATTTTGCACTCCCAGAGACGCATTCCCAAGGACTTGGTCGTTCCCGACAACAAACACTTTGTACCTTCCAAATTTGTTCCAGAGGTCTTGTCTTGGGGTCACTCCTCTAAATCTGCAGGTCATCCAGGTTTTAAGAAGACTACTGATCTCATTCGTTGGAATTTCTGGTGGCCAAGGATGTCTCAAGATATTCTGGAGTTCACCGGCGCCTTCCCCACGTGTGCTCAAAGCAAGACTCTCCGTCAAAAGCCTCAGGGTTTTCTGTTACCCCTTCCAGTTCTCGACCACCCCTGGTCCCACATTTCGATGGACTTCATCGTGGAGTTGCCCAGGTCCAGAGGAATGAACACTATCTTGGTGGTCATGGACAGGTTCTCGAAGATGTCCCATTTCATTCCACTTAAAGGATTACCCACCTCCCCCGCCCTTGCTGATATCTTTACGGAGCAGATTTTCCGGATTCATGGGATCCCTTCGTCCATTGTTTCTGACAGAGGTTCTCAGTTTGTATCCAAATTTTGGTGAGCTTTCACGAAGAGATTGGGCATCTCTTCTTCTTTCTCTTCCGCCTATCATCCTCAGTCCAATGGACAAACGGAGAGAATCAATCAATCCCTGGAGAAGTACCTGAGATGTTTCATATCCGATTTCCAGGATGATTGGGCTCAACTCCTCTCTTGGGCAGAGTATGCCGCAAATTCTGACAAAAACGAGTCCACCCGGGAGTCGCCCTTCTTTATAAATTATGGGTTCCATCCTCCCTGTCTTCCCATCCCCAACATCCCTTCTGGAGTACCAGCCGTAGATGAACGCATTTCTTCCCTCCAAACCGCATGGTCCAGGATTCAGTCTACCCTTCTCAACTCCTCCCGCAGATCGAAACTACAGGCCGATCGTCGTCGTCGTTCGGCGCCCAGTTACAAATCAGGGGATTTGGTATGGCTCTCCTCTAAGAATATCCACCTCAAGGTACCATCTCCTAAACTGGCACCTAAGTTCCTGGGTCCCTTCCCTATTTGCGAACAAATCAATCCCGTGGCATACCGGCTCCAACTACCACCCAGTATGAAGATTCCCAATGTCTTTCATGTGTCCCTCTTAAAACCATTTATCTCCAGTCACTTCTTTCCGGATCAGACTCGTAAACCGGATCCCATTACTGTACAAAATAACGAGGAATATGAAGTTCACTCTCTTTTGGATTCTCGCCTATCCAGGGGTCAGCTCCAGTTCTTGGTGCAATGGAAGGGCTTTGGCCCTGAAGAGAGATCCTGGGTACCTTCAAAGGACATTCATGCCCCAAAACTTCTTAAGTCCTTCAGGAAAAAGTTTCCAGAGAAACCGTTCTTGGATCGTCCTGGGGCCGTTCCTGAAAAGGGGGGTAATGTCAGGAATCGGCGTTCTCCACGCTCCACACACAAAGCACCCCCTTCCCGCAGGGAGTCCCTGGACACACAAAACAAACCTGCCTTACCGGCCTCCACGACCCCTCGCCCCTGCCGCCGTCGCGGGATCACTCCCCTCGGCGATTCCTCTGCTCAGTGCCGGGCGCGCCCACGCCCCCCTGCACGCACACCTGCACGCACACCTGCACCATCCACTGGCTCGGTTCACGCGCGTACACGAGTTACGGAGCACGCTCAGTCTGCACACTCTTCTTCCCGTCCCCCGGACCTCAGGCTCCGCCCCCGCACACTGCACGGGCATACTCAGGTTACCAACAAGACTCACCTGGCCTGTTATGCCTGCACCAATCTGCAGTGACACACTGTAGCTCTTCCTGTCCCGCCTCCGTTCCTAATTGGACCTTCCTGCTTTATCTAGCTCCTCTCTGCACTCAGTCTTTGCTCGACATAGTCTCTGTATGGAAGTACTTCTGGATTCTCTCAGTTTTTTCACAGGTTCTGATGCGGCTTGTACGACTACCCCCTCTGGCTCTCAATCTCGGTACTCCTTGGACAACCCTCACTCTGGTAACCTCTTGAACATGGCTTGGACAATGACCTATCTCCGCTCTCCACTCCCTGACTTCGGCGAGGCATCCTTCACTCTATCTCTACAACCGGTACCGGCAAGTATTGTCTACCTTACTACACCTGGCCTGGCAACGCTTCATACCACACTCCGGACACGCTCCCTTTGCTGCGGGTGCGTGTATTACCACTTCGCCCTTCAGCTCAGGGGACGGGTCTGGTCTGCGGGAAGCACCGGCGTAACAAGAACATTTTATATTAAAATCAGATTTATTTTTTGGGGGGTTCAATTTGATCTTATAGGGGTTCTGTATGTTTTTGTCTTGCAGATTAACAATATTGAATACCTAATGCTGGGACATGTTTATTTTGTTGATACTTTTGCCATAGTCTGCATATTGATAGTTCCCTCTAGATACCCAAGAGATCAATGTTGGTATCCCTCCACCCTTTGTATGTCAAAATTGATCAAAAGCAGAAAAAAACAAGATAAATGCTGCACACCAAAATCTGAAAACTCTAACTGATACTTGCTGTTACTGGTGCTCCTGATCCAGGGGAGTCCCTGTGAATGACAGACTCCAAAGTCAGCAAAAAAAACGGAGGGTTCATGGCTCTAAGGATTTAAAGAATTTATTATATCAAATGCACAACGTTTCAACCATCAAAAAGTGGTCTTTCTCAAGTGAGAACCCTCTGTTTAAAATTGATCAAAAGACATGATTTATTGAGTGAGTTGCAAAGTTCAAATGTGTTGGAATATTTTATTCTATGCTTAAGGCATTTAAAATATCTTTAATATTAACATCAAGCCTTGTTCCTTCATATTTACTTTAACTGTGTTACTCAAATCTTCAATGTGATTTTAGCATGTTTTCCTTTAGCTTGCTATGCAATTGGCAAAAAAAGAAGATTCTTTATTCCTCTTCTATGTTGTCATGTATGATTGCCCACTCTGATAAAGCATAAAGCATAAAGCAAGTAAAACTGAAAGAAAAGGTGGTCGTACATGCAAAACTTCTTTAAGCACTCTTGGTTTCTACCACATACAAGATCCACTCGCCTATTGCAATAAGAGAGTTTATTCAATTGAAGACTCTGGTGAAATAGCATGGGGTTGTGCTACAGTGAGGATTAACTCTTAAGAGGGATTTATACTTGTTTGGATGTAAAAACAAAACATAGAAAGCTTTTGTTCCACCGCCGCCATTCAGGTGCAAATTGTGTTTGAAAAAATATTTCAGGCTTGATTGAAAGGTAGAATGTGGCTTTGCTAGGGTGAATTTTAATTCTTAATGGGGTTTTGTATTGAGTTTAGATTTGTTTTGTTAATCATTCTCAGGGGGTAGGTGGAGGAAATGTAATAACAACAGATTACGAGAGAGGTGAGAAGTGGTTTACATATGGTGAGCAAGATACGAATGTGAGAGGTGAATAGTTGGATTACGAAGGGGGGATAGGCTGACCCTTACTTAGTACAGATAGACAGGATGCTCATTAAAGATTGCCTTTTTAGGATACAGGAATCTGAAAATATATGTATCCTCTTGACCCAAATAATGAGTCGCATTGGCTCCACTGGTGTATTTTGGTTTGAAAAAAGGAAGAATGTGCATGGACAGCTCTCATTTTTTTATTTTTTTAAATCATACATCATCAATTACCAATATCTTCTTGTCCACATTGAGACACCTATTGAATTTGACTGCTTTACATGCGCTCCAATGTAAGCCAAATAGCAAAATGCGGAAATGTTGTTTTTAATGTAAAAGATTACATTTTACAATTTACATCCATAGGCCTTTTATTTAACATTGTATACATTCAAACAATGCTATTGGTTGATGAAACAAAAAAAGGGTTTGCTTCAGGTGAGGCTTGAACTCACAACCTCAGCATAGCTTAGCATATACTGACATATAAGTACCATGCGCTAACCAATTACACCACTGGAGCATGTTCCTGTAATGATCCATGTTCTTCTTGCCCCAATTGCCCTCCAACTCTGCTCTTTTAATCTCTGACATCCAAGTTAGATCATTTTCCCATTACTCCTTTTAACCCCTTTTCTTTTTTTTCTGCCTCAGATCTGTTTCATACTGTACATTGAATGTGGTTAACAAAAAGTATTTCTCGTCATTGTTCAAAAACCCAATAGAAGCAACATTTTACAAAGATAATGTTGTTTAAACAATGTGTACAAACAAGTCATGTATTTCTCTTTATGAAAATGTTCTCATGGTTATTTAGTTCATATTGGTCATCATTCATTAGTGAGTGTAACCCATATCCGCTCAAGAGCCATCTGTGTGACTGTATTCAGTACTACCAGCTATGTAGTCATGGCTGAGTGGTTAAGGCGATGGACTATAAATCCATTGGGGTTTCCCCGCGCAGGTTCGAATCCTGCTGACTACGTTGACTTTTTCAGTGGTAACGTGTTATTAAAAACTTCACTGCACTTTGCATTTTGTTTGTATCTGCTTGGCAAAGCAATCTTTACTTACTGGAATATGTGGCACACTAAAGAAGAAAACACTCTGAATTCTTCAAACATTTTCCAAGTTATACATTTTAGGGTGCTGCTGGCTGTAAAACATTTAATAAAGAACTCCATTTCAATAAATGCATTGTCTTCTATTGATAAGTATTTCTATGCTGCAACATAGCGCTAAGAGGTCATTTGTGTGCAATACTTTGCACAACATAAAATAGACGAGAAACGGCTTACCCCTACAGAAATAACTTAAGGTGACAAAGGATAATGAGCACTTTAGTGTGAGAGTGAGGGAATTCTTCCACTTTATAATTACAGATAATATTTGAATTCTTCTTAAGGACTGTGCTAAGTACTGCATGTATTGAGATGTGTACATTCTTTACATTCTGCCAAAACTATATTGTTTAAATATAATGGGAATAATCAATGTTATAGTTCAACTGCTTATCACACTTCAGCACAAATAGCTTTTTGTTATGAAAAAGCATTTGTAATGTTTTATTGTTATCATTCACAAAAGATAAGCAGGGCTTTCTAAACCTGTTGAAGAAATAACCAACTTAGCATGAATTTTACTGAAAAATGGTCATTAATGTACTGTAATAATTGTACTGTAACTTCCTGAAGTTTACAGAAAATTAAGAAATTAATCAAATGTAAACTTTATGGAATCTTTTGTGAAACAGAATGATTCTCATTAAGAACAAATGTACTTTGTACTTTGATATTAAATTCAGAGACAGAACATGTTATATTAAAATCAGATTTATTTTTTGGGGGGGTTCAATATGATCTTATAGGGGTTCTGTATGTTTTTGTCTTGCAGATTAACAATATTGAATACCTAATACTTGGACATGTTTATTTTGTTGATACTTTTGCCATAGTCTGCATATTGATAGTTCCCTCTAGATACCCAAGAGATCAATGTTGGTATCCCTCCACCCTTTGTATGTCAAAATTGATCAAAAGCCAAAAAAAACAAGATAAATGCTTCACACCAAAAACTGAAAACTCTAACTGATACTTGCTGTTACTGGTGCTCCTGATCCAGGGGAGTCCCTGTGAATGACAGACTCCAAAGTCAGCAAAAGAAACGGAGGATTCAGGGCTCTACGGATTTAAAGAATTTATTATATCAAATGCACAACGTTTCAACCATCAAAAAGTGGTCTTTCTCAAGTGAGAACCCTCTGTTTAAAATTGATCAAAAGACATGATTTTTTGAGTTAGTTGCAAAGTTCAAATGTGTTGGAATATTTTATTCTATGCTTAAGGCATTCAAAATATCTTTAATATTAACATCAAGCCTTGTTCCTTCATATTTACTTTAACTGTGTTACTCAAATCTTCAGTGTTGTTTTAGCATGTTTTCCTTTAGCTTGCCATGTAATTGGCAAAAAAAGTAGATTCTTTATTCCTCTTCAATGTTGTCATTTATGATTGCCCACTCTGATAAAGCATAAAGCATAAAGCAAGTAAAACTGAAAGAAAAGGTGGTCGTACATGCAAAACTTCTTTCAGCACTCTTGGTTTCTACCACATACAAGATCCACTCGCCTATAGCAATAAGAGAATTTATTCAATTGAAGACTCTGGTGAAATAGCATGGGGTTGTGCTACAGTGAGGATTAACACTTAAGAGGGATTTATACTTGTTTGGATTTAAAAGCAAAACATAGAAAGCTTTTGTTCCACCACCGCCATTCAGGTGCAAATTGTGTTTTAAAAAATATTTAAAGCTTGATTGAAAGGTAGAATGTGGCTTTGCTAGGGTGAATTTTAACTCTTAATGGGGTTTTGTATTGAGTTTAGATTTGTTTATTAATCATTCTCAGGAGGTAGGTGGAGGTAATGTAATAACAACCGATTATGAGAGAGTTGACATGTGGTTTACATATGATGAGCAAGATACGAATGTGAGAGGTGAATAGTTGGGTTAAGAAGGGGGGATATGCTGACCCTTACATAGTACAGATTGACAGGATGCTCATTAAAGTTTGCCTTTTTAGGATATATAAATCTGGAAATATATGTATCCTCTAGACCCAAGTAATGAGTAGCATTGGCTCCACTGGTGTATTTTGGTTTGAAAAAAGGAAAAATGTGCTTGGACAGCTCTCATTTTTTTATTTTTTTAAATCATACATCATCAATTACCAATATCTTCTTGCCCACATTGAGACACCTATTGAATTTGACTGCTTTACATGCGCTCCAATGTAAGCCAAATAGCAAAATGCGGAAATGTTGTTTTTAATGTAAAAGATTACATTTTACAATTTACATCCATAGGCCTTTTATTTAACATTGTATACATTCAAACAATGCTATTGGTTGATGAAACAAAAAAGGGTTTGCTTCAGGTGAGGCTTGAACTCACAACCTCGGCATAGCTTAGCATATACTGACATATAAGTACCGTGCGCTAACCGATTACGCCACTGGAGCAGGTTCCTGTAATGATCCATGTTCTTCTTGCCCCAATTGTCCTCCAACTCTGCTCTTTTAATCTCTGACATCCAAGTTAGATCATTTTCCCATTACTCCTTTTAACACCTTTTCTTTTTTTCTGCCTCAGATCTGTTTCATACTGTACATTGAATGTGGTTAACAAAAAGTATTTTTCGTCATTGTTCAAAAACCCAATAGAAGCAACATTTTACAAAGATAATGTTGTTTAAACAATGTGTACAAACAAGTCATGTATTTCTCTTTATGAAAATGTTCTCATGGTTATTTAGTTCATATTGGTCATCATTCATTAGTGAGTGTTACCCATATCCGCTCAAGAGCTATCTGTGTGACTGTATTCAGTACTACCAGCTATGTAGTCATGGCCGAGTGGTTAAGGCGATGGACTTGAAATCCATTGGGGTTTCCCCGCGCAGGTTCGAATCCTGCTGACTACGTTGACTTTTTCAGTGGTAACGTGTTATTAAAAACTTCACTGCACTTTGCATTTTGTTTGTATCTGCTTGGCAAAGCAATCTTTACTTACTGGAATATGTGGCACACTAAAGAAGAAAACACTCTGAATTCTTCAAACATTTTCCAAGTTATACATTATAGGGTGCTGCTGGCTGTAAAACATTTAATAAAGAACTCCATTTCAATAAATGCATTGTCTTCTATTGATAAGTATCTCTATGCTGCAACATAGTGATAAGAGGTCATTTGTGTGCAATACTTTGCACAACATAAAATAGACGAGAAACGGCTTACCCCTACAGAAATAACTTAAGGTGACAAAGGATAATGAGCACTTTAGTGTGAGAGTGAGGGAATTCTTCCACTTTATAATTACAGATAATATTTGAATTCTTCTTAAGGACTGTGCTAAGTACTGCATGTATTGAGATGTGTACATTCTTTACATTCTGCCAAAACTATATTGTTTAAATATAATGGGAATAATCAATGTTATAGTTCAACTGCTTATCACACTTCAGCACAAATAGCTTTTTGTTATGAAAAAGCATTTGTAATGTTTTATTGTTATCATTCACAAAAGATAAGCAGGGCTTTCTAAACCTGTTGAAGAAATAACCAACTTAGCATGAATTTTACTGAAAAATGGTCATTAATGTACTGTAATAATTGTACTGTAACTTCCTGTAGTTTACAGAAAATTAAGAAATTAAGCAAATGTAAACTTTATGGAATCTTTTGTGAAACAGAATGATTCTCATTAAGAACAAATGTACTTTGTACTTTGATATTAAATTCAGAGACAGAACATTTTATATTAAAATCAGATTTATTTTTTTGGGGGGTTCAATATGATCTTATAGGGGTTCTGTATGTTTTTGTCTTGCAGATTAACAATATTGAATACCTAATTCTTGGACATGTTTATTTTGTTGATACTTTTGCCATAGTCTGCATATTGATAGTCCCTCTAGATACCCAAGAGATCAATGTTGGTATCCCTCCAACCTTTGTATGTCAAAATTGATCAAAAGCAGAAAAAAACAAGATAAATGCTGCACACCAAAAACTGAAAACTCTAACTGATACTTGCTGTTACTGGTGCTCTTGATCCAGGGGAGTCCCTGTGAATGACAGACTCCAAAGTCAGCAAAAGAAACGGAGGATTCAGAGCTCTACGGATTTAAAGATTTTATTATATCAAATGCACAACGTTTCAACCATCAAAAAGTGGTCTTTCTCAAGTGAGAACCCTCTGTTTAAAATTGATCAAAAGACATGATTTTTTGAGTGAGTTGCAAAGTTCAAATGTGTTGGAATATTTTATTCTATGCTTAAGGCATTTAAAATCTCTTTAATATTAACATCAAACTTTGTTCCTTCATATTTACTTTAACTGTGTTACTCAAATCTTCAATGTGGTTTTAGCATGTTTTCCTTTAGCTTGCTATGTAATTGGCAAAAAAAGAAGATTCTTTATTCCTCTTCTATGTTGTCATTTATGATTGCCCACTCTGATAAAGCATAAAGCATAAAGCAAGTAAAACTGAAAGAAAAGGTTGTCGTACATGCAAAACTTCTTTCAGCACTCTTGGTTTCTACCACATACAAGATCCACTCGCCTATAGCAATAAGAGAATTTATTCAATTGAAGACTCTGGTGAAATAGCATGGGGTTGTGCTACAGTGAGGATTAACTCTTAAGAGGGATTTATACTAGTTTGGATTTAAAAACAAAACGTAGAAAGCTTTTGTTCCACCACCGCCATTCAGGTGCAAATTGTGTTTGAAAAAATATTTCAGGCTTGATTGAAAGGTAGAATGTTACTTTGCTAGGGTGAATTTTAACTCTTAATGGGGTTTTGTATTGAGTTTAGATTTGTTTATTAATCATTCTCAGGGGGTAGGAGGAGGAAATGTAATAACAACAGATTATGAGAGAGGTGAGAAGTGGTTTACATATGATGAACAAGATACGAATGTGAGAGGTGAATAATTGGGTTAAGAAGGGGGGATAGGCTGACCCTTACTTAGTACAGATAGACAGGATGCTCATTAAAGATTGCCTTTTTAGGATATATAAATCTGGAAATATATGTATCCTCTAGACCCAAATAATGAGTAGCATTGGCTCCACTGGTGTATTTTGATTTGAAAAAAGGAAGAATGTGCTTGGACAGCTCTCATTTTTTAATTTTTTTAAATCATACATCATCAATTACCAATATCTTCTTGCCCACATTGAGACACCTATTGAATTTGACTGCTTTACATGCGCTCCAATGTAAGCCAAATAGCAAAATGCGGAAATGTTGTTTTTAATGTAAAAGATTACATTTTACAATTTACATCCATAGGCCTTTTATTTAACATTGTATACATTCAAACAATGCTATTGGTTGATGAAACAAAAAAAAGGGTTTGCTTCAGGTGAGGCTTGAACTCACAACCTCGGCATAGCTTAGCATATACTGACATATAAGTACCGTGCGCTAACCGATTACGCCACTGGAGCAGGTTCCTGTAATGATCCATGTTCTTCTTGCCCCAATTGCCCTCCAACTCTGCTCTTTTAATCTCTGACATCCAAGTTAGATCATTTTCCCATTACTCGTTTTAACACCTTTTCTTTTTTTTCTGCCTCAGATCTGTTTCATACTGTACATTGAATGTGGTTAACAAAAAGTATTTCTCGTCATTGTTCAAAAACCCAATAGAAGCAACATTTTACAAAGATAATGTTGTTTAAACAATGTGTACAAACAAGTCATGTATTTCTCTTTATGAAAATGTTCTCATGGTTATTTAGTTCATATTGGTCATCATTCATTAGTGAGTGTTACCCATATCCGCTCAAGAGCTATCTGTGTGACTGTATTCAGTACTACCAGCTATGTAGTCATGGCCGAGTGGTTAAGGCGATGGACTTGAAATCCATTGGGGTTTCCCCGCGCAGGTTCAAATCCTCCTGACTACGTTGACTTTTTCAGTGGTAACGTGTTATTTAAAACTTCACTGCACTTTGCATTTTGTTTGTATCTGCTTGGCAAAGCAATCTTTACTTACTGGAATATGTGGCACACTAAAGAAGAAAACACTCTGAATTCTTCAAACATTTTCCAAGTTATACATTTTAGGGTGCTGCTGGCTGTAAAACATTTAATAAAGAACTCCATTTCAATAAATGCATTGTCTTCTATTGATAAGTATCTCTATGCTGCAACATAGTGCTAAGAGGTCATTTGTGTGCAATACTTTGCACAATATAAAATAGAGGAGAAACGGCTTACCCCTACAGAAATAACTTAAGGTGACAAAGGATAATGAGCACTTTAGTGTGAGAGTGAGGGAATTCTTCCACTTTATAATTACAGATAATATTTGAATTCTTCTTAAGGACTGTGCTAAGTACTGCATGTATTGAGATGTGTACATTCTTTACAGGTGCCAAAACTATATTGTTTAAATATAATGGGAATAATCAATGTTATAGTTCAACTGCTTATCACACTTCAGCACAAATAGCTTTTTGTTATGAAAAAGCATTTGTAATGTTTTATTGTTATCATTCACAAAAGCTAAGCATGGCTTTCTAAACCTGTTGAAGAAATAAACAACTTAGCTTGAATTTTACTGAAAAATGGTCATTAATGTACTGTAATAATTGTACTGTAACTTCCTGAAGTTTACAGAAAATTAAGAAATTAATCAAATGTAAACTTTAAGGACTCTTTTGTGAAACAGAATGATTCTCTTTAAGAACAAATGTGCTTTGTACTTTGATATTAAATTCAGAGACAGAACTGTCAGGAATCGGCGTTCTCCACGCTCTACCCACAAATCACCCCCTTCCCGCAGGGAGTCCCTGGACATACAAAACAAACCTGCCTTACCGGCCTCCACGGCTCCTCGCCCCTGCCGCCGTCGCGGGATCACTCCCCTCGGCGATTCCTCGACTCAGTGCCGGGCGCGCCCACGCCCCTCTGCACGCACACCTGCACCATCCACTGGCTCGGTTCACTCGCGCACACGAGTTACGAAGAACGCTCAGTCTGCACACTCTTCTTCCCATCCCCCGGACCTCAGGCTCCGCCCCTGCACACTGCACGGGCATACTCAGGTTACCAACAAGACTCACCTGGCCTGTTATGCCTGCACAAATCTGCAGTGTCTCCCATTAGCTCTTCCTGTCCCGCCTCCGTTCCTAATTGGACCTTCCTGCTTTATCTAGCTCCTCTCTGCACTCAGTCTTTGCTCGACATAGTCTCTGTATGGAAGTACTTCTGGATTCTCTCAGTTTTTTCACAGGTTCTGATGCGGCTTGTACGACTACCCCCTCTGGCTCTCGATCTCGGTACTCCTTGGACAACCCTCACTCTGGTAACCTCTTGAACACAGCTTGGACAATGACCTATCTCCGCTCTCCACTCCCTGACTTCGGCGAGGCATCCTTCACTCTATCTCTACAACCGGTACCGGCAAGTTTTGTCTACCTTACTACACCTGGCCTGGCAACGCTTCATACCACACTCCGGACACGCTCCCTTTGCTGCGGGTGCATGTATTACCACTTCCCCCTTCAGCTCAGGGGACGGGTCTGGTCTGCGGGCATCACCGGCGTAACATTATGTCGAGCCCACAAGATGCAGACCAGACCGAACTTCAACAGTTTCTCTCCAATCTGCTTCAGCAAATCCAGGCCATGGCGGATCAAATTGTGGCACTTACACCAGGTTGCAGTACTCTCAGACAGGGTACCGACCGCGACCCCGCCAGATGTAAGCCCACACTCCACAAGCGCAGTTAGCAGCTCAGATTTAAGGACTCCTCCCCCCAAGCCTTATGCAGGTGAACTGCAAGATTGTAGGGGTTTCGTAAACCAGTGTGAGGTGCAGTTTGAAATTGCCCCCCATCTCTACAATACTGATCGCAAGAAGGTAGCCTACATTTATAACCTCCTCACTGCCAGCGCCCTGGCTTGGGCTTCCCCGGTTTGGGAGCGATGTTCTGACCTTACCCAAGATTACCCGGCATTTAAAGCCGAGTTTCAACGAGTATTCGATTCTCCCGCTCGTCGTGAGATGGCATCTGTTTCTCTCCTCCAGATCACTCAGGGACGGCAAATGGTGACACATTTTGCTGTGGAATTCCGGACTCTAGCAGCCGAGACTAACTGGGGACAAGAGGCTCTCGTCTCCGTATTCTGGCAAGGCCTGGCAGATCCCATCAAGGACGAACTCTCTCACCAATCCAGGCCGGATCAATTGGAGGTCCTCATTGATTTGGCTGTCCGAGTGGATCAACGTATACAGGTACGCCGCTCTGAGCGTCAGCGCACTCGCTTCCATAACTTTCAAGTTCCGTTCTCCAGTACTCCCAGCAACATTCCTGCTCCCCCAAGTGCTACCATGCCTCTTAGTCCTGCACTGGAGTTGCCAGAGCCAATGCAATTGGGGGTACAACGCATCCGCACACAGATACGGCAGTTCCGCCACGCTGGGGGATTGTGTTTCTACTGCGGATCCATGGAACATCTGATTCGGGAGTGTCCACTGCGTCCGGGAAACGGGAACACCCAGTGAGTACAGAGGGGCTCTCTCTGGGTGTAATGTCTCCACGTCCCCTTTCTAAAGGTGAACTCCCTAAGAAACTTACATTTCCAGTCTCCCTTTCAGGCGATAAGTTCAAGACTTCTACCGCCGCTTTCATTGACTCAGGAGCTGGTGGAAACTTCGTGTATCTTGAATTCGCCAGGTTAAACCGCATACCACTTGTGAGAAAGAAGGTTCTCATCACACTCGTCGGTATCAATGGACGTCCTCTTACCCCGGCCCACATCTCCTTAGAGACAGCTCCCTTGCTTCTGTCCTCACATCTGCACAAGGAGATCATTGTTCTCTATGCAATTCACGCTCCTGGGATACCCATCACCCTTGGTCTTCCTTGGCTACAGCTTAACAATCCTCTCATTGAGTGGACTTCCTCTTCTCCCATTTCCTGGAGGCCGAGGTCAGGCGAGACTCATCAACTGCTGGCCAATACCTCTGTTCCCGAAGTTATTCTACCTTCCATTTACCATCAATTCCAGGACGTTTTCAATAAGGTACAGTCAGACCTCTTGCCGCCACACAGGACATACGATTGTCCGATCGATCTAGTTCCAGGTTACTCCCTACCCAAGTCCAAGACCTACCCCTTGTCGTTACTAGAATCTCACACTATGGATGAATATTTCCAGGAGAATCTCAAGAAAGGCTTTATTCATCACTCCAATTCCCCAGCAGGGGCTGGGTTTTTCTTCGTCAAGAAAAAGGACGGGTCGTTGAGGCCTTGCATCGACTACAGGGGTTTAAAACACATAACTATTAAAAATCGTTACCCCCTTCCCCTTATTACCAAACTGTACGATAAATTACAGGGGGCCAAGATTTTTTCCAAGTTGGATCTACGTGGTGCCTATAACTTGGTGCGCATCAGGAAGGGGGATGAATGGAAGACGGCCTTCAACACGCGTAGTGGACACTACGAATATCTGGTAATGCCTTTCGGCTTATGTAATGCTCCCGCTGTCTTCCAGGATTTCATCAACGACGTCTTTCGGAAGGTACTCAATATTTTTGTTATTGTATACTTGGATAATATCCTGATTTTTTCCAAAGATCTCCAGGACCATATACGCCACACCCCCTACGTCCTTTCCCGTCTCCGTGAACACCATTTGTACGCCAAACTGGAGAAGTGCACCTTTCATCAGACCTCTTCTCCGTTCCTGGGGTACATCATTTCCGATGAGGGCTTAATGATGGATTCCGGTAAACTTCAAGCAGTCACTGAATGGCCAAGACCCAACTCTCTCAAGGCCATACAACGTTTTTTAGGGTTCGCTAATTATTATCGTAGGTTTATAAGGAGTTTTTCCACCATTGTGGCACCCCTTACTGCGCTCACCAAAAAATGAGCTGATCCTTCTGCTTGGTCATCCGAGGCCATCTCCGCCTTCGAGACACTCAAGGAAGCCTTTATATCCACACCTATTCTCCGTCATCCCAACATTGAACTTCCCTTCGTCCTGGAGGTCGACGCTTCTGATTGCGGCACTGGTGCCGTTCTTTCTCAGAGACCCACGCCCCAAGATAAGTTACATCCCTGTGCATATTTTTCCAATAAATTCTCGTCTGCCGAGAGGAACTATGACGTGAGTAACAGGGAACTTCTGGCCGTGAAGATGGCTCTTCAAGAGTGGAGACACCTGCTGGAGGGGTCGAAAGAGCCGTTTACTATTCTCACGGACCACAAGAACCTTCTTTACATAGAGAACGCTCGACGCCTTGGTCCACAACAGGCTCGTTGGGCTCTTTTTTTTTCTCGATTCGATTTTCACCTTTCCTATATCCCCGGGACCAAGAATGTAAAGGCAGACGCACTCTCCCGTATACATTCTTCTGAAGAGAGGCCAGAGGAATATTTGGAGACTATCCTTCCGCATGAGAGGATTCTCGCCACGTCTTCTTTCAAGAATCTTGACAAGATTTTGCACTCCCAGAGACGCATTCCCAAAGAACTTGGTCGTTCCCGACAACAAACACTTTGTACCTTCCAAATTTGTTCCAGAGGTCTTGTCTTGGGGTCACTCCTCTAAATCTGCAGGTCATCCAGGTTTTAAGAAGACTACTGATCTCATTCGTTGGAATTTCTGGTGGCCAAGGATGTCTCAAGATATTCTGGAGTTCACCGGCGCCTTCCCCACGTGTGCTCAAAGCAAGACTCTCCGTCAAAAGCCTCAGGGTTTTCTGTTACCCCTTCCAGTTCTCGACCACCCCTGGTCCCACATTTCGATGGACTTCATCGTGGAGTTGCCCAGGTCCAGAGGAATGAACACTATCTTGGTGGTCATGGACAGGTTCTCGAAGATGTCCCATTTCATTCCACTTAAAGGATTACCCACCTCCCCCGCCCTTGCTGATATCTTTACGGAGCAGATTTTCCGGATTCATGGGATCCCTTCGTCCATTGTTTCTGACAGAGGTTCTCAGTTTGTATCCAAATTTTGTTGAGCTTTCACGAAGAGATTGGGCATCTCTTCTTCTTTCTCTTCCGCCTATCATCCTCAGTCCAATGGACAAACGGAGAGAATCAATCAATCCCTGGAGAAGTACCTGAGATGTTTCATATCCGATTTCCAGGATGATTGGGCTCAACTCCTCTCTTGGGCAGAGTATGCCGCAAATTCTGACAAAAACGAGTCCACCCGGGAGTCGCCCTTCTTTATAAATTATGGGTTCCATCCTCCCTGTCTTCCCATCCCCAACATCCCTTCTGGAGTACCAGCCGTAGATGAACGCATTTCTTCCCTCCAAACCGCATGGTCCAGGATTCAGTCTACCCTTCTCAACTCCTCCCGCAGATCGAAACTACAGGCCGATCGTCGTTGTCGTTCGGCACCCAGTTACAAATCAGGGGATTTGGTATGGCTCTCCTCTAAGAATATCCACCTCAAGGTACCATCTCCTAAACTGGCACCTAAGTTCCTGGGTCCCTTCCCTATTTGCGACAAATCAATCCCGTGGCATACCGGCTCCAACTACCACCCAGTATGAAGATTCCCAATATCTTTCATGTGTCCCTCTTAAAACCATTTATCTCCAGTCACTTCTTTCCGGATCAGACTCGTAAACCGGATCCCATTACTGTACAAAATAACGAGGAATATGAAGTTCACTCTCTTTTGGATTCTCGCCTATCCACGGGTCAGCTCCAGTTCTTGGAGCAATGGAAGGGCTTTGGCCCTGAAGAGAGATCCTGGGTACCTTCAAAGGACATTCATGCCCCGGCCCTTCTTAAGTCCTTCAGGAAAAAGTTTCCAGAGAAACCGTTCTTGGATCATCCTGAGGCCGTTCCTGAAGAGGGGGGTACTGTCAGGAATCGGCGTTCTCCACGCTCCACACACAAAGCACCCCATTCCTGCATGGAGTCCCTGGACACACAAAACAAACCTGCCTTACCGGCCTCCACGGCCCCTCGCCCCTGCCGCCATCGCGGGATCACTCCCCTCTGCGATTCCTCTGCTCAGTGCCGGGCGCGCCCACACCCCCCTGCACGCACACCTGCACGCACACCTGCACCATCCACTGGCTCGGTTCACGCGCGTACACGAGTTACGGAGCACACTCAGTCTGCACACTCTTCTTCCCGTACCCCGGACCTCAGGCTCCGCCCCCGCACACTGCACGGGCATACTCAGGTTACCGACAAGACTCACCTGGCCTGTTATGCCTGCACCAATCTGCAGTGTCTCCCGTTAGCTCTTCCTGTCTCGCCTCCGTTCCTATTTGGACCTTCCTGCTTTATCTAGCTCCTCTCTGCTCTCAGTCTTTGCTCGACATAGTCTCTGTATGGAAGTACTTCTGGATTCTCTCAGTGTTTTCACAGGTTCTGATGCGGCTTGTACGACTTCCCCCTCTGGCTCTCGATCTCGGCACTCCTTGGACAATGCTCACTCTGGTAACCTCTTGAACATGGCTTGGACAACGACCTATCTCCACTCTCCACTCCCTGACTTCGGCGAGGCATCCTTCACTCTATCTCTATAACCGGTACCGGCAAGTATTGTCTACCTTACTACACCTGGCCTGGCAACGCTTCATACCACACTCCGGACACGCTCCCTTTGCTGCGGGTGCGTGTATTACTACTTCCCCCTTCAGCTCAGGGGACGGGTCTGGTCTTTGGGAAGCACCGGCGTAACAAGAACATTTTATATTAAAATCAGATTTATTTTTTGGGGGGTTCAATTTGATCTTATAGGGTTTCTGTATGTTTTTGTCTTGCAGATTAACAATATTATATCAAATGCACAACGTTTCAACCATCAAAAAGTTGTCTTTCTCAAGTGAGAACCCTCTGTTTAAAATTGATCAAAAGACATGAATTTTTGAGTGAGTTGCAAAGTTCAAATGTGTTGGAATATTTTATTCTATGCTTAAGGCATTTAAAATATCTTTAATATTAACATCAAGCCTTGTTCCTTCATATTTACTTTAACTGTGTTACTCAAATCTTCAATGTTGTTTTAGCATGTTTTCCTTTAGCTTGCTATGCAATTGGCAAAAAAAGAAGATTCTTTATTCCTCTTCTATGTTGTCATGTATGATTGCCCACTCTGATAAAGCATAAAGCATAAAGCAAGTAAAACTGAAAGAAAAGGTGGTCGTACATGCAAAACTTCTTTCAGCACTCTTGGTTTCTACCACATACAAGATCCACTCGCCTATAGCAATAAGATAATTTATTAAATTGAAGACTCTGGTGAAATAGCATGGGGTTGTGCTACAGTGAGGATTAACTCTTAAGAGGCATTTATACTTGTTTGGATTTAAAAACAAAACATAGAATGCTTTTGTTCCACCGCCGCCATTCAGGTGCAAATTGTGTTTGAAAAAATATTTCAGGCTTGCTTGAAAGGTAGAATGTGGCTTTGCTAGGGTGAATTTTAACTCTTAATGGGGTTTTGTATTGAGTTTAGATTTGTTTATTAATCATTCTCAGGAGGTAGGTGGAGGAAATGTAATAACAACAGATTATGAGAGAGGTGAGAAGTGGTTTACATATGGTGAGCAAGATACGAATGTGAGAGGTGAATAGTTGGGTTAAGAAGGGGGGATAGGCTGACCCTTACTTAATACAGATAGACAGGATGCTCATTAAAGATTGCCTTTTTAGGATACAGGAATCTGGAAATATATGTATCCTCTTGACCCAAATAATGAGTAGCATTGGCTCCACTGGTGTATTTTGATTTGAAAAAAGGAAGAATGTGCTTGGACAGCTCTCATTTTTTTATTTTTTTAAATCATACATCATCAATTACCAATATCTTCTTGCCCACATTGAGACACCGATTGAATTTGTCTGCTTTACATGCGCTCCAATGTAAGCCAAATAGGAAAATGAGGAAATGTTGTTTTTTATGTAAAAGATTACATTTTACAATTTACATCCATAGGCCTTTTATTTAACATTGTATACATTCAATCAATGCTATTGGTTGATGAAACAAAAAAGGGTTTGTTTCAGGTGAGGATTGAACTCACAACCTCGGCATAGTTTAGCATATACTGACATATAAGTACCGTGCGCTAACCGATTACGCCACTGGAGCATGTTCCTGTAATGATCCATGTTCTTCTTGCCCCAATTGCCCTCCAACTCTGCTCTTTTAATCTCTGACATCCAAGTTAGATCATTTTCCCATTACTCGTTTTAACACCTTTTCTTTTTTTCTGCCTCAGATCTGTTTCATACTGTACATTGAATGTGGTTA
This sequence comes from Ascaphus truei, assembly GCF_040206685.1. Taxonomy (NCBI): domain Eukaryota; kingdom Metazoa; phylum Chordata; class Amphibia; order Anura; family Ascaphidae; genus Ascaphus; species Ascaphus truei. The sequence continues at coordinate 395,774 of NW_027453840.1, read as the reverse complement.
ACAAAAAGTATTTCTCGTCATTGTTCAAAAACCCAATAGAAGCAACATTTTACAAAGATAATGTTGTTTAAACAATGTGTACAAACAAGTCATGTATTTCTCTTTATGAAAATGTTCTCATGGTTATTTAGGTAGTTAAGGGAGTGAACCCCTAAGAGGGTGCTTCAAATTGGTGTTGGTTTGAGGACTGTTAAATCCTCAGTGTAGCCATGGTAAGGCAAATTTGCCAAATTGGTAATGAGTGAGAGCAGTGAGATATGTACTCCTATGTATAGGAACAGTTCAAATCACTTCACTTCATTCAGACACAATGATCCATAATTGGGATAGCTGCTAGAAAGGGAAAGTGACCTCTAACCTGACCGGAGTGCTTGTCCCATCCGGCGGTTCCTTCTGTGGCGGGTCACGTGTTCCCGGCGGGTCCTCGAGCAGGGAGTACAGAGACTCGTGTAGCTGGCTCGGTGGTGCCTACAGGCTGTCCGTTCCAGAGAAGGGGACCTCACCGCTGCTTTCCTTGTGCGTGCATCCGTCCCAGAGCAGGTAAGTAAGCAGGAGGGGAAGGAGGGGGGCTTGGAGCACAGCAAATAAAATGACAGGCTGGCGGCAGTAGCAGCGTGCAAAAACTTTAATGTGGCAACATAGCCATAATAAAACGGGACAATTCTCTGACGCGTTTCGTCAAAGAGTGAAAAAGTCTCTTAGACGAAACGCGTCAGAGAATTGTCCTGTTTTATTATGGCTATGTTGCCACATTAAAGTTTTTGCACGCTGCTACTGCCGCCAGCCTGTCATTTCATTTGTTGTGCTCCAAGCTCCCCTCCTTCCCCTCATGGTTATTTAGTTCATATTGGTCATCATTCATTAGTGAGTGTTACCCATATCCGCTCAAGAGCCATCTGTGTGACTGTATTCAGTACTACCAGCTATGTAGTCATGGCCGAGTGGTTAAGGCGATGGGGTTTCCCCGCACAGGTTTAAATCCAGCTGACTACGTTGACTTTTTCAGTGGTAACGTGTTATTAAAAACTTCACTGCACTTTGCATTTTGTTTGTATCTGCTTGGCAAAGCAATCTTTACTTACTGGAATATGTGGCACACTAAAGAAGAAAACACTCTGAATTCTTCAAACATTTTCCAAGTTATACATTTTAGGGTGCTGCTGGCTGTAAAACATTTAATAAAGAACTCCATTTCCATAAATGCATTGTCTTCTATTGATAAGTATCTCTATGCTGCAAAATAGTGCTAAGAGGTCATTTGTGTGCAATGCTTTGCACAACATAAAATAGAGGAGAAACGGCTTACCCCTACAGAAATAACTTAAGGTGACAAAGGATAATGAGCACTTTAGTGTGAGAGTGAGGGAATTGTTCCACTTTATAATTACAGATAATATTTGAATTCTTCTTAAGGACTGTGCTAAGTACTGCATGTATTGAGATGTGTACATTCTTTACATTCTGCCAAAACTATATTGTTTAAATATAATGGGAATAATCAATGTTATAGTTCAACTGCTTATCACACTTCAGCACAAATAGCTTTTTGTTATGAAAAAGCATTTGTAATGTTTTATTGTTATCATTCACAAAGATAAGCAGGGCTTTATAAACCTGTTGAAGAAATAAACAACTTAGCTTGAATTTTACTGAAAAATGGTCATTAATATACTGTAATAATTGTACTGTAACTTCCTGAAGTTTACAGAAAATTAAGAAATTAATCAAATGTAAACTTTATGGAATCTTTTGTGAAACAGAATGATTCTCATTAAGAACAAATGTACTTTGTACTTTGATATTAAATTCAGAGACAGAACATTTTATATTAAAATAAGATTTAATTTTTTGGGGGGTTCAATATGATCTTATAGGGGTTCTGTATGTTTTTGTCTTGCAGATTAACAATATTGAATACCTAATTCTTGGACATGTTTATTTTGTTGATACTTTTGCCATAGTCTGCATATTGATAGTTCCCTCTAGATACCCAAGAGATCAATGTTGGTATCCCTCCACCCTTTGTATGTCAAAATTGATCAAAAGCAGAAAAAAACAAGATAAATGCTGCACACCAAAAACTGAAAACTCTAACTGATACTTGCTGTTACTGGTGCTCCTGATCCAGGGGAGTCCATGTGAATGACAGATTCCAATGTCAGCAAAAGAAACGGAGGATTCAGGGCTCTACGGATTTAAAGAATTTATTATATCAAATGCACAACGTTTCAACCATCAAAAAGTGGTCTTTCTCAAGTGAGAACCCTCTGTTTAAAATTGATCAAAAGACATGATTGAAAGGGGGCAGCGACGGTGAGGAAGATGGAGCCTTGATTTCTGAGCTCCTCTCCCATCGGTATTAACAAAGCTAATAACAGCAACAGATCCCACGATCTAACTATTTAAACCATAAAGAAAAACCTATAAACACCCGAGGATGCCAACAGGCAGAGTGGCCCGAGCTAAAAGTCAACCGGTCACTGCATATTTTAAAAAGAAAGCAGAGATACCAGCGGAGAAACCAAAGCTTCCCGCTCAGCTTGCTAACATGGACCCTGACAGTGATCCCTCTCAGGAGGATGACAGGGACAAGGAGATGGTCAGACGAAAGGACTTGAAAGAATTTTGTGCCAAGATGCTAAAACTCTGTAATACTGAATTATGGGCTCTTAGGAAGGAGGTTGACGCACTTGGGGAGCGAACTGACACCCTGGAGAGAAACGCTGATGAAACTACAGCCACCATTGCACAGACACAGGATCAAGTCTCCACAATGAATGACAGAACCAATTTTCTGGAAGATAAAGTGGAGGATGCTGAGAATAGGGACAGAAGGTGCAATGTAAGGCTGAGGGTTGTCCCAGAAAGTGTCCTCGACCCTGAGGATTTCACAAATAGCTGGCTGGAACATATTTTCCCTGATAAACCGGAGTCTGAAATCAAACTGGACAGCTGCCATAGAGCTCTCCGTTGCAAACCTCAGAAAGTTGACCCCCCAAGAGACATTGTGGCCCGCTTTCACCATTTCCGTACTAAAGAGGAGGTCTGCAGGGTTGCCAGAGAGGATAACTCCCTAGCCTTTGAAGGAGTTAAAATACAAATATTTCAAGGCCTAGCTCCGGCCACCTTGACCAAACGGAAAGCCTTAGCACACATCACTAAGGTTCTCAGGGATAACAACACGAGGTATAGGTGGTTGTTCCCCTGCGCCCTCCTATCCATTAAAAATGGAGTAGCACACACTCTGCGGAGCCCTGAAGAAGGGGAAGGATTCTGTCAGGGTTCTGCTCGCCACAAACCAGGACCGGACCGCGAGGCTGAGGTGGGGTTGTAAAAGCACCGACCTGAGACCGCGCAGGCTGATCCGGATTGCGCAGTTCGTAGTCATATGTCGCAGGATCAGGATTGGAGATGACAGCATCGTCGTTGTAGAAGCCAGGGTCAGGACAGGAGACATCAGGCTAAACATTGTTCAGGCAAGAGTTCGGCAACAGGTAGTCAGGAGAGCCCCGCTTCAGCTTAGGAGCGCGGGGTTGGCCTCTGCGCGAGCGACGACCATGGCCCATGGTACTGGTCACAGGAGATGGTAGGCAGACCAGAGTAGCACACCGCTTTGCTGCACGGGTGCACCAGTGCTACAGCGCAAGAGTCCTGAGCGGGCTAGGGAATCTTCTGTCTCAGCGCAGGAACCAGGACACGGCCTCTCTAGATTAGGGAAAGAGTAGGCCCCAGGAACCAGGAAGCTGAAGATACACAGGGAAACCTCCGCTTCAGTGCAGGAATCCAGGAGACTGAAGAACGCAGGGACGAAACATCTGCTTCAGTGCAGGAATCCAGGAGGCTGAGGGACGCAGGGACGAAAACCTCTGCTTCAGCACAGGAGAACAGGAGTGGACCGCTGCGTGAATATAGCAGCCGGTCACAGGAAACAAGGAGCTGAAGTGAACAAGAAGAGTACTCAGCTACAACACAGGAGACTGGAGCAGACCGCTGCGTGAATATAGCAGCCGGCCTTAGGAAACCTGGAGCTGCAGACAACAAGGAGAATACTCCGCTTCAGCATGAGAGACCGGAACAAGCGAGGGCTTGTGGCAGAACAGATAGTGACATCCAGGAAGGACTATGCTCGGCAGGGAGCATTATGGGAAGACAATACTTAAAGGCCAGCGGGCCAATCCCCGGAGGGGGGTGTGAAGGTACTGGTCCAATGAATGAATGCAAGTCTAGGTTGCAGTGATAGGCTGCACAGCTGCAGTAGATACCAGAGGGAGTGTGTATTGCTTTGGTGAGTGAATCCAGGCTGCAGCAAACATCAGGAGAGGTGCTCCAGGACTGCATAGTCTGCAAGGTAAGGCAACCAGTAAACTGCGGAGCGGATTCCTTACAGATTCTTAGCCAAACTTGGTCTCACCGGGGCTAGTCATAATTCATCCCACATCTCTCCAACCCGTTCCAGCATCCCAACACCCACCTGGAGTCGCGCTGGCACCTCGAGCACCAGAAAACCCACCAAAGATGGTGCAACCGGGACGACAACTGAACCTGCTAAAGAATCAACAGCTCTGCGTGCTATGCCATACAAGATCCCGCACTTACACACCCCCGCCCTGCACTAGAGGAGCCGGAGTGCCACCGGAATACCGCATTGATGACTCCCCGACTCCCCGACATGGATCAGCCTTACTTAGATGTCTCCTGGATGTAGGCTATCGTTTCCCGCCTGGAGCTAACCCGCACCCAACTTTAACACTGCAGCCATCTTGCCAGGCTCCTTCCTGGTCTCGCGCGGGAAGCAGAGTGGCTTTCGCGTGCTTTAGGAGATGACGTCATCCCCGGGCACCCTCTTCTCGCGAGATCACGGACACTACTGGATGACGTAGGCGCTGAACACTCGGGACCCAAGATGGAGGTTGGGGATTGTCCGGGAGGGTCGTGAGGTGGTGGGAGAAGTTCTGAAACGGTAGCACAACCCTCCAACCGCCCTAGACAATCTGAAGTCCAACACTTGGCAGCCCAAAGTGCTCTACTGGTGTCACTTAGTCACACATACAGTTAACCACAAAATAACACAGCAAATAAAGAGTCCCCCCTGCCCGCCCCTTTAAATATTGTTATATTCAGCAATTTAAGGTTATACCATGATTATAAGTGGATATGGTTATAATATAAGTAATAAAATATATATAAAATGTATATAATTCATTAATTAACATGGTTCATAATATAATTAATTATGATATATTTTCTATAATTTCTACATTTCTAGGAGGGGATCCAGAGTATTAAGCACAGATGCCATAGTATAGATTTGATATATATTAGCTATGTAATAGTTGTAGATGTATAATGAAGTATATACAAATAAGGGCATATTACTGATAAATAAGCTGTATATGTTAACATATATGTCATATAGATGGTTATATGTATTTTTAGGAATATGGTTATATGTATATATAGGTGTATATGTACAGGTATGTATGTATATGTATATGTGTATGCGTATGTATGGGCATGTATGTATATATATATATATATATAGGTTCAAGTGAAGGTTTATTTGGGTATGTGTCTGGATATGGGTATATATATATATGGATGTGTATATATATGTGCCCATATAGGTTATATGCCCACAGTAGCGAATATATATTGTATATATTTAAGCATAGGTATATTTTAGTCACATAGTTTGAGATACAAATCATATCAACCCCATAAGATTTAAGGTTGTATAGACGTCACAGAGATACATTTACATATTTTGTTGGGCTGTATAGAAGGCTACATAGCCGACGGAATAGTTAGTTCAAATTATATAAATTACATACTATATGACAATGGACTGTCTGGACAAATTTGAAAGCGGACGATTTAGACAAATAATAAAAATGACAGGTTGGATGAGTGCGGAATTTTGACGGGTTTGACAAGGTTGATTATTTAGTTTGTTAAGTTTGTTAAGACAGATACGTTATATATGTGTTATATATAAGTGATACCAGTTTACAAGTTTTACAAGTTGTACAATATGAATATGATGCCGGGGGAGCTACTCTCCTTCGTGCATGTACCCCTTTTCTCGGTCCTCAGTTTGGAAGGACCGTTACCAAGACCCAGGGTGGTCGATCTCCACTCTAGGAGACTGGCCCATCATTAAATTGGAGCCAGACACCCCACCCTCTGGGCGCAGGAGCTACTCTCGGGGGCTCCCGGGATACGCTCTTTTATCCTATGTTTTTCTTTTTTATTATTTATTTTTCTCCCACCTTTTATTTTCCCTCCCCACCCTTCTCTCCCGCAATCCCCCCATTGTTTCCCATGTATTGTCTACCTATCCCCACCCTTTCCCTCACCCTTCCCTCCCTAGGATATATGATTTCCGGCCACCACATCAAGCTGGCATAGCAGGTATGAATATTACTGTAAGAAACCCCAGGAAAAACGTCAAGAGTAAGTACATTGCTCACTATACATATTTTCTCTTACACATGAAAAATGGCGCTCACATGTATTTCACATAATGTAAAGGGCTTTAATAGCCCGATCAAAAGAAAGCTGGCTTTCACAGATTATAAGAGGAAAAAGGCGGAGGTGTTGTTCTTGCAGGAGACGCACTTCAGCAAGAATAACTCGCCTGGGTTTTTAGACAAAGGCTTCACTCAATTTTACATGGCTTCGGCATCTGTCAAGAAAAGAGGAGTGGCCATTTTATTTCATAATACCATACCCTTTGTACTCCAGACAATTAAGAAAGACGCAGAAGGTCACTATCTCATTCTCACTGGAACAATCCATGAGCAGCCCATCACATTGGCCTCCCTATATGCTCCTTGTGTACAAGAGGCATCTTTCTTTGACAGATTCTTTCGCCTGCTAAGTTCAGTAGCTGAAGGATACATCATAATTGGAGGACATTTCAACATTACAATGCAATCTTCCCTGGACAGGTCAGGAGGAGGCGACTCTGATAATAAAAGAGCTCAAGACACCCTACGCAGTGCATTGAAAGACATCCAATTAGTAGATATATGGAGGGAGTTACATCCAACATCTAGGGACTATACCTAATACTCTCACCCACATACCTCGTACAGTAGAATCGATTATCTCTTCGTTTCGTGCCACCTGGTTCCGAAGGTCACTAATACAATGATCCATGATATTTCATGGTCTGACCATGCACCAATCGAGCTTAGGTGCAACAATATTGTGACCAGTCGACCAGGCGCAAATTGGAAACTCAACGAATCTATTCTTAAAATACCCGAAATTTGTACTACAATAGATCAGGAAATAACTCAATTTTTTGAGGTTAACACAGGCTCTGTGGAATCCCATACAGTCTTATGGGAGGCTCATAAAGCAAGTTTAAGGGGCATAATAATCAGTATTACTACCAAAAGAAAACGAGTCAGAGACTCCAAAATTCGGACGCTCTAATCCAAATTACATTCCCTGCTATCAAATCATAAAACCAACTTAGATCCAATTACAGCACGGGAAATGAAAGACACAAAAATTGAATTAAATATGCTATTGACTTCCCGAGCAGATAATTCCTTATGTTGGTCTAAGAGAAAGTTTTATGAAAAAGCTAACAGGCCGGATACGATGCTAGCTCGAGCACTAAAGGATAGGCAATCTAAGTTTAATATCCAAGCTATACGCTTAAAATCAGGTATTCCCACGGCCAAACTTAAAAAAATAGTAGAAGAATTTGGTTCATTCTATGGTTCCCTATACGACGGAAAGAAAGTGGCACACAATAAAAACACGAGCAGAGCACTGAGAGATTTCTTGGCCAGCTCAAAACTGGAGAGATTGACAGAGCGTGACAGAGAAGCTGTGGGCGCTGACTTCACATTGGAAGAAGTGTCGCAAGCCATCAAAGAACTGAAACCATCAAAAGCACCAGGTCCTGATGGCTTCTCGGGGTTGTACTACAAGAAGTTCTCTGAATCACTCGCCCCACGGTTGCTCCATATGTTTAATGCTATCTTAGCAGGAGCCCCTATTCCCGAGGATATGCTATGGGCGTCTATATCACTAATACATAAACCTGGCAAGGATACGCTCAATTGTAAAAGTTATAGACCAATTTCTCTAATCAATACCGATATAAAAATATATGCCAAACTTCTGGCCAATAGATTGAGTCTAATCCTACCCAGACTAATGCATCCAGATCAAGTTGGGTTTGTTAAGGGGAGGCAGGCAGCGGATAACACCCGACGATTCATTTATCTGTTAGAATTGGCAAACAAAAATAACACAAAAAGCATGTTATTAAGTCTGGATGCAGAAAAAGCTTTTGATAGGATAGACTGGCCATATCTACGAGAGACGCTCACGGCATTTGGCTTCGGAAATAGGGTGAATGGAGCGATTATGTCGCTGTACTCAGGCCCATCTGCCAGAGTCATACATCAGGGCTTCCCCTCAGACCCTTTCCCTATCCAAAGTGGCATGAGACAGGGGTGCCCATTATCCCCCCTCCTGTTTGCCCTATGTATTGAACCCCTGGCGGCACGTATTCGAGAAAATCCGGATATTTCAGGGTTAAACGCATACTCCCAATCACACAAAGCGGCCCTGTATGCAGATGATATCCTATTAATCATCTCAAAAACCCTCACAGCATTGCCTAATCTGTTTGGCCTTTTAGATAAATTCTCTAAGGTCTCTGGGTTTAAGATAAACCAATCCAAGTCTGAGGCTCTGAATATCAATCTCCCCGGACATATAGAGAAACTACTGAAATTGAATTTTAATTTTAACTGGCAAAATAATTCACTCAAATATTTGGGGATCCATATCACCAAAGATGCAAAACACATCTATAAGGCAAATTATCCCAAACTAATCCGGACTCTGAAACAAGACCTAATCAGATGGTCCTCCAAAAAGATTTCTTGGATAGGAAGGATACATAGCGTGAAGATGAATTTACTTCCCCGTATCCTATACCTCTTCCAGACATTGCCTGTGCCACTCAAACTGAAGGATATACTCTCACTTCAGTCTGAAATATCCAACTTTATCTGGGGAGGTAAAAAAACGAGAGTAAATAAATTAAATATGAAGAGACCTACCTTAGCAGGGGGCTTAGCGGTACCCTGCCTGTTGTCATATTTTAAAGCGGCTCAATTAAGCCAGATCATACAATGGCATTCTGACCCTAAATTAAAAAGATGGGTGGAGCTAGAAAGTGCTGCTTGCTCCCCATTAGAGCTTAATAATCTGATTTAGCTACCTAAATCGTCAAGGAAAGACACTCTGTTCCCACTCACCTCAATGACTAACTCTTTATCTGTCTGGGAAGTGTCAAGACTGAAAAACTCACTCACATCAGCAAGCTCGCTGATGTCACCTATTTGGAATAATCCTAATTTTGCACCAGGTGTTATTGGTCATAATCACTCAATCTGGAGACACAAAGGATATGATAGACTCAAAGATCTGGAGGGCTACGATCTAAAAATTAAATCATTTGACCATCTCAGATCAGAAAAAGATATCCCCCATGCTGAATTCTACAAGTACCTTCAGATCAGAGCATTTTTTAATAAATTCGCCCCATACCCCCAATTGACGAATTTCAAAAAGCTGTGTCGGGCAGAAACTGACACAAAGGGACTCATATCTACAATATACGGAGAGGTAGTCGAGCCTGCAACTTCAAAGCAACAAATGCCCTCATTTCGTACCCAATGGGAGAGAGACCTTGGGGAGACCTTGGAGGACGAGGAATGGAATACTATATTTTTAGGAGCCGCAAAAAGCTCGATGTGCACCACACTGAAGGAGAACGCATATAAAGTCCTTATGAGATGGTACCTCACCCCACTCAAATTATCTAAGTTCATACCAGGGTCCTCACCATTGTGCCCTAAACAATGTGGAGGAACAGCTGACCTGTTACATATGCTGTGGTCCTGCCCGCGGATATCCCCGATATGGGAAAAGATCAGAAATTGGATCCAGAGAATATTCAATATTCCCCCAGACCCGTGGCTGTTTCTCCTAAACAGACCTCTAAAGGGCCTATCAAAATCCAACAACAAACTAATTGCACACTTTGCAATCGCCACGCAATGCGAGATCGCAGCATTATGGAAACGCCCCGAAATTCCAATTATCCCAAAGATTCTGAACCGTATTTGGTATATCTGCCAGATGGAAAAGCTAACAAGCCTAGTTAATGATACTGGCGACAATTATCTAAAAGTTTGGGCCCCATGGCTAGCTCAGACAGACATACCCGGGGTAGAGCGTGACACAATTTGGCTATAATAGTAATAGATGCGTTCTCCTTGGGTGGAGTGGAAACTAAGTTTACAGCTGGATCACCATTTCCACTCATTATTAACTACTTATACTGCCACACGATCTACTACGAGGTCCCATAGCTCATGAGCCGTCTTAGTAGACTCCAGAAACCATTACATACTCACCCTATATGCCCCCTTTCCTCTATCCGCCCCCCTCTACCCTACCTCCCCTTTCTTTTCTTTTTTATTATTTTCCATTTTCCTTTGTTTGTAACAAGTATTATTTTACCGTGGATACACATAACCTAAAATAAGATCTTTACCTACGCGGCGGAGTAGGGCTCGAAAGACCGCATGGGCTCAATAGATATGTTATGCCTATATCATTAAGTAATCTATGCTACCCTGTTCACCATGTATTGGATCTGTTTTTCATGTATATCATGTATTTACACACTAATAAAATACAAGTTATAAAAAAAAAAAAAAGACATGATTTTTTGAGTGAGTTGCAAAGTTCAAATGTGTTGGAATATTTTATTCTATGCTTAAGGCATTTAAAATATCTTTAATATTAACATCAAGCCTTGTTCCTTCATATTTACTTTAACTGTGTTACTCAAATCTTCAATGTGGTTTTAGCATGTTTTCCTTTAGCTTGCTATGTAATTGGCAAAAAAAAGAAGATTCTTTATTCCTCTTCAATGTTGTCATTTATGATTGCCCACTCTGATAAAGCATAAAGCATAAAGCAAGTAAAACTGAAAGAAAAGGTGGTCGTACATGCAAAACTTCTTTCTGCACTCTTGGTTTCTACCACATACAAGATCCACTCGCCTATAGCAATAAGATAATTTATTCAATTAAAGACTCTGGTGAAATAGCATGGGGTTGTGCTACAGTGAGTATTAACTCTTAAGAGGGATTTATACTTGTTTGGATTTAAAAACAAAATGTAGAGAGGGGGCGGCGATGGTGAGGAAGATGGAGTCTTGATTTCTGAGCTCCTCTCCCACCGGCATTAATAAAGCTAATAACAGCAACAGATCCCACGAGCTAACTATATAAACCATAAAGAAAAACTTATAAACATCCAAGGATGCCAGCAGGCAGGGTGGCCCGAGCTAAAAGTCAGCCGGTCACTTCATATTTTAAAAAGAAAGCAGAGACACCAGCAGAGAAATCAAAGCTTCCCGCTCAGCTTGATAACATGGACCCCGACAGTGATCCCTCTCAGGAGGATAAAAGGGACGAGGAGATGGTCAGACGAAAGGACTTCAAGGAATTTTGTGCCAAGATGCAAAAAAAATTGAAGACTGAATTATGGGCTCTTAGGAAGGAGGTGGATGCAGTTGGGGAGCAAACTGACACCCTAGAGAGAAATGCTGATGAAACTACAGCCACCATTGCACAGACACAGGATCAAGTCTCCACAATGATTGACAGAATTAAATTTCTGGAAGATAAAGTGGAAGATGCTGAGAATAGAGACAGAAGGTGCAATATAAGGCTGAGGGGTATCCCAGAAAGTGTCCTCGACTCTGAGGATTTCACAAATAGCTGGCTGGAACATATTTTCCCTGATAAACCGGAATCTGAAATCAAACTGGACCGGTGCCATAGAGCACTCCGTGGCAAGCCTTAGAAAGGTGACCCCCCAAGAGACATTGTGGCTCGCTTCCACCATTTCTGCACTAAGGAGGAGGTCTGCAGGCTTGCCAGAGAGGATAACTCCCTAGCCTTTGAAGGAGTTAAAATACAAATATTTCAAGACCTAGCTCCGGCCACCTTGACCAAACGGAAAGCCTTAGCACACATCACTAAGGTTCTCAGGGATAACAACACGAGGTATAGGTGGTTGTTTCCCTGCGCCCTCCTATCCATTAAAAATGGAGTAGCACACACTCTGCGGAGCCCTGAAGAAGGGGAGGGATTCTTAGCCAAACTTGGTCTCACCGGGGCTAACCATATTTCACCCCACATCTCTCCGACCCGTTCCAGCATCCCAACACCCACCTGGAGCCGCGCTGGCACCTCGAGCACCAGAAAACCCACCAAAGATGGCGCAACCGGGTCAGCAACAGGACCTGCTAAAGATTAAACAACTATATATGCCATGCAGGATCCCGCACTCACATCACCCCATCTTGCACTAGAGGAACCGGAGTGCTGCCGGAGTACCAATCTACTGACTTCCCGACTCGCTGATATGGTCCAGTCTTACCTAGATGTCCCCTGGATGTAAGACATCGTTTTTGCCTGGAGCCGACATACACCCAACTTTAGCACGGCAGCCATCTTACCAGTCTCCTTCCTGGTCTCGCGCGGGAGGCAGAGTGGCTTTCGCACGCTTCAGGAGCTGACGTCATCACCGGGCGCCCTCTTCTCGCGAGATCACGGACGCCACCGGATGACAGGCACTGATCTCTCGAAATCCAAGATGGAGGCCGGGGATTGTCGGGGAGGGTCGTGAGGTGGCAGTAGAAGTGCTGAAATGGTAGCACTCCCTTCCGACCGCCCCAGACAGTTTGAAGTCTGGCCCAAAGTGCCTCACGAGGGTCACACACACATACAGTTCACCCAATACACCACAGCGAATAAAGAGTCCCCCCTACACACCCCTTTAAATATTGTTATATTGTTATATTGTTATATTCAGTATATTTGTTATATTCAGTAAATTAAGTAAATAATTAATTAAGTAAATTAAGGTTATACCATAAATATAAATATAAGTAGATATGGTTATATTATAGATATAGTTATAGATATGGTTATAATAATATAAGTAATAAAATATATATATAATGTATATAAATCACCAATTAACATGGTTAACATGGTTAATAATATAAATGATTAGGATATATTATATATAGTTAATTAATTAATTAATGGTTTATAATATAATATAATTAATTAATTCTGATATATTCTATATACTTTATATACTTTCTATATCCATAGTAGGGTTCCAGAATATTAAGCGCAGATGCCATAATATAGATTTGATATATATTAGCTATGTAATAGTTGTAGATATATAATGAAGTATACACAAGTAAGGGCATATTATTGATAAATAAACTGTATATGTTAACATTTATTTCACATAGATGGTTATATGTATTTTTAGGAATATGGTTATGTGTATATGTATGTATAGGTGTTGACGCACAGATATGTATGTATTTGTATATGTATGTGCGTGTATATGGACATGTGTATATGTATATATGTATATATATAGGTACAAGGAAAAGTTTATTCGGATATGTATATAGATATTTAGATATATATATATATATATATATATATATATACACTACCGACACACTTTATTGAAGTGTGGTCGGTACCGCAAGCCGGGAAATCTCCCGGCTTGCTAGTGGCCGCCCCTCGGCGTGCCGCGCGTCATAGACGCGCGGTCACGCATCATCGGGAGCGTGCGCCCCCTGCACGCGTGTCCAGGGGCTCCCCGAGGGAGTCCTGGTGTCCCGCGATCGCGGGACAGCGGCAGGGGGTTCCGGGGGACCCGGCGGACCCGGCAGCGGTAGGGAGAGCGCCCCGATCGGAGGGCGCTCTTCCGCTGCTTCGGCGCGCGCCCGTCACACTCGGGCGCGCGCCAGGCTACTGCTGCGGCACAGAACGGGCAAATGCTCGAATAAACTGTGCCGCAGCAGTATATATATATATATATATGTGGATGTATATGTATTTATATATGCACATATAGGTTATATGCCCACAGTAGCGAATACATAGTGTTTATAGTTAAGCATAGGTATATTTTAGTTATATAGGAACAGTTAGTTCAAATTATATAAATTACATACTATATGACAATGGACGGCCTAGACAAATCGGAAAGCGGAGGATGTAGACAAAAAATAAAAATGACAGGTTGGATGAGTGCGGAATTCTGACGGGTTTGACAAAGTTGATTAGTTAGTTTGTTAAGTTAATTATGACAGATACGTTTTATATGTGTTATATATATGTGATACCAGTTTACAAGTTATACAAGTTGTACAATATAAATATGATGCCGGGGGAGCTACTCTCCTTCGTGCATGTACCCCTTTTCTCGGTCCTCAGTTTGGAAGGACCGTTACCAAGACCCAGGGTGGTTGATCTCCACTATAGGAGACTGGCCCATCATGAAATTGGAGCCAGACACCCCACCCTCTGGGCGCAGGAGCTACTCTCGGGGGCTCCCGAGATACGCTCTTGTATCCTGTGTTTTTCTTTATTATTATTTATTTTTCTCCCACCTTTTATTTTCCCTCCCCACCCTTCCCTGCCGCAATCCCATCATTGTTTCCCATGTATTGTCTACCTATCCCCACCTTTTCCCTCACCCCTCCCTTCCTAGGATGTATGATATCCAGCCACCACATCAAGCCGACATAGCAGGTATGAATATTACTATAAGAAACCCCAGGAAAAATATCAAGAGTAATTACAATGCTCACTTTACATATTTTCTGTTACACATGAAAAATGGCGCTCACATGTATTTCACATAATGTAAAGGGCTTTAATAGCCCGATCAAAATAAAGCTGGCTTTCACAGATTATAAGAGAAAAAAGACGGAAGTGTTATTCTTGCAGGAGACGCACTTCAGCAACAATAACTCACCTGGGTTTTTAGACAAAGGCTTCACTCAATTTTACATGGCTTCAGCATCTGTCAAGAAAAGAGGAGTGGCCATTTTATTCCATAATACCATACCCTTTGTACTCCAGACAATTAAGAAAGACGCAGAAGGTCGCTATCTCATTCTCACTGGAACAATCCATGAACAGCCCATCACATTGGCCTCCATATATGCTCCTTGTGTACAAGAGGCATCTTTCTTTGACAGATTATTTCGCCTGTTGAATTCAGTAGCTAAAGGATATATCATAATCGGAGGAGATTTCAACATTACGATGCAATCTTCCCTGGACAGGTCAGGAGGAGGCGACTCTGATAATAAAAGAGCTCAAGACACCCTACGCAGTGCATTGAAAGACATCCAATTAGTAGATATATGGAGGGAGTTACATCCAACATCTAGGGACTATACTGTACCTAATACTCTCACCCACATACCTCGTACAGTAGAATCGATTATCTCTTCGTTTCGTGCCACCTGGTTCCGAAGGTCACTAATACAATGATCCATGATATTTCATGGTCTGACCATGCACCAATCGAGCTTAGGTGCAACAATATTGTGACCAGTCGACCAGGCGCAAATTGGAAACTCAACGAATCTATTCTTAAAATACCCGAAATTTGTACTACAATAGATCAGGAAATAACTCAATTTTTTGAGGTTAACACAGGCTCTGTGGAATCCCATACGGTCTTATGGGAGGCTCATAAAGCAACTTTAAGGGGCATAATAATCAGTATTACCGCCAAAAGAAAACGAGTCAGAGATTCAAAAATTCGGACGCTCCAATCCAAATTACACTCCCTGCTATCAAATCATAAAACCAATTCAGATCCAATTACAGCAAAGGAACTGAAAGACATAAAAATCGAATTAAATATGCTACTGACTTTCCGAGCAGATAACTCCTTATGTTGGTCTAAGAGAAAGTTTTATGAAAAAGCTAACAGGCCGGATACGATGCTAGCTCGAGCACTAAAAGATAGGCAATCAAAGTTTAACATCCAAGCTATACGCTTAAAATCAGGTATTCCCACGGCCAACCCTAAAAAAATAGTAGAAGAATTTGGTTCATTCTATGGTTCCCTATACGACGGAAAGAAAGTGTCACACAATAAAACCACGAGCAGTGCACTGGGAGATTTCTTGGCCAGCTCAAAACTGGAGAGATTGACAGAGCATGACAGAGAAGCTATGGGCGCTGACTTCACATTGGAAGAAGTGTCGCAAGCCATCAAGGTACTGAAACCATCAAAAGCACCAGGTCCTGATGGCTTTTCGGGGCTGTATTACAAGAAGTTCTCTGAATCACTCGCCCCACAGCTGCTCCATATGTTTAATGCTATTTTAGCAGGAGCCCCTATTCCCGAGGACATGCTACGGGCGTCTATATCACTAATACATAAACCTGGCAAGGATCCGCTCAATTGTAAAAGCTACAGACCAATTTCTCTAATCAATACCGATATAAAAATATATGCCAAACTTCTGGCCAATAGATTGAGTCTAATCCTACCCAGACTAATACATCCAGATCAAGTTGGGTTTGTTAAGGGGAGGCAGGCAGCGGATAACACCCGACGATTCATTTATCTGTTAGAATTGGCAAATAAAAATAACATAAAAAGCATGTTATTAAGTCTGGATGCGGAAAACGCTTTTGATAGGATAGACTGGCCTATCTACGAGAGACGCTCACGGCATTTGGCTTCGGAAATAGGGTGAGTGGAGCGATTATGTCGCTGTACTCAGGCCCATCTGCCAGAGTCTTACATCAGGGCTTCCCCTCAGACCCTTTCCCTATATAAGTGGCACGAGACAGGGATGCCCATTATCCCCCCTCCTGTTTGCCCTATGTATTGAACCCCTGGTGGCACGTATTCGAGAAAATCCGGATATCTCAGGGTTAAACGCATACTCCCAATCACACAAAGCGGCCCTGTATGCAGATTATATCCTATTAATCATCTCAAAACCCCTCACATCATTACCTAATCTATTTGACCTTTTAGATAAATTCTCTAAGGTCTCTGGGTTTAAGATAAACCAATCCAAGTCTGAGGCTCTGAATATCAATCTCCCCGGACATATGGAGAAACTACTGAAATTGAATTTTAATTTTAACTGGCAAAATAATTCACTCAAATATTTGGGGATTCATATCACCAAAGATACAAAAAACATCTATAAAGCAAATTATCCCAAACTAATTCGGACTCTAAAACAAGACCTAATCAGATGGTCCTCCAAGAAGATTTCTTGGATAGGAAGGATACACAGCGTGAAGATGAATTTACTTCCATGTATCCTATACCTCTTCCAGACATTGCCTGTGCCACTCAAACTGAAGGATATACTCTCACTTCAGTCTGAAATATCCAACTTTATTTGGGGAGGTAAAAAACCGAGAGTAAATAAATTAAACATGAAGAGACCTACTTTAGCAGGGGGCTTAGCGGTACCCTGCCTGTTATCATATTTTAAAGCAGCTCAATTAAGCCAGATCATTCAATGGCATTCCGACCCTAAATTAAAAAGATGGGTGGAGCTAGAAACTGCTGCTTGCTCCCCATTAGAGCTTAATAATTTGATTTGGCTACCTAATTCGTCAAGAAAAGACACTTTGTTCCCTCTCACCTCAACGACTAACTCTTTATCTGTCTGGGAAATATCAAGACTGAAAAACTCACTCACATCAGCAAACTCACTGATGACACCTATTTGGAACAATCCTAATTTTGCGCCGGGTGTTATTGGTCATAATAACTCAATCTGGAGACACAAAGGATATGATAGACTCAAAGATCTGGAGGGCTTCGATCTAAAAATTAAATCATTTGGCCAACTCAGATCAGAAAATGATATTCCCCATGCTGAATTCTACAAATTCCTTCAGATCAGAGCATTTTATAATAAATTCGCCCCATACCCCCCATTGACGAATTTCGAAAAGCTCTGTCGGGCAGAAACCGACACAAAGGGACTCATATCTACAATATATGGAGAGGTAGTCGAGTCTGCAACTTCAAAACAACAAATGCCCTCATTTCGTACCCAATGGGAGAGAGACCTTGGGGAGTCCTTAGAGGACGAGGAATGGAATACTATATTTTTAGGAGCTGCAAAAAGCTCGATGTGCATCACACGGAAGGAGAACGCATATAAAGTCCTCATGAGATGGTACCTCACCCCACTCAAATTATCTAAGTTCATACCAGGGTCCTCTCCATTGTGCCCTAAACAATGTGGAGGAACAGCTGACCTGTTACATATGCTGTGGTCCTGCCCGCGGATATCCCCGATATGGGAAAAGATCAGAAATTGGATCCAGAGAATATTTGATCTCACAATCCCCCCGGACCCGTGGTTGTTTCTCCTAAACAGACCTCTAAAGGGCCTATCAAAATCCAACAACAAACTAATTGCACACTTTGCAATCGCCACGCGGTGCAAGATCGCAGCATTATGGAAACACCCTGAAATTCCAATTATCCTAAAGATTCGGAACCGTATTTGGTATATCTGCCAGATGGAAAAGCTAAAAAGCCTAGTTAATGATACTGGCGACAACTATTTAAAAGTTTGGGCCCCATGGCTAGCTCAGACAGACATCCCAGGGGTAGAGCATGACACAATCTGGCTATAATAGTAATAGATGCGTTCTCCTTGGGTGGAGTGGAAACTAAGTTTACAGCTGGATCACCATTCCCACTCATTATTAACTACTTATACTGCCACATGATTTTCTACGAGGTTCTATAGTTCATGAGCTGTCTCAGTAGACTCCTGAAACCACTACATCCTCACCCTATATGCTCCCATTCCTCCTTCCACCCCCCTCTAAACTACCTCCTCCCCTTTTTTTTTTTATTATTATTATTTTTTTTTTTTTTTCCTTGTTTGTAACAAATATTATTTTACCATGGATAAACATCACCTAAAATAAGATCTTTACCTACACGGCGGAGTAGGGCTCAAAAAAACGCGTGGGCTCATTAAATATGTTATACCTACATCATTATGTAATATATGCTACCCTGTTCACCATGCATTGGATATGTTTTTCATGTATATCATGTATTTACACTTCAATAAAATACAAGTTATAAAAAACAAAAAACAAAACGTAGAAAGCTTTTGTTCCACCACCGCCATTCAGGTGCAAATTGTGTTTGAAAAAATATTTCAGGCTTGATTGAAAGGTAGAATGTGACTTTGCTGGGGTGAATTTTAACACTTAATGGGGTTTTGTATTGAGTTTAGATTTGTTTATTAATCATTCTTAGGGGGTAGGTGGAGGAAATGTAATAACAACAGATTATGAGAGAGGTGAGAAGTGGTTTACATATGGTAAGCAAGATACGAATGTGAGAGGTGAATAGTTGTCTTAAGAAGGGGGGATAGGCTGAACCTTACTTAGTACAGATAGACAGGATGCTCATTAAAGATTGCCTTTTTAGGATATATAAATCTGGAAATATATGTATCCTCTAGACCCAAATAATGGATAGCATTGACTCCACTGGTGTATTTTGGTTTGAAAAAAGGAAGAATGTGCTTGGACAGCTCTCATTTTTTAATTTTTTTAAATCATACATCATCAATTACCAATATCTATTTGCCCACATTGAGACACCAATTGAATTTGACTGCTTTACATGCGCTCCAATGTAAGCCAAATAGCAAAATGCGGAAATGTTGTTTTTAATGTAAAAGATTACATTTTACAATTTACATCCATAGGCCTTTTATTTAACATTGTATACATTCAAACAATGCTATTGGTTGATGAAATAAAAAAAGGGTTTGCTTCAGGTGAGGCTTGAACTCACAACCTCAGCATAGCTTAGCATATACTGACATATAAATACCATGCGCTAACCAATTACGCCACTGGAGCATGTTCCTCTAATGATCCATGTTCTTCTTGCCCCAATTGCCCTCCAACTATGCTCTTTTAATCTCTGACATCCAAGTTAGATCATTTTCCCATTACTCCTTTTAACCCCTTTTCTTTTTTTCTGCCTCAGATCTGTTTCATTCTGTACATTGAATGTGATTAACATAAAGTATTTCTCGTCATTGTTCAAAAACCCAATAGAAGCAACATTTTACAAAGATAATGTTGTTTAAACAATGTATACAAACGAGTCATGTATTTATCTTTATGAAAATGTTCTCATGGTTATTTAGTTCATATTGGTCATCATTCATTAGTGAGTGTTACCCATATCCGCTCAAGAGCCATCTGTGTGACTGAATTCAATACTACCAGCTATGTAGTCATGGCCGAGTGGTTAAGGCGATGGACTAGAAATCCACTTGGGTTTCCCCGCGCAGGTTCAAATCCTGCTGACTACGTTGAATTTTTCAGTGGTAACGTGTTATTAAAAACTTCTCTGCACTTTGCATTTTGTTTGTATTTGCTTGGCAAAGCAATCTTTACTTACTGGAATATGTGGCACATTAAAGAAGAAAACACTCTGAATTCTTCAAACATTTTCCAAGTTATACATTTTAGGGTGCTGCTGGCTGTAAAACATTTAAAGAACAAATGTACTTTGTACTTTGATATTAAATTCAGAGACAGAACATTTTATATTAAAATCAGATTTAATTTTTTTGGGGGTTCAATATGATCTTATAGGTGTTCTGTATGTTTTTGTCTTGCAGATTAACAATATTGAATACCTAATTCTTGGACATGTTTATTTTGTTGATACTTTTGCCATAGTCTGCATATTGATAGTTCCTTCTAGATACCCAAGAGATCAATGTTGGTATCCCTCCACCCTTTGTATGTCAAAATTGATCAAAAGCAGAAAAAAACAAGATAAATGCTGCACACCAAAAACTGAAAACTCTAACTGATACTTGTTGTTACTGGTGCTCTTGATCCAGGGGAGTCCCTGTGAATGACAGACTCCAAAGTCAGCAAAAAAAACAGAGGGTTCAGGGCTCTACGGATTTAAAGAATTTATTAAATCAAATACACAACGTTTCAACCATCAAAAAGTAGTCTTTCTCACTTGAGAAAGACCACTTTTTGATGGTTGAAACGTTGTGTATTTGATATAATAAATTCTTTAAATCCGTAGAGCCCTGAACCCTCTGTTTAAAATTGATCAAAAGACATGATTTTTTGAGTGAGTTGCAAAGTTCAAATGTGTTGGAATATTTTATTCTATGCTTAAGGCATTTAAAATATCTTTAATATTAACATCAAGCCTTGTTCCTTCATATTTACTTTAACTGTGTTACTCAAATCTTCAATGTGGTTTTAGCATGTTTTCCTTTAGCTTGCTATGTAATTGGCAAAAAAAAGAAGATTCTTTATTCCTCTTCTATGTTGTCATTTATGATTGCCCACTCTGATAAAGCATAAAGCATAAAGCAAGTAAAACTGAAAGAAAAGGTGGTCGTACATGCAAAACTTCTTTCAGCACTCTTGGTTTCTACCACATACAAGATCCACTTGCCTATAGCAATAAGAGAATTTATTCAATTGAAGACTCTGGTGAAATTGCATGGGGTTGTGCTACAGTGAGGATTAACTCTTAAGAGGGATTTATACTTGTTTGGATTTAAAAACAAAACGTAGAAAGCTTTTGTTCCACCACCGCCATTCAGGTGCAAATTGTGTTTGAAAAAATATTTCAGGCTTGATTGAAAGGTAGAATGTGACTTTGCTAGGGTGAATTTCAACTCTTAATGGGGTTTTGTATTGAGTTTAGATTTGTTTATTAATCATTCTTAGGTGGTAGGTGGAGGAAATGTAATAACAACAGATTATGAGAGAGGTGAGAAGTGGTTTACATATGGTGAGCAAGATACGAATGTGATAGGTGAATAGTTGGGTTAAGAAGGGGGGATAGGCTGACCCCTACTTAGTACAGATAGACAGGATGCTCATTAAAGATTGCCTTTTTAGGATATATAAATCTGGAAATATATGTATCCTCTAGACCCAAATAATGGGTAGCATTGGCTCCACTGGTGTATTTTGGTTTGAAAAAAGGAAGAATGTGCTTGGACAGCTCTCATTTTTTTATTTTTTAAAATCATACATCATCAATTACCAACATCTTCTTGCCCACATTGAGACACCTATTGAATTTGACTGCTTTACATGCGCTCCAATGTAAGCCAAATAGCAAAATGCGGAAATGTTGTTTTTAATGTAAAAGATTACATTTTACAATTTACATCCATAGGCCTTTTATTTAACATTGTATACATTCAAACAATGCTATTGGTTGATGAAACAAAAAAAGGGTTGGCTTCAGGTGAGGCTTGAACTCACAACCTCGGCATAGCTTAGCATATACTGACATATAAGTACCGTGTGCTAACGTATTACGCCACTGGAGCATTTTCCTGTAATGATCCATGTTCTTCTTGCCCAATTGCCCTCCAACTCTGCTCTTTTAATCTCTGACATCCAAGTTAGATCATTTTCCCATTACTCCTTTTAACCCCTTTTCTTTTTTTCTGCCTCAGATCTGTTTCATACTGTACATTGAATGTGGTTAACAGAAAGTATTTCTCGTCATTGTTGAAAAACCCAATAGAAGCAACATTTTACAAAGATAATGTTGTTTAAACAATGTGTACAAACAAGTCATGTATTTCTCTTTATGAAAATGTTCTCATGGTTATTTAGTTCATATTGGTCATCATTCATTAGTGAGTGTTACCCATATCCGCTCAAGAGCCATCTGTGTGACTGTATTCAGTATTACCAGCTATGTAGTCATGGCCGAGTGGTTAAGGCGATGGACTAGAAATCCATTGGGGTTTCCCTGCACAGGTTCAAATCCTGCTGACTACGTTGACTTTTTCAGTGGTAACGTGTTATTAAAAACTTCACTGTACTTTGCATTTTGTTTGTATCTGCTTGGCAAAGCAATCTTTACTTACTGGAATATGTGGCACACTAAAGAAGAAAACACTCTGAATTCTTCAAACATTTTCCAAGTTATACATTTTAGGGTGCTGCTGGCTGTAAAACATTTAATAAAGAACTCCATTTCAATAAATGCATTGTCTTCTATTGATAAGTATTTCCATGCTGCAACATAGCGCTAAGAGGTCATTTGTGTGCAATACTTTGCACAACATAAAATAGAGGAGAAACGGCTTACCCCTACAGAAATAACTTAAGGTGACAAAGGATAATGAGCACTTTAGTGTGAGAGTGAGGGAATTCTTCCACTTTATAATTACAGATAATATTTGAATTCTTCTTAAGGACTGTGCTAAGTACTGCATGTATTGAGATGTGTACATTCTTTACAGTCTGACAAAACTATATTGTTTAAATATAATGGGAATAATCAATGTTATAGTTCAACTGCTTATCACACTTCAGCACAAATAGCTTTTTGTTATGAAAAAGCATTTGTAATGTTTTATTGTTATCATTCACAAAAGATAAGCAGGGCTTTCTAAACCTGTTGAAGAAATAAACAACTTAGCTTGAATTTTACTGAAAAATGGTCATTAATGTACTGTAATAATTGTACTGTAACTTCCTGAAGTTTCCAGAAAATTAAGAAATTAATCAAATGTAAACTTTATGGAATTATTTGTGAAACAGAATGATTCGCATTAAGAACAAATGTACTTTGTACTTTGATATTAAATTCAGAGACAGAACATTTTATATTAAAATCAGATTTAATTTTTTTTGGGGGGTTCAATATGATCTTATAGGGGTTCTGTATGTTTTTGTCTTGCAGATTAACAATATTGAATACCTAATTCTTGGACATGTTTATTTTGTTGATACTTTTGCCATAGTCTGCATATTGATAGTTCCCTCTAGATACCCAAGAGATCAATGTTGGTATCCCTCCAACTTTGTATGTCAAAATTGATCAAAAGCAGAAAAAAAACAAGATAAATGCTGCACACCAAAAACTGAAAACTGTAACTGATACTTGTTGTTACTGGTGCTCTTGATCCAGGGGAGTCCCTGTGAATGACAGACTCCAAAGTCAGCAAAAAAACCAGAGGGTTCAGGGCTCTACGGATTTAAAGAATTTATTAAATCAAATACACAACGTTTCAACCATCAGTAAGTGGTCTTTCTCACTTGAGAAAGACCACTTTTTGATGGTTGAAACGTTGTGTATTTGATATAATAAATTCTTTAAATCCGTAGAGCCCTGAACCCTCTGTTTAAAATTGATCAAAAGACATGATTTTTTGAGTGAGTTGCAAAGTTCAAATGTGTTGGAATATTTTATTCTATGCTTAAGGCATTTAACATATCTTTAATATTAACATCAAGCTTTGTTCCTTCATATTTACTTTAACTGTGTTACTCAAATCTTCATTGTGGTTTTAGCATGTTTTCCTTTAGCTTGCTATGTAATTGGCAAAAAAAAGAAGATTCTTTATTCCTCTTCTATGTTGTCATTTATGATTGCCCACTCTGATAAAGCATAAAGCATAAAGCAAGTAAAACTGAAAGAAAAGGTGGTCGTACATGCAAAACTTCTTTCAGCACTCTTGGTTTCTACCACATACAAGATCCACTCGCCAATAGCAATAAGATAATTTATTCAATTGAAGACTCTGGGGTTGTGCTACAGTGAGGATTAACTCTTAAGAGGGATTTACACTTGTTTGGATTTAAAAACAAAACATAGAAAGCTTTTGTTCCACCACCGCCATTCAGGTGCAAATTGTGTTTGAAAAAATATTTCAGGCTTGATTGAAAGGTAGAATGTGACTTTGCTAGGGTGAATTTTAACTCTTAATGAGGTTTTGTATTGAGTTTAGATTTGTTTATTAATCATTCTCAGGGGGTAGGTGGAGGAAATGTAATAACAACAGATTATGAGAGAGGTGAGAAGTGGTTCACATATGATGAACAAGATACGAATGTGAGAGGTGAATAGTTGGGTTAAGAAGGGGGGATAGGCTGACCCCTACTTAGTACAGATAGACAGGATGCTCATTAAAGATTGCCTTTTTAGGATATATACATCTGGAAATATATGTATCCTCTAGACCCAAATAATGGGTAGCATTGGCTCCACTGGTGTATTTTGGTTTGAAAAAAGGAAGAATTTGCTTGGACAGCTCTCATTTTTTAATTTTTTTAAATCATACATCATCAATTACCAATATCTTCTTGCCCACATTGAGACACCTATTGAATTTGACTGCTTTACATGCGCTCCAATGTAAGCCAAATAGCAAAATGCGGAAATGTTGTTTTTAATGTAAAAGATTACATTTTACAATTTACATCCATAGGCCTTTTATTTAACATTGTATACATTCAAACAATGCTATTGGTTGATGAAACAAAAAAAGGGTTTGCTTCAGGTGAGGCTTGAACTCACAACCTCGGCATAGCTCAGCATATACTGACATATAAGTACTGTGCGCTAACCGATTACACCACTGGAGCATGTTTCTGTAATGATCCATCTTCTTCTTGCCCCAATTGCCCTCCAACTCTGCTCTTTTAATCTCTGACATCCAAGTTAGATCATTTTCCCATTACTCCTTTTAACCCCTTTTCTTTTTTTCTGCCTCAGATCTGTTTCATACTGTACATTGAATGTGGTTAACAAAAAGTATTTCTCGTAATTTTTCAAAAACCCAATAGAAGCAACATTTTACAAAGATAATGTTGTTTAAACAATGTGTACAAACAAGTCATGTATTTCTCTTTATGAAAATGTTCTCATGGTTATTTAGTTCATATTGGTCATCATTCATTAGTGAGTGTTACCCATATCCGCTCAAGAGCCATCTGTGTGACTGTATTCAGTACTACCAGCTATGTAGTCATGGCCGAGTGGTTAAGGCGATGGACTTGAAATCCATTGGGGTTTCCCCGCGCAGGTTCAAATCCTGCTGACTACGTTGACTTTTTCAGTGGTAATGTGTTGTTAAAAACTTCACTGCACTTTGCATTTTGTTTGTATCTGCTTGGCAAAGCAATCTTTACTTACTGGAATATGTGGCACACTAAAGAAGAAAACACTCTGAATTCTTCAAACATTTTCCAAGTTATACATTTTAGGGTGCTGCTGGCTGTAAAACATTTAATAAAGAACTCCATTTCAATAAATGCATTGTCTTCTATTGATAAGTATCTCTATGCTGCAACATAGTGCTAAGAGGTCATTTGTGTGCAATACTTTGCACAACATAAAATAGAGGAGAAACGGCTTACCCCTACAGAAATAACTTAAGGTGACAAAGGATAATGAGCACTTTAGTGTGAGAGTGAGGGAATTCTTCCACTTTATAATTACAGATAATATTTGAATTCTTCTTAAGGACTGTGCTAAGTACTGCATGTATTGATATGTGTACATTCTTTACAGTCTGCCAAAACTATATTGTTTAAATATAATGGGAATAATCAATGTTACAGTTCAACGGCTTATCACACTTCAGCACAAATAGCTTTTTTGTTATGAAAAAGCATTTGTAATGTTTTATTGTTATCATTCACAAAAGATAAGCAGTGCTTTCTAAACCTGTTGAAGAAATAAACAACTTAGCTTGAATTTTACTGAAAAATTGTCATTAATGTACTGTAATAATTGTACTGTAACTTCCTGAAGTTTACAGAAAATTAAGAAATTAATCAAATGTAAACTTTATGGAATCTTTTGTGAAACAGAATGATTCGCATTAAGAACAAATGTACTTTGTACTTTGATATTAAATTCAGAGACAGAACATTTTATATTAAAATCAGATTTAATTTTTTGGGGGGTTCAATATGATCTTATAGGGGTTCTGTATGTTTTTGTCTTGCAGATTAACAAAATTGAATATCTAATTCTTGGACATGTTTATTTTGTTGATACTTTTGCCATAGTCTGCATATTGATAATTCCCTCTAGATACCCAAGAGATCAATGTTGGTATCCCTCCAACCTTTGTATGTCAAAATTGATCAAAAGCAGAAAAAAACAAGATAAATGCTGCACACCAAAAACTGAAAACTGTAACTGATACTTGTTGTTACTGGTGCTCTTGATCCAGGGGAGTCCCTCTGAATGACAGACTCCAAAGTCAGCAAAAAAAACAGAGGGTTCAGTGCTCTACGGTGATAAAGCTCTGTGAAATAACAACACAAGTCTGAGGTTATATTTTGCAGAATGACAAATAAGTTTATTGCTTGTGCGGTGCACACGCAGAGGAGAGTTTCAAAATAAAACCCTCCCAAAGACATGGTGCATACAGGCATTATTTATACACAAAATACTAAACCCACGCCCCCTCTACAAGGTTGCGTGTCGTCACTACGTAAGCGTAAAAGGTAAACGAATTATGCACACGAATAGATTGAGTTGATGACATTATGGGATGTCTAAATGAGATGATTCAGCAATAATACTTTATTAAGCTGGTGACCTTTTCTCTATATACAGAAACCATCCCTATCAGTCTGGCCTTTTTCATAACATTGGCACTTTGCTCAAGGTTTTTCAAGGTTTTTGGCTTAGCTGAACCGCTCAATATCAATTGGAACTTCAGAAGAAAAAATGTATTTTAAACTAACGTTCATTCCACTTTCATACAGACAATAGACAATATCAGGCACCTAAGATGGATGCTGACTCAAAATGGTTGCTTAGATCCCCGTGCTGTTATGTCAGACCCTCCCCTTACGTCAAATTCTCACTTTGTCACTCCCTCCTTTTTATTCTTAAAACATAGCTTTTGAGAATTAAGTTAATGATGATAGTCCAGGGATAACTCAGAGGACAAGGGCGCGTGCCCTTCACTGTCATAGTCTCGTAAGGCGCTGCGGCCAATATGTCTTTTGATGAATTGAATAACTGTGATCGGCATCTTCTTTCTTCAAGGTACTGCTGTTTTCTGGCATCTGTAAAGAGTGGCATCCGAATGGGGGAGGGGGTCGCACACCTGTGGATCATACCTTTGCAACACGTGACACACCCACAAATGAGAGGTGACTCCCAAATTCACCCCTTTCTGGCAAACCCATTCTAGATTACACAGCAATTTTTACAATAACCACTGCTTACGGACACCTTTGGAAAAAATAAATGGTTAATTCGTTATAACATACATCACATATTCAGTTAATAGACAAATGATTTTGTATAAGACTTCACACTAATGTCTTGCTTTACATAATCTCTTTGCACAGTGCTGAGCACATGGTCAGCTTTATAATTTTAAAGACACTGCATATTCATCTGACTAAAGAAAAAATATTTTCTATAAGACTTGTTTCCAGGCAAAGAGCCATTTTGTTTCTGGGCGTTTCGCCAATTGACCCTGAAAAGATAAGATAACGGTACACCACAGCTTCTTCCTGAAAAATAATAATTATTGGATTAGAACCTTTGCTTAAAGTTTAAATACATGGAGCTTTATCCAGAGCCCTAAGAACTACATTTTTTATGGCCTCTTAAAAATTAACCCACAGGCTTTTATATAGCTAGGTTTATATAACTTCTTAACACATAAATAACTCCACACGCTCATGCTATCTCCCTACACTCAGTTCTTTTTAATGCCTTCTGTTTTGAACTTTCATAGTTTCACTGACTTCATTCACTACAAATTTATGCTATCCTGTTGCAATTCTGTCCTTTCTCAAGCTACACAAACCTATTTCTCTCCATTAGTCAACACTCAAAAGTCTAACCCTCACTAACTCTTCCTTCACCTCACCTCAGGACTTTTGCTGACTATTTTAAGAAAGATGTTGAATTCATACACCAGAACATTCCCTCTTTTTCCTCCTATCCTACTCCTGCTTCCTACTCTCTTCCTGCTTTCCTTGACTCTTTTTCCACTGTATCAGAAGAGAATGTCACCATCACTGTTGATCTCCTTTCTCCCTCTAATCTGCTACATTTCCATTCTCCTTCAAACATGTATTAGTTATACCATGACTCAAAAATAGCAAGCTTGACCTTACCTGTCTTTCTAACTACTGAACTTGTTTTGTATCCTCTTGCTTGCTCCATTTTCTCCACACCCCTTCTCTCCTTAACCATCTACAATCTGACTTCTGCACTGCTCCCTCCACGGAGACAATTCTAACTAAAATAACTGATGACCTATAGGCTGCCCCAGACAGAGGTCATTACACTCTGCTCCTATTACTCTCTGCAGCATTTGCCTCTGTGGACCACACTCTTCTCTTTTCTCTGTACACACTCTCACTAGGTGACCTAATAACATCTGTTAGGTTTAAATATCACCTCCATGCTGACAACCCCCTCATTTACTTTTCAAACCCTGACCTTACACCTGCCATACAAACCTAAGTTTCTGAATGTCCCTCTGTTATCTCATCCTGGAAGGCCCTCTTTCACCTTAAATTTAACATGGCAAAAACAGAGTTCCTCATACTTCCTCCCAAACCTGACCCTATTATCTAGTTTCACATTACTCTTGAATCTTCCATGCAGTAGCTCAAGCACGCTGCTTAGGGATCACTCCCAACTTCTCTCTCATATTCTACTCTTTCATTCAAAACATTTCTATAACTGTCGCTTTTTCCTCCACAATATCACAAAGATACACCTGTTCCTCTGTTGCTCAACTATTAAAACTCTGATTCAGACCCTCATTCTCTCCCCTCTTGCTAACTGTAATTCCCTGCTATCCCAGCTTCCTGACTTTCACCTGTCTTCCCTACTATCTCTCCCAAACGCTGCTGCCAGAATCACTCTACTCTTTAAACTCTGATTCTGCATTTCCCCTCCTGAAATTCCTCTCCTGGCTTCTAATCAAAGCCTACTGCTTCTGTACGCTCTCCCTACCTACCAATTAGATTGTAAGCTCCTCAGAGCAGTGACTTCTCTTTGCTCAACTTTTACTTTTATGTCTGGATCACTTATTCCATGACCTCTTACCTTTACCCTTTGCTACCTATATGATTACGACGTGCACCACTCCTGTGAAGCGCTGTGCATATTAATGGCGTTATATACATGAAAACATACAATACAATATATACTTCAAACAATGCTTATGAGCTTTTACCCACATTTTTAAACACAAAATATTCCCAAACATCTTAATCCTCTAGAAATAAAATTGAAATGTGTTTTTACTCGTTAAACACAATACAGAACACACACAATACAAAAAAAATTCTCTCACACACAGCCACACAACATCACAAAAATAACAAACAAATAAAAGAAAGACATTTCTCCCCTATTACCCAACAATTTCACCCTGCAACTATTAATAAAAGTTCTCTTCTCTTTCTTTATTCTCATAAATAACCTGACTTTAAAACTACTCTGATGCTCCGGAGCTTTCTGAGTTAAACTTTCGTATCTTAGCACATTCCTCGCGCTGGAGAAAAAAAAGTGGGGGCACGCTCTGTGCTGCTGCGATTTTGAAACTCTTTCTATCAGACCTTTGATTTCATTGTGAGCAAAAAATATTCATGTTTTCGTACGTACTTGCAAGTTTTTGGATGGTGATTTGTGCACACGTGATACTTAGCATGGTTTATCTTTCACACAGGTAATCATTCAGGAAAAATTCATTAGGGTATCAAATCCATCTAACCACTCTCCATTAAGGGCGCAACAATTTTACTTGCCGGCACCGAAACTTGAGTTTATATCAGGAAATGATTTATAACCACTTATTGCATGTGGGGAAATGGAAGGAAAAGCTTATACGTTCACAACTGATTTCTGCGGTGTCCGCCAGCCGGGCACGCCATGCTTGACTTTTGCAACAAAAACCTCATAAAATCCAAAGATTTATACTACCATAGACACACAGGGATTACTGAAAGTTAGAAGGTTCCACTATGAGCCCTTGCGTTCGCATTCTTACGGATAAGAAAACCGGTGCGGCTACTCATAGTTTCACTCTTCCTTCAATAGTAATTTATTGCAAACAAACTTTTTTCATTGGGGTGGCATGTTTTTCACTGGGACTTGCATGTGTATTTTCATTTGAACTTGCATGTATTTTCATTTGAACTTGCATGTATTTTTCATTGGCCAACAAAACATATTTATATTGTCTCTTCTTGTTCTCTGTATCCATTCTTTATAATCTTTGTCTGCAGACACACAACCTCTAACGGCAAATTCTGAGAACTTTGGTTTCCCATTATTCTCCTCTTACAGTAATCAAATTTAATTGACCTGTACAATACTTCTTCGGTTACAGAAATCAAATTTAATTGACCTGTACAATACACCTGATACAATAATCAGCGCAAGCTGATTACGTACAACTCTTTTGGCATGTTATTGTTCTGATTTTTTCACCATAACTATACCCAAGAAAACACTTGAATTACTTCAGCGGGTCCAACCCAGTCCTGATAAACCTTATACTTCTATAACATGGATACAGATAAGACCTTCTAAACAGATATCCATAAATAACTTCATTTGGTATGTTACTGACAAGACAGAGCAAATGTACAATCAGGGACCCTTCCTGCTCAGACAAGAAAAATATTTATCACAACCCAGGACAGTCTGAAAAACAATCCCTTACGCATACAAACACTCACCTTCATCACCAAAACACCAAAACTTTTAATGGGACTCTCACCTTAATCCCAATAAAACTTAAAACTTAACACTTTAAAATGGATACAGGAACAGACAAATAAACTTATTTGACACTGCTAGGTTAACCCGTCAACACAGATTGAGACACCCTTCAAAACACATCTCTCTACACATCACTCAAAACAACTTTTTAAACTCAGGCTTTCCTTAAAAGGTGCCTTTTACCTTGATTCTTATGAGCGCTCAGATTTGAGTGACCGAGGAGTGGTTTTTCCAGGTGCTCAGCTTCCGGTGTTTTTTGGGTTTCTATTCGGTGCGCCATCTGATAAAGCTCTGTGAAATAACAACACAAGTCTGAGGTTATATTTTGCAGAATGACAAATAAGTTTATTGCTTGTGCGGTGCACACGCAGAGGAGAGTTTCAAAATAAAACCCTCCCAAAGACATGGTGCATACAGGCATTATTTATACACAAAATACTAAACCCACGCCCCCTCTACAAGGTTGCGTGCCGTCACTACGTAAGAGTAAAAGGTAAACAAATTATGCACACGAATACATTGAGTTGATGACATTATGGGATGTCTAAATGAGATGATTCAGCAATAATACTTTATTAAGCTGGTGACCTTTTCTCTATATACAGAAACCATCCCTATCAGTCTGGCCTTTTTCATAACATTGGCACTTTGCTCAAGGTTTTTCAAGGTTTTTGGCTTAGCTGAACCGCTCAATATCAATTGGAACTTCAGAAGAAAAAATGTATTTTAAACTAACGTTCATTCCACTTTCATACAGACAATAGACAATATCAGGCACCTAAGATGGATGCTGACTCAAAATGGTTGCTTAGATCCCCGTGCTGTTATGTCAGACCCTCCCCTTACGTCAAATTCTCACTTTGTCAACGGATTTAAAGAATTTATTATATCAAATACACAACGTTTCAACCATCAAAAAGTGGTCTTTCTCACTTGAGAAAGACCACTTTTTGATGGTTGAAACGTTGTGTATTTGATATAATAAATTCTTTATATCCGTAGAGCCCTGAACCCTCTGTTTAAAATTGATCAAAAGACATGATTTTTTGAGTGAGTTGCAAAGTTTAAATGTGTTGGAATATTTTATTCTATGCTTAAGGCATTTAAAATATCTTTAATATTAACATCAAGCCTTGTTCCTTCATATTTACTTTAACTGTGTTACTCAAATCTTCAATGTGGTTTTAACATGTTTTCCTTTAGCTTGCTATGTAATTGGCAAAAAAAAAGAAGATTCTTTATTCCTCTTCTATGTTGTCATTTATGATTGCCCACTCTGATAAAGCATAAAGCATAAAGCAAGTAAAACTGAAAGAAAAGGTGGTCGTACATGCAAAACTTCTTTCAGCACTCTTGATTTCTACCACATACAAGATCCACTCACCTATAGCAATAAGAGAATTTATTCAATTGAAGACTCTGGTGAAATAGCATGGGGTTGTGCTACAGTGAGGATTAACTCTTAAGAGGGATTTATACTTGTTTGGATTTAAAAACAAAAAGTAGAAAGCTTTTGTTCCACCACCGCCATTCAGGTGCAAATTGTGTTTGAAAAAATATTTCAGGCTTGATTGAAAGGTAGAATGTGACTTTGCTAGGGTGAATTTTAACTCTTAATGAGGTTTTGTATTGAGTTTAGATTTGTTTATTAATCATTCTCAGGCGGTAGGTGGAGGAAATGTAATAACAACAGATTATGAGAGAGATGAGAAGTGGTTTACATATGGTGAGCAAGATACGAATGTGAGAGGTGAATAGTTGGGTTAAGAAGGGGGGATAGGCTGACCCCTACTTAGTACAGATAGACAGGATGCTCATTAAAGATTGACTTTTTAGGATATATACATCTGGAAATATATGTATCCTCTAGACCCAAATAATGGGTAGCATTGGCTCCACTGGTGTATTTTGGTTTGAAAAAAGGAAGAATTTGCTTGGACAGCTCTCATTTTTTTTATTTTTTTAAATCATACATCATCAATTACCAATATCTTCTTGCCCACATTGAGACACCTATTGAATTTGACTGCTTTACATGCGCTCCAATGTAAGCCAAATAGCAAAATGCGGAAATGTTGTTTTTAATGTAAAAGATTACATTTTACAATTTACATCCATAGGCCTTTTATTTAACATTGTATACATTCAAACAATGCTATTGGTTGATGAAACAAAAAAAAAAGGGTTTGCTTCAGGTGAGGCTTGAACTCACAACCTCGGCATAGCTTAGCATATACTGACATATAAGTACCATGCGCTAACCGATTACGCCACTGGAGCATGTTCCTGTAATGATCCATCTTCTTCTTGCCCCAATTGCCCTCCAACTCTGCTCTTTTAATCTCTGACATCCAAGTTAGATCATTTTCCCATTACTCCTTTTAACCCCTTTTCTTTTTTTCTGCCTCAGATCTGTTTCATACTGTACATTGAATGTGGTTAACAAAAAGTATTTCTCGTCATTTTTCAAAAACCCAATAGAAGCAACATTTTACAAAGATAATGTTGTTTAAACAATGTGTACAAACAAGTCATGTATTTCTCTTTATGAAAATGTTCTCATGGTTATTTAGTTCATATTGGTCATCATTCATTAGTGAGTGTTACCCATATCCGCTCAAGAGCCATCTGTGTGACTGTATTCAGTACTACCAGCTATGTAGTCATGGCCGAGTGGTTAAGGCGATGGACTAGAAATCCATTGGGGTTTCCCCGCGCAGGTTCAAATCCTGCTGACTACGTTGACTTTTTCAGTGGTAACGTGTTATTAAAAACTTCACTGCACTTTGCATTTTGTTTGTATCTGCTTGGCAAAGCAATCTTTACTTACTGGAATATGTGGCACACTAAAGAAGAAAACACTCTGAATTCTTCAAACATTTTCCAAGTTATACATTTTAGGGTGCTGCTGGCTGTAAAACATTTAATAAAGAACTCCATTTCAATAAATGCATTGTCTTCTATTGATAAGTATCTCTATGCTGCAACATAGTGCTAAGAGGTCATTTGTGTGCAATAGTTTGCACAACATAAAATAGAGGAGAAACGGCTTACCCCTACAGAAATAACTTAAGGTGACAAAGGATAATGAGCACTTTAGTGTGAGAGTGAGGGAATTCTTCCACTTTATAATTACAGATAATATTTGAATTCTTCTTAATGACTGTGCTAAGTACTGCATGTATTGAGATGTGTACATTCTTTACAGTCTGCCAAAACTATAATGTTTAAATATAATGGGAATAATCAATGTTATAGTTCAACTGCTTATCACACTTCAGCACAAATAGCTTTTTGTTATGAAAAAGCATTTGTAATGTTTTATTGTTATCATTTACAAAAGATAGGCAGGGCTTTCTAAACCTGTTGAAGAAATAAACAACTTAGCTTGAATTTTACTGAAAAATGGTCATTAATGTACTGTAATAATTGTACTGTAACTTCCTGAAGTTTACAGAAAATTAAGAAATTAATCAAATGTAAACTTTATGGAATCTTTTGTGAAACAGAATGATTCGCATTAAGAACAAATGTACTTTGTACTTTGATATTAAATTCAGAGACAGAACATTTTATATTAAAATCAGATTTAATTTTTGGGGGGGTTCAATATGATCTTATAGGGGTTCTGTATGTTTTTGTCTTGCAGATTAACAAAATTGAATACCTAATTCTTGGACATGTTTATTTTGTTGATACTTTTGCCATAGTCTGCATATTGATAGTTCCCTCTAGATACCCAAGAGATCAATGTTGGTATCCCTCCACCCTTTGTATGTCAAAATTGATCAAAAGCAGAAAAAAACAAGATAAATGCTGCACACCAAAAACTGAAAACTGTAACTGATACTTGTTGTTACTGGTGCTCTTGATCCAGGGGAGTCATTGTGAATGACAGACTCCAAAGTCAGCAAAAAAAAACAGAGGGTTCAGTGCTCTACGGATTTAAAGAATTTATTAAATCAAATACACAACGTTTCAACCATCAAAAAGTGGTCTTTCTCACTTGAGAAAGACCACTTTTTGATGGTTGAAACGTTGTGTATTTGATATAATAAATTCTTTAAATCCGTAGAGCCCTGAACCCTCTGTTTAAAATTGATCAAAAGACATGATTTTTTTGAGTGAGTTGCAAAGTTCAAATGTGTTGGAATATTTTATTCTATGCTTAAGGCATTTAAAATATCTTTAATATTAACATCAAGCCTTGTTCCTTCATATTTATTTTAACTGTGTTACTCAAATCTTCAATGTGGTTTTAGCATGTTTTCCTTTAGCTTGCTATGTAATTGGCAAAAAAAAAGAAGATTCTTTATTCCTCTTCTATGTTGTCATTTATGATTGCCCACTCTGATAAAGCATAAAGCATAAAGCAAGTAAAACTGAAAGAAAAGGTGGTCGTACATGCAAAACTTCTTTCAGCACTCTTGGTTTCTACCACATACAAGATCCACTCGCCTATAGCAATAAGAGAATTTATTCAATTGAAGACTCTGGTGAAATAGCATGGGGTTGTGCTACAGTGAGGATTAACTCTTAAGAGGGATTTATACTTGTTTGGATTTAAAAACAAAACGTAGAAAGCTTTTGTTCCAGCACCGCCATTCAGGTGCAAATTGTGTTTGAAAAAATATTTCAGGCTTGATTGAAAGGTAGAATGTGACTTTGCTAGGGTGAATTTTAACTCTTAATGAGGTTTTGTATTGAGTTTAGATTTGTTTATTAATCATTCTCAGGCGGTAGGTGGAGGAAATGTAATAACAACAGATTATGAGAGAGGTGAGAAGTGGTTTACATATGGTGAGCAAGATACGAATGTGAGAGGTGAATAGTTAGGTTAAGAAGGGGGGATAGGCTGACCCCTACTTAGTACAGATAGA
The DNA here is from genome assembly GCF_040206685.1 of Ascaphus truei. Lineage (NCBI taxonomy): Eukaryota > Metazoa > Chordata > Amphibia > Anura > Ascaphidae > Ascaphus > Ascaphus truei. Next base: position 359,391 of record NW_027453840.1, on the reverse strand, counting down.
CAGGATGCTCATTAAAGATTGCCTTTTTAGGATATATACATCTGGAAATATATGTATCCTCTAGACCCAAATAATGGGTAGCATTGGCTCCACTGGTGTATTTTGGTTTGAAAAAAGGAAGAATTTGCTTGGACAGCTCTCATTTTTTTATTTTTTTAAATCATACATCATCAATTACCAATATCTTCTTGCCCACATTGAGACACCTATTGAATTTGACTGCTTTACATGCGCTCCAATGTAAGCCAAATAGCAAAATGCGGAAATGTTGTTTTTAATGTAAAAGATTACATTTTACAATTTACATCCATAGGCCTTTTATTTAACATTGTATACATTCAAACAATGCTATTGGTTGATGAAACAAAAAAAGGGTTTGCTTCAGGTGAGGCTTGAACTCACAACCTCGGCATAGCTTAGCATATACTGACATATAAGTACCGTGCGCTAACCGATTACGCCACTGGAGCATGTTCCTGTAATAATCCATCTTCTTTTTGCCCCAATTGCCCTCCAACTCTGCTCTTTTAATCTCTGACATCCAAGTTAGATCATTTTCCCATTACTCCTTTTAACCCCTTTTCTTTTTTTCTGCCTCAGATCTGTTTCATACTGTACATTGAATGTGGTTAACAAAAAGTATTTCTCGTCATTTTTCAAAAACCCAATAGAAGCAACATTTTACAAAGATAATGTTGTTTAAACAATGTGTACAAACAAGTCATGTATTTCTCTTTATGAAAATGTTCTTATGGTTATTTAGTTCATATTGGTCATCATTCATTAGTGAGAGTTACCCATATCCGCTCAAGAGCCATCTGTGTGACTGTATTCAGTACTACCAGCTATGTAGTCATGGCCGAGTGGTTAAGGCGATGGATTTGAAATCCATTGGGGTTTCCCCGCGCAGGTTCAAATCCTGCTGACTACGTTGACTTTTTCAGTGGTAACGTGTTATTAAAAACTTCACTGCACTTTGCATTTTGTTTGTATCTGCTTGGCAAAGCAATCTTTACTTACTGGAATATGTGGCACACTAAAGAAGAAAACACTCTGAATTCTTCAAACATTTTCCAAGTTATACATTTTAGGGTGCTGCTGGCTGTAAAACATTTAATAAAGAACTCCATTTCAATAAATGCATTGTCTTCTATTGATAAGTATCTCTATGCTGCAACATAGTGCTAAGAGGTCATTTGTGTGCAATACTTTGCACAACATAAAATAGAGGAGAAACGGCTTACCCCTACAGAAATAACTTAAGGTGACAAAGGATAATGAGCACTTTAGTGTGAGAGTGAGGGAATTCTTCCACTTTATAATTACAGATAATATTTGAATTCTTCTTAAGGACTGTGCTAAGTACTGCATGTATTGAGATTTGTACATTCTTTACAGTCTGCCAAAACTATATTGTTTAAATATAATGGGAATAATCAATGTTATAGTTCAACTGCTTATCACACTTCAGCACAAATAGCTTTTTTGTTATGAAAAAGCATTTGTAATGTTTTATTGTTATCATTCACAAAAGATAAGCAGTGCTTTCTAAACCTGTTGAAGAAATAAACAACTTAGCTTGAATTTTACTGAAAAATTGTCATTAATGTACTGTAATAATTGTACTGTAACTTCCTGAAGTTTACAGAAAATTAAGAAATTAATCAAATGTAAACTTTATGGAATCTTTTGTGAAACAGAATGATTCTCATTAAGAACAAATGTACTTTGTACTTTGATATTAAATTCAGAGACAGAACATTTTATATTAAAATCAGATTTAATTTTTGGGGGGGTTCAATATGATCTTATAGGGGTTCTGTATGTTTTTGTCTTGCAGATTAACAAAATTGAATACCTAATTCTTGGACATGTTTATTTTGTTGATACTTTTGCCATAGTCTGCATATTGATAGTTCCCTCTAGATACCCAAGAGATCAATGTTGGTATCCCTCCACCCTTTGTATGTCAAAATTGATCAAAAGCCGAAAAAAACAAGATAAATGCTTCACACCAAAAACTGAAAACTCTAACTGATACTTGCTGTTACTGGTGCTCCTGATCCAGGGGAGTCCCTGTGAATGACAGACTCCAAAGTCAGCAAAAGAAACGGAGGATTCAGGGCTCTACGGATTTAAAGAATTTATTATATCAAATGCACAACGTTTCAACCATCAAAAAGTGGTCTTTCTCAAGTGAGAACCCTCTGTTTAAAATTGATCAAAAGACATGATTTTTTGAGTGAGTTGCAATGTTCAAATGTGTTGGAATATTTTATTCTATGCTTAAGGCATTTAAAATCTCTTTAATATTAACATCAAGCTTTGTTCCTTCATATTTACTTTAACTGTGTTACTCAAATCTTCAATGTGGTTTTAGCATGTTTTCCTTTAGCTTGCTATGTAATTGGCAAAAAAAGAAGATTCTTTATTCCTCTTCTATGTTGTCATTTATGATTGCCCACTCTGATAAAGCATAAAGCATAAAGCAAGTAAAACTGAAAGAAAAGGTGGTCGTACATGCAAAACTTCTTTCAGCACTCTTGGTTTCTACCACATATAAGATCCACTCGCCTATAGCAATAAGATAATTTATTAAATTGAAGACTGGTGAAATAGCATGGGGTTGTGCTACAGTGAGGATTAACACTTAAGAGGGATTTATACTTGTTTGGATTTAAAAGCAAAACATAGAAAGCTTTTGTTCCACCACCGCCATTCAGGTGCAAATTGTGTTTTAGGCTTGATTGAAAGGTAGAATGTGGCTTTGCTAGGGTGTATTTTAACTCTTAATGGGGTTTTGTATTGAGTTTAGATTTGTTTATTAATCATTCTCAGGAGGTAGGTGGAGGTAATGTAATAACAACCGATTATGAGAGAGGTGACATGTGGTTTACATATGATGAGCAAGATACGAATGTGAGAGGTGAATAGTTGGGTTAAGAAGGGGGGATATGCTGACCCTTACATAGTACAGATTGACAGGATGCTCATTAAAGATTGCCTTTTTAGGATATATAAATCTGGAAATATATGTATCCTCTAGACCCAAATAATGGGTAGCATTGGCTCCACTGGTGTATTTTGGTTTGAAAAAAGGAAGAATGTGCTTGGACAGCTCTCATTTTTTTATTTTTTTAAATCATACATCATCAATTACCAATATCTTCTTGTCCACATTGAGACACCTATTGAATTTGACTGCTTTACATGCGCTCCAATGTAAGCCAAATAGGAATATGAGGAAATGTTTTTTTTATTATTTTTTTTTTTTTATAACTTTGGTTTTATTGAGTTTTTCAGCAAAGAACATGTACAACAAAATCTTCACCATACATTGTACAAAGAAATTGTGTTACAAACTGACATTTCTCACAAACAGGTATTGGGATACAGCTAACAGAAAAATAAAAATAAAATAAAAAGGGGGGGGGGTGTAGGGGAGAGAGGGGATAGGGAAGGGGGGGGAGGGTGGTGTTGTGCGGGAGTCAATCCCACTAGAACCAATAGAATCGTGTAGTTTCAACTCCTAAGGGTTGTTATATCCTTAGCACCTCCAGGTGAACCTATCCACCCGAAGCCTTAGGTACCCACTTCGCGAGCCTGCCGAGGATATTCTTGGCACTATGTGTTCTGCGTGATTCTTACGCTCAGCGTTATTCAAGGGAAAACGCATCTATTACTATCAAAGCAGGATAGTATCTCTTCCTACTCCCGGGATGTCCCTCTGGTCCAACCAAGGTGTCCAGGTTTTTAGATAAATTTCGCCAGTGTCATTAACTAGACTTGTTAATTTCTCCATCTGGCATACAAACCAAATTCTGTTCCGAATCTTGGGAATTAGGGGAATTTCGGGTTGCTTCCATAGTGCTGCGATCTCGCACCGAGTAGCTGTTGCGAAATAAGCAACTAGTTTATTACTTGATTTAGTCCACCCCAAGGACGGTCTGTTCAGCAGAAACCGCCACGGGTCCATGGAAATTTTAAGATTTAGAATCTTCTCAAGCCAATCTCTGATTTTTCGCCAAAGCGGTTTAATCCTCGGGCAAGACCACAGCATATGTAGCAAATCAGCCGTTGCTCCGCACTGCCTAGGGCACAGGGGGGAGTACCCTGGTACGAATTTAGATAATTTCAAGGGAGTGTGATACCATCGCATTAAAACGTATATGCGTTTTCCCTTAAAGTTGTGCATATAGAGCTCTTGGCAGATGCCATAATTATTCTATTCCACTCTTCAGTCTCTAGGACTTCACCCAGATCTCTCTCCCACTGATCCATGTACCTCAGTTTGTGGCCAGCTTGTACTCCTGAACCGATCACCTCTTTGTACAACAGCGATATGAGTCCCCTGGTATCCGTCTCAACTAGACAGAGCTTTTCAAACTTGGTTAGTGGGGGTCGTGGGGTAACGCTAATGTAAAATGCTCGCAATTGGAGAAATCTAAATATTTCTGAGGGGGGGACATTTGATTCCTCTCTAATTTGTGCAAAGGGCTTTATATCTTTGCTCCCCTCTAGATCTCGGAGTCTATGTATGCCTAATTGCTTCCAAATTGAAAATTCCTTTCTGTACAAGCCTGGAGCAAAATCTGGGTTGCCCCACAATGGAGTCATCAGAGATCCTTTAGATAGCAGATTACATTTACTTTTATTGGCCTCCCAGATAGCCAGCGAGTTCGCCACTGAGGCCAGCGGCTTCTTCAGCAGCTTCAAGGCTGTTTTGGGTAACCATATCAAGCTTTTTAACTCGATTGGGGAGCAAGCTTCACTTTCCAATGCAACCCACCTTTTCGAATCCGGGTTTACATGCCATTGGGAGATTTGGCTTAATTGTGCCGCTTTGTAATAAGATAACAGACAAGGTACCGCCAGACCCCCTTCCAATGTTGGCTTTTTTAGAATCATACCCTTTACTCTCGGTTTTTTTCCTTCCCATATGAATTTGGATATAGCAGACTGAAGTGAGAGTATATCCGTCAGTCTGAGTGGCACCGGTAATGTCTGGAACAAATATAGTATACGTGAGAGGAGATTCATCTTTATACTATGTATCCGTCCGATCCATGAGATTTTAAAAGACGCCCACTTTCTCAGCTCTTCCTTCAGATCGCGGATCAGTTTGGGGAAGTTTGCCTGGTAGATACTATTGTAATCTTTGGGGACTATAACCCCTAGGTATTTCACCCCTTTTTTCGGCCAATTAAAGTTGAAATTGAGCTGTATCAACTTTTCTGTCTCTTTCAGGAGGCTTATATTCAGGGCTTCAGACTTAGATTGGTTGATCTTAAAGCCTGATATATCATTAAATTTCCCTAGCAAGTTGAATAGGTTCGGCAAGGAAGTGAGCGGCCTTGAGATTGTGAGCAAGACATCGTCTGCGTAAAGAGCTATTTTATGCGTTTGTGTGCCCGTCTCTATGCCTCCCACATCTGGATTATTTCTAATCTGTGCTGCTAAGGGCTCTATACACATTGCGAATAGAAGGGGGGATAATGGGCACCCCTGTCTGGTGCCGCTTCTGATTTGGAGCGGGTCCGACGGAAATCCCTGGTGGATCACCCTGGCTGCCGGTCCCTGGTATAGTGACAGGATAGCATTGATCACCCGCGCTCCCATCCCAAACTCTCCAAGCATGGCCCTCAGATATGGCCAGTCAATCCTGTCGAAGGCTTTTTCAGCATCCAGACTCAACATCATAACTGGGATCTTACGTGTATTGGCTATATCTATCAGATCAATGATCCGTCGCGTGTTATCTGCAGCTTGTCGACCCATAATTAACCCGACTTGATCTGGATGTATGAGTCTGGGCAGGATGTGACTTAATCGGTTGGCCAGCAATTTAGCATATATTTTGATATCGGTGTTAATGAGCGAAATGGGCCTGTAACTTGAGCAGTCTAATGGGTCTCTCCCAGGCTTATAGATTACTGAGATGGACGCTTGGAGCATCTGTTCCGGGAATGCAGCCCCGTCTAGCACCGCATTGAACATTCTGAGGAGGTGAGGCCCCAGGAGCTCAATGTATTTTTTATAATAAAGGTTGGAGAACCCGTCAGGTCCAGGTGCCTTGGCGGGTTTGAGGCTCTGAATAACCTGGGTAAGTTCCTGTAAAGTAAAATCTGCTCCTAAAACTTCCCTTTCCGAACCACTCAATCTTGGTAGGTGTGCGCCCTTCAGGAAGTCCTTCATGGCCCTTTTGGTTTTACCATTATGTGCCACCTTTTCACCATTATAGAGGTTCTCATAGAAACTCCTGAATTCCTCCACTATCAGTTTTGGGTTGGCTGTTTTGGCTCCTGTTTTTAGCCGTAACTCCCGGATACTATAATTTGGCTGTCTATTCCTCAATTTGTTGGCCAGTAAGGTATCTGGTTTGTTTGACTTATCATAGAATAGCCTTTTGGACCAACTCACCGTGTTATCTGCCTGGGAGGTCAAGACTAAGTTAAGCTCGACTCTAGTGTCTTGAATTTCTTTGAGAAGGGCCGAACTCTGGTCTCGTTTATGTTTGAGTAGTAATTCTCTAAGCTTATTTTGTAAGGTATTGATTTTCCAATTCCTTTCTCTTTTTTTTTAGCCGCTAATTTAATTAGGGTCCCCCTCAAGGTTGCCTTGTGTGCTTCCCACAGTACAAGGTGGGATTGAACACTACCCGTATTAATTTGGAAAAATTGATCTATTTCTTTACTAATTATTTGTTCGGACCCTGGGACCTTCAACAGTGCCTCATTAAGTTTCCAATTTGCTCCCGGCCTGTCCAGAAATTTTTGTGTGCACCGTAGCTCTATAGGTGCGTGATCCGACCATGAAATATCATGGATCCCTGAGTGGGGGATCTTCGGGACCAGTCTGCTAGAGACAAAGAAGTAATCGATTCTGCTATAGGATAAATGGGGGTGCGAGAAAAAGGTGTAATCTCTTTCTAACGGGTGCATCTCCCTCCAAATGTCTATTAGTTGGCTATCCCTAAGACCTTTCAGGAGGGCATCTATATATGACTTTTTGTTAGCCTTCTGGGGGCCTGACCTGTCCATCCCTGGGTTGATCGCTACATTGAAATCCCCTGCCACAATTAAATCCCCCTTGGCTACTGATCTCAGTGTGTCAAAGAACCCGTTAATGAATGAGGGGTCTTGCTCACATGGAGCGTATATTGTAGCCAGCGTTATAGGCTGGGTTTGTATAGTGCCTACTAAGACTAGGTATCTACCTTCTTTATCTCTCTTAACTACCTCTTCTATAAATGGGACGTTGTTATGAAGCAAGATTGCCACTCCTCTCTTCTTTTCCGTCCTTGCAGAGGAAAGGTAAAACCGCTTGAAGCTCTTATCCCAGAATTTGGGGGCGCTTTTGCCGCTAAAGTGCGTCTCTTGTAGAAACACTACGTCGGCCCGCTTGCGTTTGTAATCCGCTATAGCTATTCGGCGTTTGCCCGGGCTATTTAAACCTTTAGTGTTGTGGGATATCATAGTCAACGACATGGTGTAGTGGGGTTGTTGTTATCGCTGTAAGTGCTGTCTATATTGTAGGCCCCTTTAGCCTCTGAGCTCTCTGGTCCATCTACTTCAGTCGGGGGTTGCGCCCGCACCACAGGGGAAGGGGGTGGAAGGGGGGGGGTGGAAGGGGGGGTGGGGACGGGTAGGGGGTAACAAAACAATTGAGAGGCCGAAGCTGACCTTGGTCAGCAATGGTCCCTTGGCCCTCAGGCGAACCTTGCGCCCTGGAATGCCCGGTGGGGGCTTCCTAACTCCCAACCACATCTTGTGGCCGGGTGCCCGAGGGACTTGTCTGTGCATGATGGAGTGACCCATTCGTGCACAGCTTGAGTCGCAGGTGGCCGGCCCAGGTGGTCCCGAACCCGGCACCATCTACACATTATATGTAAACAATATAGAGAGAGAAAGAGAAAAAAGGAAGCAATGCTTCTCCCCCTCCTCTCCCTCTCCCTTAGGCATACATTGTGTGTCATAGCAAACCGACGTGTAAATCACAAAAACTATTTACAGTGAAACAGTAGAACTAGTTAAGTCCTTTTCGTCTTCCCCAGCCTTCTTTGTGTCGTCTCCCAATACGACTGGTGGCGATCATAGTGTCCCAATAAAGTGTGCAGTGTGTGGCCCCCTCTCCTCCCATCCGTGGGCTAAACCCGGGGGGGTCTCCCCCTTACGCTAAGTGTGACCTAGGGTTAACATTTATGAGAGACAGAGTAGTGAAAAGTCTCGGACTGTAGCCTCCATCATCTCTCCTGTGCGTATCGTTTATTCACGTCATCCCTCCCCCCCCCTCCCCTCCCTTCCCTTGCTACCGGGCTCTTTGACTCCATAAAGGGGGTGCTGATTTTTCTGGAGTCCTCGGGTAAATGGTGTCCGGTCTCGGAGCAGCGACCATGTGTGGCGATGTCCACCTTGATGCTACCCCTCTCGTCGAAACAGCCCCGAACTCCCCGCTCCTCCTCTCAGGAGCTCCCGACTGTAAGGGTTGGAGAGAGATGTTAATTATATGACAATGGATAGTGGCATTCCACCCTGAGAGGGAACCACCTTCAGCCTATTCTTTCTATCTCACCTACATCCAAGCTCTCTCACCTGAGATTATCATCCTCCCTCCCTCTCCTACCTCCCTTCCAGAAGCAGGGCCCTTTCTCTTGTTTACGAGGGTGTTCTCTCGTCTTTGCAGATCCCCTTTCTAGATTCTCTATTCGTTCTCTCCCTCTTCCCTCTCCCGCTCTTTCTTACCCCCCTCCTGCTTATCCTCTCCCTGTTCTCTCCTCCTTCCTCCATACTCTTCGTCCCTTCTACCTGTCATCCTTCCCCTCTCTGACCCCTTCTTGCTCTCTCTGAATGCCTTACCAACCTCCCTCCTCATTCCTCTTGCCACCTTCTGCACTTCCCTCTGGTCCCCCCTACCCCCCTCCCTTCCCCCTTCTTGCTCTCTCTGAATGCCTTACCAACCTCCCTCCTCATTCCTCTTGCCACCTTCTGCACTTCCCTCTGGTCCCCCCTACCCCCCTCCCTTCCCCCCCCTTTCCCCACCCCTCCCTACTATAGAGATCAACTTATGTCGTGCTGCTGGAGTCTGTGTTGCTCATCCTCCCGAACCAGTCCGGCTTCTGCTTCCTCCGTCGCCAAGGTTCCTTCTGTTAGATGGGTCCCCCGGATCTGTTCGCTGCTTTAGGTCATCTTTTCACCACACGGGGGTGCCCTCCGCCAGTCTATCGATCGACTAACCTTCAGTCGAAATACCGCCGTCATCCCCTAGGTATCTCTCTCCGGTCGGACCCCCAATGCCAGAAGCAAGATAGCCGCGACTCCAGATCCCCCTACCAGAGGATCCCTGTGACAGCCTTCTTAACTAGCTTTAAGAACATGGCCGCATCACTCTCTTCTCGTCACCCGAGGGGATCAGATCACAAAGTACTTCTCTCTGTTAGATTTTGGGCCGGGGAAGGCTCCTTTAACTCCTGGCACGGGGGTAGAGAGCCACAAGGCAGCCCTCAGTCCTTGCGTTTGCTCCCTGACGGCTCCACACGCTGCCAGGACGCCGCCGGAATAGGAGCTTCAGCGGGGACCTGTCGTTCGGGGCTCGGGGGAGAGACCGGTAAGTCCAACTTTTTTAAGAATTCTGCTCCTCCCTCCAGCTGTTTCAGGGTAATGGCCACTCCGTTTTTGATTACCATTAAGCCGAAGGAAAAAAGCCAGCGGTAGCGAATTTCATGATCCCTTAGGACTCTGGTGACAGCTCCGAGGGCTCTTCTTTTTAACAGGGTTTGTGGGGCTAGATCCTGGAAGACCTGCAGTCTCACCCCTTCAAATTCCAGGGTCTTGGCAGTTCGGGCAATTTGGCACACCTTATCTTTAATTTTGAAATAATGAAGCCTAATGATGATGTCCCTCGGGGGGTCACCCTGTTGTGGTTTAGACTGTAGGGCCCAGTGACATCTGTCGAATTGCAGTTCAGCCTCAAATTTATCCGGCAGTATATGTTGGAGCCAGTTTGAGGTGAAGTCCTCTGGATCTGACACGGATTCCGGGACTCCTCGCAGGCTTATGTTGTTACGCCTGTCCCGGTTCTCTGCGTCCTCCTGTCGGTCCTGCAAGTCAGCAATCTGTCTGTGTAGTTGGGCCATGGACTTGTCATTTTTTTGATGGTAAGTAGCATGTGCGTCCACTTTATTCTCAAGTGTGTTTGTTCTTTCCCCTATGCTATCTATGTCCTGCCTAAGCTTCCATAATTCTTTCTGGAAGAAGGACTTCATGTCCGAGCAAAATGCCTTCATATCAGTTCTCGTGACCCAGTCCTGATCTGTGGCCCCCGCTCTGCTTGCAGGTCTGCTCGTGGACCTGTCGCTTTCAGAGTCTGAGCCCGCCATTTGCCCGCTGTCTTCCCCTCCACTCACTAGCGTCGGCTCTCCTTTTTGGAAATAGTCGGTAACCACGGAGGTTCTTTTGCGTGTAGCCACTTTCTTTGGCATCTTTGGGTGTTCCGATTTCTAGGCTGCTGTGTTTCACTGTTGATCGTCGGTTTTTTATGCTTTTATTATTTAATATTGGTGCCGGCTGGGACGGAGCCTCTCACTTAGGCATCCATAACCCTAGTCGCCGCGCATGCGCCCTTTTCTTTCTTTTTTAATCTGAGGTGGCCATGCATTGGGGAGCTCAACATCAGCGGAGGCGTTTCTGCACAGTGGCCGTATGATTCTGACAGCAATTTAGTGAGGCAAGATGATCTCTCCTCTCTCACCCCAAGCCGCAGCACCCAGCTCCTCAAATCTGCCTTTCTTGAATTCAGGGAACCAATTTGTTATTGCAAACAGTGTAGAGTCATATAAACCTGCTTTTGCAAGTGATATTACAGCCTCTACAATCCCTTAGTGTGGTTAGGCTGCTTTTTTTTTTTTTAAATGTATATTTATTTATTTACTGTCTTGTGGGGAACTGATTCTTTAAATCAGCCCTGCGGCGGCCATTTTGGATTTGGCTGACACGCAGGCTGGAACGCATGGAGCTCGGCTGCTCCAGCCCCTGCAGCAGCTCTGCACAGACTTCACCTCGGAGGCACCAGGATGCGGAGGTAAGCGGAGGGAGCGCAGGTAAACAGGGGGAGATCGGCATGGCCCATGGCTCACCCCGCGCGGCCGCTGGTCAGGAGAAGGTAGATCTTGTACCGAGCCCCCTCTCCCTCACTATGCGGCCATTTTAGACTGCCAGAAGCCGCGCCAGAGCCCCGCACCACCTCGGCCAGCACCCCCAGAAGCCCCAATCACCCCCACAGCGGAGTGGAGCAGGCAGAGGAAGGGGGAGCAGGCAGAGGAAGGGGGATATATAGAGGCGCTCTCCGGCTGGGGACAGGTATGCCCGGGGCTCCGCTCCGCTCACCCACCGCTACAGGGCAGTGACGGCCATTTTGGGTGATATTCAGCCTCTCCTAAGCCTCGTGCTGCCCCAGGCTGGAATATTTATGGGATAATTATGGGTTACTCACCCAGTTCTCCCTCTTGTGAGCCTGCCCTTATTATAGCTCTTGCTCTCTGCGGGCAGGGGAAGCCAGGGGAGAGTTTGACACCGGGTCACGATCCTTGAAGGAGCTCTGCTCTGGGGCTGCAACTGCTGTTCTGCACAGTAGGCCCCAGTACCCAGGTTATTCATAAGATATCCAAATTAATGTCTTATATATGTATTTATGTCCTTGAAATGATCAGCGCGTCTTGGGTTATTCAGATTTGAACAGTATCACTTAGTTTGGTGTAGTATGAGCTAGGATGGTTATAGATGTTTAATCACACTTTTGTGGAGCTACAGCATCACACAGCCATCTTGTTTCGGCTCCAAGCCCCGCCTCCGGAAATGTTGTTTTTAATGTAAAAGATTAAATTTTACAATTTACATTCATAGGCCTTTTATTTAACATTGTATACATTCAAACAATGCTATTGGTTGATGAAACAAAAAAAGGGTTTGCTTCAGGTGAGGCTTGAACTCACAACCTCAGCATAGCTTAGCATATACTGACATATAAGTACCGTGCGCTAACCGATTACGCCACTGGAGCATGCTCCTGAAATGATCAATGTTCTTCTTGCCCCAATTGCCCTCCAACTCTGCTCTTTTAATCTCTGACATCCAAGTTAGATCATTTTCCCATTACTCCTTTTAACCCCTTTTCTTTTTTTTATGCCTCAGATCTGTTTCATACTGTACATTGAATGTGGTTAACAAAAAGTATTTCTCGTCATTGTTCAAAAACCCAATAGAAGCAACATTTTACAAAGATAATGTTGTTTAAACAATGTGTACAAACAAGTCATGTATTTCTCTTTATGAAAATGTTCTCATGGTTATTTAGTTCATATTGGTCATCATTCATTAGTGAGTGTTCCCCATATCCGCTCAAGAGCCATCTGTGTGACTGTATTCAGTACTACCAGCTATGTAGTCATGGCCGAGTGGTTAAAGCGATGGACTAGAAATCCATTGGGGTTTTCCCGCGCAGGTTCAAATCCTGCTGACTACGTTGAATTTTTCAGTGGTAACGTGTTATTAAAAACTTCACTGCACTTTGCATTTTGTTGTATCTGCTTGGCAAATCAATCTTTACTTACTGGAATATGTGGCACACTAAAGAAGAAAACACTCTGAATTCTTCAAACATTTTCCAAGTTATACATTTTAGGGTGCTGCTGGCTGTAAAACATTTAATAAAGAACTCCATTTCAATAAATGCATTGTCTTCTATTGATAAGTATCTCTATGCTGCAACATAGTGCTAATAGGTCATTTGTGTGCAATACTTTGCACAACATAAAATAGAAGAGAAACGGCTTACCCCTACAGAAATAAATTAAGGTGACAAAGGATAATGAGCACTTTAGTGTGAGAGTGAGGGAATTCTTCCACTTTATAATTACAGATAATATTTGAATTCTTCTTAAGGACTGTGCTAAGTACTGCATGTATTGATATGTGTACATTCTTTACAGTCTGCCAAAACTATATTGTTTAAATATAATGGGAATAATCAATGCTATAGTTCAACTGCTTATCACACTTCAGCACAAATAGCTTTTTGGTATGAAAAAGCATTTGTAATGTTTTATTGTTATCATTCACAAAAGATAAGCAGGGCTTTCTAAACCTGTTGAAGAAATAAACAACTTAGCTTGAATTTTACTGAAAAATTGTCATTAATGTACTGTAATAATTGTACTGTAACTTCCTGAAGTTTACAGAAAATTAAGAAATTAATCAAATGTAAACTTTATGGAATCTTTTGTGAAACAGAATGATTCGCATTAAGAACAAATGTACTTTGTACTTTGATATTAAATTCAGAGACAGAACATTTTATATTAAAATCAAATTTAATTTTTTGGGGGGTTCAATATGATCTTTTAGGGGTTCTGTATGTTTTTGTCTTGCAGATTAACAATATTGAATACCTAAATCTTGGACATGTTTATTTTGTTGATAATTTTGCCATAGTCTGCATATTGATAGTTCCTTCTAGATACACAAGAGATCAATGTTGGTATCCCTCCACCCTTTGTATGTCAAAATTGATCAAAAGCAGAAAAAAACAAGATAAATGCTGCACACCAAAAACTGAAAACTGTAACTGATACTTGTTGTTACTGGTGCTCTTGATCCAGGGGAGTCCCTGTGAATGACAGACTCCAAAGTCAGCAAAAAAAACAGAGGGTTCAGGGCTCTACGGATTTAAAGAATTTATTAAATCAAATTCACAACGTTTCAACCATCAAAAAGTGGTCTTTCTCACTTTAGAAAGGCCACTTTTTGATGGTTGAAACGTTGTGTATTTGATATAATAAATTCTTTAAATCCGTAGAGCCCTGAACCCTCTGTTTAAAATTGATCAAAAGACATGATTTTTTGAGTGAGTTGCAAAGTTCAAATGTGTTGGAATATTTTATTCTATGCTTAAGGCATTTAAAATATCTTTAATATTAACATCAAGCCTTGTTACTTCATATTTACTTTAACTGTGTTACTCAAATCTTCAATGTGGTTTTAGCATGTTTTCCTTTAGCTTGCTATGTAATTGGCAAAAAAAAGAAGATTCTTTATTCCTCTTCTATGTTGTCATTTATGATTGCCCACTCTGATAAAGCATAAAGCATAAAGCAAGTAAAACTGAAAGAAAAGGTGGTCGTACATGCAAAACTTCTTACAGCACTCTTGGTTTCTACCACATACAAGATCCACTCGCCTATAGCAATAAGAGAATTTATTCAATTGAAGACTCTGGTGAAATAGCATGGGGCTGTGCTACAGTGAGGATTAACTCTTAAGAGGGATTTATACTTGTTTGGATTTAAAAACAAAACGTAGAAAGCTTTTGTTCCACCACCGCCATTCAGGTGCAAATTGTGTTTGAAAAAATATTTCAGGCTTGATTGAAAGGTAGAATGTGACTTTGCTAGGGTGAATTTTAACTCTTAATGAGGTTTTGTATTGAGTTTAGATTTGTTTATTAATCATTCTCAGGGGGTAGGTGGAGGAAATGTAATAACAACAGATTATGAGAGAGGTGAGAAGTGGTTTACATATGGTGAGAAAGATACAAATGTGAGAGGTGAATAGTTGGGTTAAGAAGGGGGGATAGGCTGACCCCTACTTAGTACAGATAGACAGGATGCTCATTAAAGATTGCCTTTTTAGGATATATACATCTGGAAATATATGTATCCTCTAGACACAAATAATGAGTAGCATTGGCTCCACTGGTGTATTTTGTTTTGAAAAAAGGAAGAATGTGCTTGGACAGCTCTCATTTTTTTATTTTTTTAAATCATACATCATCAATTACCAATATCTTCTTACCCACATTGAGACACCTATTGAATTTGACTGCTTTACATGCGCTCCAATGTAAGCCAAATAGCAAAATGCGGAAATGTTGTTTTTAATGTAAAAGATTACATTTTACAATTTACATCCATAGGCCTTTTATTTAACATTGTATACATTCAAACAATGCTATCGGTTGATGAAACAAAAAAAGGGTTTGCTACAGGTTAGGCTTGAACTCACAACTTCTGCATAGCTTAGCATATACTGACATATAAGTACCGTGCGCTAACCGATTACGCCACTGGAGCATGTTCCTGTAATGATCCATCTTCTCTTGCCCCAATTGCCCTCCACCTCTGCTCTTTTAATCTCTGACATCCAAGTTAGATCATTTTCCCATTACTCCTTTTAATCCCTTTTCTTTTTTTTCTGCCTCAGATCTGTTTCATTCTGTACATTGAATGTGGTTAACAAAAAGTATTTCTCGTCATTGTTCAAAAACCCAATAGAAGCAACATTTTACAAAGATAATGTTGTTTAAACAATGTGTACAAACAAGTCATGTATTTCTCTTTATGAAAATGTTCTCATGGTTATTTAGTTCATATTGGTCATCATTCATTAGTGAGTGTTACCCATATCCGCTCAAGAGCTATCTGTGTGACTGTATTCAGTTCTACCAGCTATGTAGTCATGGCCGAGTGGTTAAGGCGATGGACTTGAAATCCATTGGGGTTTCCCCGCGCAGGTTCAAATCCTGCTGACTACGTTGACTTTTTCAGTGGTAACGTGTTATTAAAAACTTCACTGCACTTTTCATTTTGTTTGTATCTGCTTGGCAAAGCAATCTTTACTTACTGGAATATGTGGCACACTAAAGAAGAAAACACTCTGAATTCTTCAAACATTTTCCAAGTTATACATTTTAGGGTGCTGCTGGCTGTAAAACATTTAATAAAGAACTCAATTTCAATAAATGCATTGTCTTCTATTGATAAGTATCTCTATGCTGCAACATAGTGCTAAGAGGTCATTTGTGTGCAATACTTTGCACAACATAAAATAGAAGAGAAACGGCTTACCCCTACAGAAATAACTTAAGGTGACAAAGGATAATGAGCACTTTAGTGTGAGAGTAAGGGAATTCTTCCACTTTATAATTACAGATAATATTTGAATTCTTCTTAAGGACTGTGCTAAGTACTGCATGTATTGATATGTGTACATTCTTTACAGTCTGCCAAAACTATATTGTTTAAATATAATGGGAATAATCAATGTTATAGTTCAACTGCTTATCACACTTCAGCACAAATAGCTTTTTGTTATGAAAAAGCATTTGTAATGTTTTATTGTTATCATTCACAAAAGATAAGCAGGGCTTTCTAAACCTGTTGAAGAAATAAACAACTTAGCATGAATTTTACTGAAAAATGGTCATTAATGTACTGTAATAATTGTACTGTAACTTCCTGAAGTTTACAGAAAATTAAGAAATTAATCAAATGTAAACTTTATGGAATCTTTTGTGAAACAGAATGATTCTCATTAAGAACAAATGTACTTTGTACTATGATATTAAATTCAGAGACAGAACATTTTATATTAAAATCAGATTTAATTTTTTGGGGGGTTCAATATGATCTTATAGGGGTTCTGTATGTTTTTGTCTTGCAGATTAACAATATTGAATACCTAATTCTTGGACATGTTTATTTTGTTGATAATTTTGCCATAGTCTGCATATTGATAGTTCCTTCTAGATACCCAAGAGATCAATGTTGGTATCCCTCCAACCTTTGTATGTCAAAATTGATCAAAAGCAGAAAAAAACAAGATACTGTAAATGCTGCACACCAAAAACTGAAAACTGTAACTGATACTTGTTGTTACTGGTGCTCTTGATCCAGGGGAGTCCCTGTGAATGACAGACTCCAAAGTCAGCAAATAAAAACAGAGGTTTCAGGGCTCTACGGATTTAAAGAATTTATTAAATCAAATACACAACGTTTCAACCATCAAAAAGTGGTCATTCTCACTTGAGTTAGACCATTTTTTGATGGTTGAAACGTTGTGTATTTGATATAATAAGTTCTTTAAATCCGTAGAGCCCTGAACCCTCTGTTTAAAATTGATCAAAAGACATGATTTTTTGAGTGAGTTGCAAAGTTCAAATGTTTTGGAATATTTTATTCTATGCTTAAGGCATTTAAAATCTCTTTAATATTAACATCAAGCTTTGTTCCTTCATATTTAATTTAACTGTGTTACTCAAATCTTCAATGTGGTTTTAGCATGTTTTCCTTTAGCTTGCTATGTAATTGGCAAAAAAAGAAGATTCTTTATTCCTCTTCTATGTTGTCATTTATGATTGCCCACTCTGATAAAGCATAAAGCATAAAGCAAGTAAAACTGAAAGAAAAGGTGGTCGTACATGCAAAACTTCTTTCAGCACTCTTGGTTTCTACCACATACAAGATCCACTCGCCTATAGCAATAAGAGAATTTATTCAATTGAAGACTCTGGTGAAATAGCATGGGGTTGTGCTACAGTGAGGATTAACTCTTAAGAGGGATTTATACTTGTTTGGATTTAAAAACAAAACGTAGAAAGCTTTTGTTCCAGCACCGCCATTCAGGTGCAAATTGTGTTTGAAAAAATATTTCAGGCTTGATTGAAAGGTAGAATGTGACTTTGCTAGGGTGAATTTTAACTCTTAATGGGGTTTTGTATTGAGTTTAGATTTGTTTATTAATCATTCTCAGGGGGTAGGAGGAGGAAATGTAATAACAACAGATTATTAGAGAGGTGAGAAGTGGTTTACATATGATGAACAAGATACGAATGTGAGAGGTGAATAATTGGGTTAAGAAGGGGGGATAGGCTGACCCTTACTTAGTACAGATAGACAGGATGCTCATTAAAGATTGCCTTTTTAGGATATATAAATCTGGAAATATATGTATCCTCTAGACCCAAATAATGAGTAGCATTGGCTCCACTGGTGTATTTTGATTTGAAAAAAGGAAGAATGTGCTTGGACAGCTCTCATTTTTTTATTTTTTTAAATCATACATCATCAATTACCAATATCTTCTTACCCACATTGAGACACCTATTGAATTTGACTGCTTTACATGCGCTCCAATGTAAGCCAAATAGCAAAATGTGGAAATGTTGTTTTTAATGTAAAAGATTACATTTTACAATTTACATCCATAGGCCTTTTATTTAACATTGTATACATTCAAACAATGCTATTGGTTGATGAAACAAAAAAAGGGTTTGCTTCAGGTGAGGCTTGAACTCACAACTTTAGCATAGCTTAGCATATACTGACATATAAGTACCGTGCGCTAACCGATTACGCCACTGGAGCATGTTCCTGTAATGATCCATCTTCTCTTGCCCCAATTGCCCTCTACCTCTGCTCTTTTAATCTCTGACATCCAAGTTAGATCATTTTCCCATTACTCCTTTTAATCCCTTTTCTTTTTTTTCTGCCTCAGATCTGTTTCATTCTGTACATTGAATGTGGTTAACAAAAAGTATTTCTCGTCATTGTTCAAAAACCCAATAGAAGCAACATTTTACAAAGATAATGTTGTTTAAACAATGTGTACAAACAAGTCATGTATTTCTCTTTATGAAAATGTTCTCATGGTTATTTAGTTCATATTGGTCATCATTCATTAGTGAGTGTTACCCATATCCGCTCAAGAGCTATCTGTGTGACTGTATTCAGTACTACCAGCTATGTTGTCATGGCCGAGTGGTTAAGGCGATGGACTTGAAATCCATTGGGGTTTCCCCGCGCAGGTTCAAATCCTGCTGACTACGTTGACTTTTTCAGTGGTAACGTGTTATTAAAAACTTCACTGCACTTTGCATTTTGTTTGTATCTGATTGGCAAAGCAATCTTTACTTACTGGAATATGTGGCACACTAAAGAAGAAAACACTCTGAATTCTTCAAACATTTTCCAAGTTATACATTTTAGGGTGCTGCTGGCTGTAAAACATTTAATAAAGAACTCCATTTCAATAAATGCATTGTCTTCTATTGATAAGTATCTCTATGTTGCAACATAGTGCTAAGAGGTCATTTGTGTGCAATACTTTGCACAACATAAAATAGAGGAGAAACGGCTTACCCCTACAGAAATAACTTAAGGTGACAAAGGATAATGAGCACTTTAGTGTGAGAGTGAGGGAATTCTTCCACTTTATAATTACAGATAATATTTGAATTCTTCTTAAGGACTGTGCTAAGTACTGCATGTATTGAGATGTGTACATTCTTTACAGTCTGCCAAAACTATATTGTTTAAATATAATGGGAATAATCAATGTTATAGTTCAACTGCTTATTACACTTCAGCACAAATAGCTTTTTGTTATGAAAAAGCATTTGTAATGTTTTATTGTTATCATTCACAAAAGCTAAGCAGGGCTTTCTAAACCTGTTGAAGAAATAACCAACTTAGCATGAATTTTACTGAAAAATGGTCATTAATGTACTGTAATAATTGTACTGTAACTTCCTGAAGTTTACAGAAAATTAAGAAATTAATCAAATGTAAACTTTATGGAATCTTTTGTGAAACAGAATGATTTTCATTAAGAACAAATGTACTTTGTACTTTGATATTAAATTCAGAGACAGAACATGTTATATTAAAATCAGATTTATTATTTGGGGGGGTTCAATATGATCTTATAGGGGTTCTGTATGTTTTTGTCTTGCAGATTAACAATATTGAATACCTAATTCTTGGACATGTTTATTTTGTTGATACTTTTGCCATAGTCTGCATATTGATAGTTCCCTCTAGATACCCAAGAGATCAATGTTGGTATCCCTCCACCCTTTGTATGTCAAAATTGATCAAAAGCAGAAAAAAACAAGATAAATGCTGCACAGCAAAAACTGAAAACTCTAACTGATACTTGCTGTTACTGTTGCTCCTGATCCAGGGGAGTCCCTGTGAATGACAGACTCCAAAGTCAGCAAAAAAAACGGAGGATTCAGGGCTCTACGGATTAAATTTTTTTATTATATCAAATGCACAACGTTTCAACCATCAAAAAGTGGTCTTTCTCAAGTGAGAACCCTCTGTTTAAAATTGATCAAAAGACATGATTTTTTGAGTGAGTTGCAAAGTTCAAATGTGTTGGAATATTTTATTCTATGCTTAAGGCATTTAAAATATCTTTAATATTAACATCAAGCCTTGTTCCTTCATATTTACTTTAACTGTGTTACTCAAATCTTCAATGTGGTTTTAGCATGTTTTCCTTTAGCTTGCTATGTAATTGGCAAAAAAAGAAGATTCTTTATTCCTCTTCTATGTTGTCATTTATGATTGCCCACTCTGATAAAGCATAAAGCATAAAGCAAGTAAAATTGAAAGAAAAGGTGGTCGTACATGCAAAATTTCTTTTAGCACTCTTGGTTTCTACCACATACAAGATCCACTCGCCTATAGCAATAAGAGAATTTATTCAATTGAAAACTCTGGTGAAATAGCATGGGGTTGTGCTACAGTGAGGATTAACTCTTAAGAGGGATTTATACTTGTTTGGATTTAAAAACATAACGTAGAAAGCTTTTGTTCCACCACCGCCATTCAGGTGCAAATTGTGTTTGAAAAAATATTTCAGGCTTGATTGAAAGGTGGAATGTGACTTTGCTAGGGTGAATTTTAACTCTTAATGGGGTTTTGTATTGAGTTTAGATTTGTTTATTAATCATTCTCAGGGGGTAGGTGGAGGAAATGTAATAACAAAAGATTATGAGAGAGGTGAGAAGTGGTTTACATATGATGAACAAGATACGAATGTGAGAGGTGAATAATTGGGTTAAGAAGGGGGGATAGGCTGACCCTTACTTAGTACAGATAGACAGGATGCTCATTAAAGATTGCCTTTTTAGGATATATAAATCTGGAAATATATGTATCCTCTAGACCCAAATAATGAGTAGCATTGTCTCCACTGGTGTATTTTGATTTGAAAAAAGGAAGAATGTGCTTGGACAGCTCTCATTTTTTTATTTTTTTAAATCATACATCATCAATTACCAATATCTTCTTGCCCACATTGAGACACCTATTGAATTTGACTGCTTTACATGCGCTCAAATATAAGCCAAATAGCAAAATGTGGATATGTTGTTTTTAATGTAAAAGATTACATTTTGCAATTTACATCCATAGGCCTTTTATTTAACATCGTATACATTCAAACAATGCTATTGGTTGATGAAACAAAAAAAGGGTTTGCTTCAGGTGAGGATTGAACTCACAACCTCGGCATAGCTTAGCATATACTGACATATAAGTACCGTGCGCTAACCGATTACGCCACTGGAGCATGTTCCTGTAATGATCCATCTTCTCTTGCCCCAATTGCCCTCCACCTCTGCTCTTTTAATCTCTGACATCCAAGTTAGATCATTTTCCCATTACTCCTTTTAACCCCTTTTCTTGTTTTCTGCCTCAGATCTGTTTCATACTATACATTGAATGTGGTTAACAAAAAGTATTTTTCGTCATTGTTCAAAAACCCAATAGAAGCAACATTTTGCAAACATAATGTTGTTTAAACAATGTGTACAAACAAGTCATGTATTTCTCTTTCTGAAAATGTTCTCATGGTTATTTAGTTCATATTGGTCATCATTCATTAGTGAGCGTTACCCATATCCGCTCAAGAGCCATCTGTGTAACTGTATTCAGTACTACCAGCTATGTAGTCATGGCCGAGAGGTTAAGGTGATGGACTTGAAATCCATTGGGGTTTCCCCGCGCAGGTTCAAATCCTGCTGACTACATTGACTTTTTCAGTGGTAACGTGTTATTAAAAACTTCACTGCACTTTGCATTTTGTTTGTATCTGCTTGGCAAAGCAATCTTTACTTACTGGAATATGAGGAACACTAAAGAAGAAAACACTCTGAATTCTTCAAACATTTTCCAAGTTATATATTTTAGGGTGCTGCTGGCTGTAAAACATTTAATAAAGAACTCCATTTCAATAAATGCATTGTCTTTTATTGATAAGTATCTCTATGCTGCAACATAGTGCTAAGAGGTCATTTGTGTGCAATACTTTGCACAACATAAAATAGAGGAGAAACGGCTTACCCCTATAGAAATAACTTAAGGTGACAAAGGATAATGAGCACTTTAGTGTGAGAGTGAGGGAATTCTTCCACTTTATAATTACAGATAATATTTGAATTCTTCTTAATGACTGTGCTAAGTACTGCATGTATTGAGATGTGTACATTCTTTACAGTCTACCAAAACTATATTGTTTAAATATAATGGGAATAATCAATGTTATAGTTCAACTGCTTATCACACTTCAGCACAAATGTTTTGTTATGAAAAAGCATTTGTAATGTTTTATTGTTATCATTCACAAAAGCTAAGCAGGGCTTTCTAAACCTGTTGAAGAAATAACCAACTTAGCATGAATTTTACTGAAAAATGGTCATTAATGTACTGTAATAATTGTACTGTAACTTCCTGAAGTTTACAGACAATTAAGAAATTAATCAAATGTAAACTTTATGGAATCTTTTGTGAAACAGAATGATTCTCATTAAGAACAAATGTACTTTGTACTTTGATATTAAATTCAGAGACAGAACATGTTATATTAAAATCAGATTTATTTTTTGGGGAGGTTCAATATGATCTTATAGGGGTTCTGTATGTTTTTGTCTTGCAGATTAACAATATTGAATACCTAATTCTTGGACATGTTTATTTTGTTGATACTTTTGCCATAGTCTGCATATTGATAGTTCCCTCTAGATACCCAAGAGATCAATGTTGGTATCCCTCCACCCTTTGTATGTCAAAATTGATCAAAAGCAGAAAAAAACAAGATAAATGCTGCACACCAAAAACTGAAAACTCTAACTGATACTTGCTGTTACTGGTGCTCCTGATCCAGGGGAGTCCCTGTGAATGACAGACTCCAAAGTCAGCAAAAGAAACGGAGGATTCAGGGCTCTACGGATTTAAAGAATTTATTATATCAAATGCACAACGTTTCAACCATCAAAAAGTGGTCTTTCTCAAGTGAGAACCCTCTGTTTAAAATTGATCAAAAGACATGATTTTTTGAGTGAGTTGCAAAGTTCAAATGTTTTGGAATATTTTATTCTATGCTTAAGGCATTTAAAATCTCTTTAATATTAACATCAAGCTTTGTTCCTTCATATTTAATTTAACTGTGTTACTCAAATCTTCAATGTGGTTTTAGCATGTTTTCCTTTAGCTTGCTATGTAATTGGCAAAAAAAGAAGATTCTTTATTCCTCTTCTATGTTGTCATTTATGATTGCCCACTCTGATAAAGCATAAAGCATAAAGCAAGTAAAACTGAAAGAAAAGGTGGTCGTACATGCAAAACTTCTTTCAGCACTCTTGGTTTCTACCACATACAAGATCCACTCGCCCGAAATCTGATGATGGAGAGGCGTGCACGACAAGGAGGTGAATGGCAGCTTAGAGTGTGAGCTCCATCCCCTCCGGCGTTTCAAATCGATCTAACTCCAGCAAAAACACAGCATCTGCATAATCCAGTATCTGCAGAACGTGTCTAAATATACAGACATGGCATCAACTAAGACTTTAAGAAAAAAAACACAGCCGGTGTCTACTTATTTTAAGATCAAAGAGGATGCCAGGGCTGACATACCTGAGTCTCCACTGCAGACAGCTTCAGCAGACCCAGAATTGGACCCCTCACCTGAGGAACCAGACGATATGGATATAATGAGACGTAAAGACATGAAGGAGTTTTGCAGTAATATGCAACAATTCTTTAAGTCTGAACTTTGGGCACTTCGGAAGGATATGGACGCAATAGGGGAGCGTACGGCCGCTTTGGAATCCAGGGCAGATGAGACAGCTACATCCACAGCACTAACACAGACTCAAATATCCGCCTTAAAAGCACAGGTCACTTCCCTAGAGGATAAAATTTAGGACGCAGAGAACCACGACCGACGCTGTAACATACGGCTGAGAGGGGTCCCAGAAGCTATAACTGACCCAGAGGAATTCACCTCGAGGTGGCTGGAACATATATTCCCAGACATGGCTGCCAGAGACCTGGTTCTGGACAGATGCCACCGGGCGCTGAGGGGAAGACCTCAGCAAGGAGACCCCCCGAGGGATGTAGTAATTAGATTCCACTGTTACCGCACCAAAGAAGAAACATGCCGGATAGCAAGGGAACTGAAGGTAGTGGAGTTTGAGAAAATAAAATTCCAAGTGTATCAGGATCTGTCACCTGCCATGCTAGCAAAAAGGAGAGCAATGGCCCCAGTTACCAGAACGCTACGAGATAAAGAGATTAGATATCGCTGGCTGTTCCCATGTGCCCTCATGGTCTTTAAAAACGGAGTGGCACATATCCTCAAAAATGTGGAGGACACTGAGGGATTCCTTAGGAGGGTCCTGGGTTCAACACAGAGCCCCCCTCGCCATGCGGCGGCTAAATATGGCGCCCCCGCGCAGCCATGAGCTAACCCAGGACTGATGCACTGAGCCCTGCATGAAAGACCATCCACTAGCCACAACCACCGGAATCTACTATTTGGACCAACCCCAATACTGCCCCTCATGCCCTCGGGACCGCTTGTGACCCCTTCCGCAGCCCTCACCAGTCCCTAGAGAGTAGAATCAGCGCCCTACATCGCAGCAGGTCCTACTCCCGTTTTTTGGCCGGCAGCCATCTTCCCTTGCTCCTTCCCTTGCTCCTTCCGCGAGGCGTGCGGGAACTTCACTGATCTTCGCGGGCTTGTCCAGTGACGTCATCACCCCGTGCCATCTTCCCGCGAGAGCTGGATCCCTGGCGCCTGCGCAGTAGAGTGAGGAAGCGGAGGCACCTGCTGCCCTCACCAAGATGGCCGCCGAGGAGTGCTGCCACGCGCGGGACCTCCGGCGCCTGCGCAGAAGAGGGAGGAAGCGAGGGCGCTTACTGCCCTTACCAAGATGGCCGCCGAGGAGCGCTGCCACGCGCGGGATCCCGGCGCCTGCGCAGAAGAGGGGAGAGGCGGAGACGCTTGCTGCCCTCACCAAGATGGGCGCCGAGGAGCGCTGCCACACAGAACAAGGAAGCTGGCAGGGGCACAGATGCGGAGAAGCTCTAGACATGCTACAAGGGAGTGTGCATAGCAGCCTCCGCTCGTGCCCATGCCCCAGAACTGTGGTCCCCCATATACATAAATACACACAATAAAAAGGATCTAAGGGAAAGGGAGGGGGGTGGGAGGAGGAGGAAAGGGGGCGAGGGGGGTAGGAAGAGGAGGAGAGGGGGGGAAGGAGGAGAGGGGGCGGGAGGAGAGGGGGGGGAGGAGGAGAGGGGGGGGAGAAGGAGAGGGGGGGGAGAAGGATGGGGGGGAGAAGGAGAAGGGGGGGAGAAGGAGAGGGGGGAGGAGAAGGGGAGGGGGATGAAGAGAGGGGAGTAGGGGAGGAAGGAGGAGTGGGGATGCATATGTACACACTCAATAAAAAGGATCTAAGGGAAAGGGGGGTGGAGGAGGTAGGAGGAGAGGGGGGTGGAGGGGGAAGAGGACAGGGGGGTGGAGGGGGAAGAGGAGAGGGGATGGAGGAGGAGGAGAAGAGGGGGGGGGTGGGTTAACATTCTCCAAGGAGCTAAGTAGATGGGCTACAAATAGGTGACGTGGTTCAGGGAGGGAGACAGAAGGTTAGACACAGGGCAAAGTTTTTCTTTATGTTTGGGAGGTGTTTATTGATATGCAGTTTCTGTTCCAGTTTCCATCGTTGAAGAGTTTAACGGAGTTACATATAGTAGCTGATTATGAAAAACACGCCGGCGGGATCCCCCGTATTGGCGTGCATGCGTTTCCACTTACGATCCCTGAGAAAGAGGGATCGCACACAAGTCCCAGGGAGGTCGGGTCCCAGCAAGACGGAGAGATCCCTCTATAAGACTGGACCAGGAGACCAACCCCATGGGCGCAAGAGACACACTCGGGGGCTCCCGAGGTGGATTCTTGTTTTTTTATTATTTGATGTCTCTACCATGTTGATGTTATATATGCATGTTATTTTTTGTTCCCTCCCTACTGTTTTTACCTAATGGTCCCCCATCCCCCGCCTTCCCACCCTCCCTTCCCTCCCTCTCCTCCCATCCCCCCTCCACCCCCCCTCTCCTCCCCTCTCCTCCCCCCTCCCCCTCCCACCTCTCCCTCCCTTCCCCTCTCAGGGAAACATCAGCCACACCGTCAAAACACACAACAGATGGTACAGATGCGTCTCAGCACTACGGACCGGGCATGCTCCAAGGATGGAATCTTGGGTGAGTCCAAAGATTTCACGAAGCTATCCCTCACACACATTAATAAATGGCGTTGATACTTATTTCCCATAACGTACAGGGCTTTAACAACCCAACTAAACGGAAGTTAGCCTTTACAGACTATAAAAGGAAACACGCTGAAATCCTTTTTCTACAGGAGACACACTTTAGTAAATCAAGTGCCCCTAAATATCTTGACAAAGATTTCACTCAGGTTTTCACATCATCAGCAGCAGTAAAAAACCGGGGGGTAGCTATATTATTCCGGAACAGCATTCCGTTCGAGGTGCAGTTAAGTAAACGTGATACGGATGGTAGATACATTATTGTTGTAGGTACAATTAGGGGGCAGAGAATCACGTTGGCTTGCTTATACGCTCCCAGCGAGAAGAGCAAGATCTTTTTC